>NC_051086.1:35727173-36071340 GCF_004664715.2 Peromyscus leucopus | reverse complement strand
CATATGCTGATAATGGAAAACGACACATCTGTGGCTTCGCTGGGATGGGTCCCAGGAGGCACTTTGCTTGGGACTCCCTGGATTCTGCTGATGTCTCCTGATTTTTCTCCTGCATTTTCCCTGTTGGAAACCGTCACCTGTGAGGCCAACAGTCTCCAGTGGGTTCTGTGAGTCCTCCCAGCAAATCACTGACCCTGAGACTGGTTTGGGAGCCCTAGGATTATGAAGTGTGTGTGTGTGTGTGTGTGTGTGTGTGTGTGTGTGTGTGTGTGTATGTGCACATGTCTGTAGTACTTTAACTTCACTGTTGGTACAAAACTCACACAAGAGGTTCTGGCCCAGTTGCCTGGGTTCTGGGATGCCATATTGGGGAGGCATATGCAAGCGTCTGGGTGCACACGTGGACCTGGCCCCCGCCGCTGGAGGCTCATATCAGGATTGTTGCTCTGAGCATCGAGCTTGCTTATTCTCAGAGAGCAGACAGCACTCATCTGGCTGGAGTGTCACAAGGTATAATTGGCAGCTGTTGGGCCCTATGACCAGGTGCCTGAGTCCCTGAATGGGGCTTTGGGTCCATGGATAATTGCCAGTATGTGCAGGGGATGTCAAGGGACTCGGGCATCAGGCTGTGTGTGACAGCATCAAATGAAGTCCCAGGCCCACTTTGACCAATTGTTTTTTATCTGGGAGGCTGCTGTTCCTCCTCCAAGTCACAAGTTCCTCTTGGGTTACAAGTCCCCAGGTTGAGGAGGCTTAATGGAGTAATAGCCCCTGGTTCCAGCCTGTCCCAACTACGGTCCTTAGAACATTCCAAGATGAATTTTGATTACATTTCCTTGTAGGGACCAAGAGATTTTTCATCAGGAAATTCCCACTGACCTGGTGCTTAAAACCCCCACACATTGTTGGAAGGGGTATAAACCAGTACGCCCTTTGGGGAAACATTTAATAGTTTCTCTCCGAACTGAAAATGGCAGGGAGAAGGTCTGGCTTGTTGGTGGAGTACTTGTCTAATATGCACGAAGCCCCGGAATTGATTGCTTCCATTGCATAAACTGAGTGTTGTGGGGCATGCCAGTCATCCCAGCAATCAGAAGGTGGAACGAGGCAGGAGGGCAACCTTAGCTACACTGGGGGATCAAGGCTAGCCTGAGCTACAGGACAGCCTCTTTCAAGACAAACCAACCAACCCTCTCCAAACTGCACATTGGCTCCTCCTAAGAACTTTCCATCTGGATGTGGTTGCATATACGAACTGTGTGTCTTGGTGAGGGCCGCAGTGTGGTGGGCAGTGGACAAGGCCAGCACAAAGGGACTAGAGGCGAAGGCACACCGGGTGGGGGCAGAGGGCAAGGCAGGGCAGCTGCTGTGGTGTGGGGCTGGGACTACAGGCTCTGGAGAGCGTCCTTTGGAGGGCTAGGCTCCAACCTGCAGTGGCCAGGAGGGACCCTGGTCAGCCTCCTCCACTGGCTGGGTAGTGAGTCTATGAGGAGTCCACAGGCTCGTTCAGGATCTAGTCAGGTCTAAGGGGGAAAGAGGTGAGCTAGAGGAAGCCACCTAGAAAGCAAGCGCCAGAGGAGGTACTTGGGACAGTTGACCCACAAGTCCACAAGTTGGCACACCACAGACCTAGGACCCATGCCCGGAGTGCCTTTCTTCTTTTCTCTTTAATACAGGGTCTCATGTGGCACAGGTGGGCTTCTGACTTGCTTTGGAGGCAACAGAAGACTTTGAACTTCTGGTCTTCCTGCCTCTACCACCTACATGCTGGGGTTACAGGCGTGTGTCACCACGCCCTGGGATGCAGTGCTGGGGCTGGAATGCAGGGTTTGTGCGTACGTGACAGGACCCTATCCACAGACTCATTTCCCCCACTCCCCCGGGACCACTCCAGACAATACACCTGTCAGTTTGAATTCACCCAAAGATTAAAAAGGCAGGAGGTTTAGATATCACCAGGGTCTTCAACCCAAGCTGGAAAGAACTGGCCTCAGCTTCAAGTACTATGTTTTCCAAGAGTTTAAAACAAAATGTACCCAGGCGTTTAATGAGATGATCTTAATGCAGAATGACAGCTACTGTCTGCCGGGTGGCAAACAGCTCTCCATGCTAATCAAACGCCTCTCATCACTCCACAATGGATTCACGACCAGTTCATACAAAGACAATAAAAATTAAATGAGTCACGAGCTCCTAAATCATTTTCTTTTTGGTCTTTTTTTCTTTAAAAAGAACTCACTTCCAAAGAAACATTTGGAGAGAGGAGCACATGCTTCATTAGAAATATTTGTTCTCAGTTTTACACCGTTTAGCCATGGGGGAAAGGGAACCTTTTAACAGACCCTTCAAACAATAGCACAGATACTTTCTTCTAGTGGGGCTTTGTGGCACTGCTTTTATCCCTGTACTCGGCCTGCCAGCATTTGAAAGCCCCAAAGAGTGAGCTTCCGTTAAAAAAAAAAACAAAAAACAAACAAACAAACAACAAAGGAAAAAAAACCCACAGAAACCTCAAACCTACAGCCAAATAAAGAGTGACTCAAGTTATTTGAAATATACTGAGTGTGTGGTAGGTCTTTAAAATCTTGTAGAACCATTTGTTTATGTTGTGTGTGCATGTGTGTGCGCAGGCATGTGTTCCGCAGCACATGTGTCGGGGTGAGTGGCAAGCGCCTTTATCACTGAGCCGTTGATGTCTCCTTCTCTCCTTCCCCTTAATTTTTAATTACATTTACTTATTTATATGTGTGTGTGTGTGTGTGTGTGTGTGTGCGCAAGCGCGTGCGCATGTGCGTGTGCGTGCGCATGTGCGTGTGCATGCACCTATGTGTGTGCAGGTGCGGAGGTCAGAGGATAACTTAAGGATTTGGCTCTCTCCTTCTATCATGAGGGACCAGTGATCCACCATGCTTGGCAGCAAGCACCTTTCTTTACCCACAGAGCCATCTAGCTGTCCTCCCCACCCCGTCTCCCCCCACCCCTGTCTTAAAAAGAAGAATATAAGAGAGATAGGGGATGTGGCTCAGTGGTACATTGTTTGCTTAGCATGCACAAGGTCCTGGTTTTGCTCCTTGGTAACACACACACACACACACACACACACACATACGCACGCACGCACACACGCACGCACGCACGCACGCACGCACGCACCCCTTTCCCCCCTGAGAAGGTCCTCAGTGGGGCCAGAGGGGAGTGGCTAGTGTGCCAGCAGCTCATCCAAGTGGATGCAGCTGTGGGACCTTGGGAGCTGGAGGGGGTTGCGGGAGGTAGGCAGAGGCAGCCACAGGGCATAGCAATGCCAGGCACTAAGTATTATGTCCTGTTATCAAGAAACCCCGAGTGCCACTGGGTGGCAGGCTGGCTGCAGGCCCCCAGAAAGCTCCTCCATGCCTCTGAGTGCTCTAACCCCACCCACTTTATGCAGTTGTGGGAAGAGATGAGCCCAGTACCTGCTACCACAAGGCAGGAGCAGCTGCAAACCCATAGGGAAAAAAACAGCACCAACACTCAGTGATTCTGCTGATCTGCCATCATCGGTGGCTTCTGGGATGCCCCGCCCCTGTTTCTGTCCCTCCTTGGGCAGGTGCCATCATCCTTTGGATGACTGGAGAGCAAAAGAGTCACGTGGTAGAGGACAAGTGATACTGTTGAGGCAATGACGCACAGTCTGGATTTGGAGGGGTCCCTCACTCTGCTTTGAATGGCTGCTGGGAAGCCTGGAGTGGTTAGAGAACCAGAGGACTGTGGTTCAGAGTGGGTTTGCATGTTTTGTTGGTATGGAAAGTAAGACAGCCTTCAAACTCCATCCCAGAATGCCCAGGGTGGGGCTGGGAGTAGCAGTTATGTCTATTTTTGACATGGGCCCCAGCTTAGACCCCAAATCCTGTTTCTGAGCCTTAGGGAGGTGTGTGTGTGTGTGTGTGTGTGTGTGTGTGCCCGCGCACGCACGTGCATGCGCATGTGTGCAGGAGCTATCCAGGGAAGGGTGATACATGGTTCTTCTTGGTGGTTCAGGCAAAGAAAGCAAGATGCTTTCCTGTCTTCTGTGCAGGACTCAAAAATCACATGGAGTCCAAAGTGGCTTCTTCATCACTGACCCGTGTGACCACAGGGTTGGGAGAGCCTTCAGAGCTTAACCTGCCCCCTTTCTGATGGGACACCCAGAGTGGTAGACATCTTTCTGCTTCCTAAGATAGTGTGGTGTCTGGGCAGAGCGAACCCTCCAGGATGAACCTGGGCTCTGGCTGCTGGGAGACACCTGTTACTGGCATTTTGTGAGTGACAACATTTGCCTCTTACACATAGCATTTGTCACTGGACAGAGCAGAGCCAGGGAGATCTGACTGCTGACTTCTGGTGCCCACAGTGGGATGGTCTGAGGGGCACCATGGCATGGGCTGGGGGACCAGGGTCTCATCTTCTTCCTCTATCAGACAACGCTGGTGTGAACACACTCCTAGGGGCAGCCTGACTAAAGAAGACGGTTTCTAGGTCAGTGACTGTGGCCGTAGTTCCCCCAGGGCTGTAGTGAGCACAGGGTTGGATCTAGACACACTGAGAACGATGGCTGCTTGAGTCAAGAAGCCAATAGGTGGCCAGGAAGTAACTCAATTAGAGGCTGTACGTTTTTTGGCTCCAGGGACCGTGGGTTGGAGTGGAAACCATCGATTTCTCTTCAGGCTGACAGAAAGAGGCACATTGTGACCCAGGAGCCTCTGTGAGGGGTGCTCTTGCTAGCACCCTGCACAGCGGTCTCTTTTGGGAGTGGGGACCTTCTTGGGGGGGGGGTGCAGTTTCTGCTGTTACGAGCTGGTGAAGCAGAAGTCATGTGCATGTGAAGTACTGGTGTGGGCATCCTCAGGAGGCTCTGAAGAGTCCCGGTTGGACTTTCTGACAAGGTGAAAAGTGCCGTGAATGGTACCATAGCCATATGGAGGAAACTTTGGTCAGGAGACACCGTGGCTACTCTGACTGTGCTCTAGGCCAATTTAGAGAGGGACAAGGCTTGGGAACAGTTGTGGACCTCCCTTTTGTTCTGGGCCCCATGTTCCCTGGGGCTCTTCTTGGAGACACGTTCAACTTTAGGTGAGGAGGGTCTCTGGTCCTGTGTAGCAGCCACATTCGACCACATTGCTTCTTGATTAAAACTCAGTAGTTCCCCTGAGTCTATGGGGAAACGGCAAAGGCTGTAACATTGCTATTCAAAGCCCTTTGGGGTCTGTTCCCAACTGCGGCCTTTCCACTGCTCTCCCTTGCTTGTCCTGGTCACAGGAAGCCCCGGCGAGGACCGCTCCTTTCTGCAGCCCTTCCAACAGGTGTTTGTGGAAGTCTTGCCTCCCCCCGTGTGCTGGGAACAGTGTCTTTGCTCTGGACCCCAGCGTGGGACTTTTGTGGCACTTAGTAAGCAAATCAATGCAGAAATGATGACTGGCAAGCTCGGCGCTTCTGACAGAAGTGTTCGCTCTCCACAGAACACAGGCGGCTCCTCGCTTGCCTCCGGGCTAGAGGGGAACATTGACTTTCTGATCAAATATTATTCTGATGCTCAAGGCATCTTTGATGTTTGCAAGTCAGAAAAGTTTAATTACATGTGTCATTAGGATGGCATTCTCTAATAGCTCTGTGACTGAATTCATTAACAGAATTCTTAACAGATAAGACAAGACAAATTAATATTTTGTTGCCCATGAAAGCGTCTCATTAAGAGAGTAGAGAAAAAGTGATTAATATTTTCTTGCCAATCAAGATGTCTCATACAAATGACAAAGAAAGGAGACCCACACCTTTTTGTGTTTTCTAGTCTCCCTGCCTCGGGCTTGGAAGGCTGATCCGTTTCCCTGGTTGGAAGCCATGTTTCGGTACCAGGCATTAATTACAGCTGCGTTGATTGTATTTCAGCGCTCATGGTGGCAGGGTGAGGGGTGCTGAGGCAGCCAAAGACCCCCAGAACCTCAGGTCTTTGCTCCTCCTGGGCTGTTCTCCCCTGACCAGTTCTTGCTTCATAAATACCCTGGGCCTTCTGGGGACCCAGCTATTGCCCTCTTTGGCTCTACTTACTCCTAGAAGTGTCCTCCTTGGTGTCCTGGGAGGGAGGGAGGCTGCTGCTGCAAACCTTCTGGGTATCCCACACTGAGCTGGGTCTTTCCCACACATGGTCAGCTTAATGTTAATGAGGGTAGAATGTTAAGTTTCAAATCCTGGGACAAATGGCTGAAGTGCTTATTTAACAAATCCAAGTGGACACTGGCCACTAGGTTCTGCCAGCATCCCTCAGTCCCTACTTGTTACAGGGTCCTCCTGGTTGGTGTACCCCACCCTCTACCCTAAAATTCTCCAGCCCAGGGGCTAGGCATCCCTTCACCCAGCTTCCCTTCCCATATAATCAACCATTTTGGTTACTCCTCCTCTTTGGGCCTCCTGGCTGCTGCACCTGGTTCCCCTCTGTCCCCTCTCCCCACAACCTCTCCTCACATAGTTCAGGATCATATCACTCTGGACTCTCTCAGGTGCCTCTGCCTCTGGCTATGCTCTCCCTTTTAGCTACAATAAACTTTCTCCTCCACCATACCTAGGAGCAGTCATGTCCTTCCTTTTTATTTTTTCTTCATTCAGTAATAATAATAATAATGAAGATGATAATGACATTCATAGAATAGTTTATGTAAAGAATGTTACATGCATTTCTTTACTGTAAATCTATAAGGCAGGTGCCCTCTCTCATTTAGCTCATTTCATAGATGAGGAAAATTGAGACTTATAAAGGTCAAGGGTCCTTTCCAAGGTTACTCAAAAAAGTGTCAGAGCTGAGACTTGAACCTAGGCCTCTTTGAACCCACAGCCTATGTTCTTCATTAGCAGGTGGTGCTCCTTCTCCCTGATGTGGAGGAAGCAGCATGGGCATTGCATGTGTGTTTTTGCATGCAACAAGGACCCCTGTAGAGCAGATGCTGCCTGCACCTGTGTCTGGGGCTTCTGAGAAGCAAAGACCTGACCCTGCCTATTTGCAGGCTACTGACTCAACCATGAGCAAGTGTTTCCAGAGAGGTAACGAGGGGCCATTAATCTCTGGTTGCACCCACAATTATCCAAATTGCTAACCTGATTTGAAAAGGAGAAATGCAATCGAGTTGGTGCTGGAGGCATGTTTGAGTAATTTAATTAACCGATGGCAAGTGCGCTGAGGAGAGTTTGCCTCTGCTTTTATTTCCGACGTGTTTAAATGGAGCACCAAATAATGCTGGGGAGGTTAGTCAGTCACCGGTGGCCCCGGCCCAGTGAGGTGACAATCACGGCGGCCAAAGGCATTTGCAAATGGATGCCAATTATGAGAGGCTCTGTATACACAAGCCGGCATACCCAACCCACACACATGCACACATATACACGCTCATACTCAACACACACATGTACACACAACACACACACACACATACACACACACACACACACACACACACACACGTGCACACACACACACACACACACACACACACACACACACACACACACACTGGACTTTCTTGCTATGGTCTCTAGCAAGGCCTAGCCATCTCAGGTCTAGAGGATGAAGGAGTCTACTCAAGAATTGTCTACCAGGCACCCCCAGGGCAGGCTTCACTGACATTCTGAGATGGATGGGAGAGGAGACTGGCTGTCCGTCCCACAAAAGGGGAAGTCTTAGGGAATCAATACTGCCTGGTGTGACAAGAGGGTTGAGGACATTCCTCAGCCAGATCTGCCAGGTTAGACGCTGTAGAATGGTCACTTTTTTAGCTGCTTTCCCTGTGATCTGCAGGCTCCACCTAAAGGGGCCTCGGGTCTTGAATCTCAACTCTAATGGTGCCTATACTTTGGGCTGGACTGTGTACACCATGATAGTCTCAGCCCTGGAAGCAGCTTCACATCATGAGTTTAGCCGCCATCTGGAGACTGTCAGCGTTGCTGCCCATGGTCCCTGCTTGTGCTTGCATGTCCCTAGGGATGGGAGGCTCAATCTACCATGAGGCAGGCTCAGTAGCAACAATGGTGCCCCATCTGAGGAGCTCAGATTGGTTTCCTTGGTGGTCACATGGCTTAGATCATCTCCTTTCACTTATAGGTGGCCAGGATCTGACCATTCATCCCACGAGTCATCTTCTCTGATGCGAGCATCCCATTGTGGACCTACTGTTCATCCGGAGTCTAGGAGACCAGTGTAGCCTCCTCTGCTTGGAAACTCTACTCCCGTTATTTTAGCCCAAGACCCATAGCTGCCCCTGTATCTCACCAACATGGGTGGCATTGCTGACTTCTCTCATGAAATGTCTGGACAGCCACCGCTACCCTTTGCCAAAGCTAGACCAATTGTTATATTTGAATTAGTCCATGTCTTCTTGCAGTTCAGTGGAAGGGAGGGGCAGCCCAGGTTGCTTTCTTAAAGATAAATTTACTAGGGATCAGCAGGCCAAGGAATTACTCATTGTCACAAAGCTGGTATAGAAGTAGCTGACAGGTTCTTCAGGGTCCAGAAGTATTATTCCCTGTTGGTCACATCAGGCTGTGTAAATTCACCCACCTACTCTCTGATAAGGAGTGTGTGTGTGTGTGTGTGTGTGTGTGTGTGTGTGTGTGTACGCATGTGCAGTGCTGGGTGTATGGGTTTGTGTGTATAGAAGTTCTCATGGTTGGCATCAGTTTGTAAATGCCCTTTGGACACTGTGATTGGTTCCAGGATAAGTCAGGGCTACTTGTGACTGAATAACCTCTATGTCCATCTGTGGGGGGAGGTGGCTGGAAATTCCTTGAATCTGCATCTCCTTACCCCCGAAAAAAGGTTCTTAAAGTGAGCCTCTGCTGGCCTTCCTTGGCTCCCTTTTACCTCCTCATCTGTCGTTTATCCTCCATCCACCCAGTCACCTTGCTCAACTGCCTTCTGCAGGGACAGCCCAACTGTCCATACTCTCCCCAGCTGTACAGCTGGATCCTCCTCCTTGCAGCCCCTGGCCAGCTTTTCTCTCAGCCTGGCTGTGCTCTCTGGCAGCGTGTGGCTCATCCCTGTGAGGGATGAGACCGGGCTCACACAACCTGTTTCTCTCCAGATCCCAGGCTTAGGGCCTGTTTTAGGCCTTCAGGCCACCTGCCCTGGCCGGGTGCCTCCTGGTCAGTAACAGCCTCCTTTGACTGGACATAACTATCAGGCTGATGACTGTCATCCATCTTGCCCTCTGTACATGCAAGGACTTGGGTCCTCTAAAGCTGTCAGGCTGAGCGTGGACCTGTTAAATGGAAGGCCTCTGCCACTACTGCCACACGGTGTCCTGCACGTTGACATTCCCAGGACATCCCTTGCACTCAGAACGAGTGCCGGTGACTTACATTGATGTCTTCCAGGCCCAGGAAGCTCAGAGTGAGCCCATTGCGCTTCCAGATGATCGGCGGCCTCAGGTCTCCACGAATAGCACAGGTCAACACTGTGCTCAGCCCCACGGTCACTGTGGTCACACTGACCTTGTCCTCAGGGGCGAGGCTCAGCTGAATCACTTCTGCAGAAGGAGAGGAGAGAACGGTCAGATGCAGACACAGGGGGCCAGACCTCAACTCCAGGTGAACAGTCACAGATTCACTCAAGGGCAGGGCCAAGGGGAGCTTTGGACCCCCAGAAGTGGTTTATAACATGCCAACTAAAGGCACAGGTAGACACCTTTGCTGGGTGATGGGTTACAATTATGTTGAACGTCTGAAAGGCTCTGTGAGTCAGAACCAGTCAGGAGCAATAGGTAAGGTGCTGGAGAAACATCTGGGCCACGGGTTTGTGAGTGGAGTTGAGAACACCAGTTGTCAGGCCCCATAAGGTCCGCCCCGTGCAGACAGACCACAGAGCCAGCAGTGGGGGATGCTGCTTGGAGCGCTCTGGCTTAATGAAGTTGGAACTTGCTGAGTGCGGTCAAGGTCTGTTGGTGAGCCGACAGGTATGCCGTCCATCTGGGGTAGCTTAAAGGTTGAACTGTCTGCGGTCTGGAGCAGGAACTGGCTGACCTTTGAAGGTCTGTTTCTGCTTGAAGATTCACTGAGCTTGGACTTGGATTTCTGTTCTGTGACCGTGCACTGTGGCCTTTCATTATTATTGTAATTATCTTTGGAAATATACTTCAGGCTGGCCAAATTATGAGCCCTTCTATTTTCACTTGCCAACTGGCACGGAGACTGGTCATTCTTTAGGCAAACACAGAAGGATCTAAGATACTTCCACACCACCCCCAGGCTTTCTGCAATCCTCACGATTTATGAAAAATGAATCAAACCCAGGCTGCTGAGTGCTAGCGTGGGACCAGGCTTGGGTGGAGGGGACTGGGACTGGTGTCACCACCTCAGGCTGTGCATCTGGATTGCCCGAGTGTGGGGGAGGGGAACAGGAGAGGAGAGAGGCGCAGGAGCAGCGCTGCAGGGTGGGAGTTGGAAGCAGGTGCCTGAGGTGAGACCTGCAGCAGCCAAGTCCCTTCCTTGTCATGTAGTGGCCCTGCCCTGGGCTTGTGACGGTGAACACGCTCTACACCGAGGTGCTTCCTCAGTGCTTGTTGGATGGATGGATGAACAACGGAGAAAATGAAAATAAAGGAGCCCAAGAAGAGCCAAGAGGCCTGTGGGGAGGGGCAGTCACACAGAGGAAAAATGTGACTCGAGCAAAGGAGCCAGCATGAGGAAAGATAAGCACCGGGTGATGGATGTGGATGCAGTCGGTGTAATATTTCACCAACATTATAGCCGTGCATTTCAAGTTCCCTCTTAAATCACGGTCCGCCTGCTGCCCTCCCACCTCTGGGCCAGGACTGTTATTGCTCAGGGCGGGAGAAAGAGGTGCAGACTGTGTAGCAGGACCAAGAACCTGGTTTTAGAGATTCAGAGGAAGGGAAGGAAGGTGTGATGGGAGGGGTGTGTGTGAGGGAGGGGATGAGGAAGGGAGGGAAGGAGAGAGGGACAGAGGACAGAGAAGGACCAAGAGAGGGAGGGAGAGAGAGAGAGAGAGAGAGAGAGAGAGAGAGAGAGAGAGAGAGAGAGAGATTGAGAGATTTTGTTTAGCTTCCACTGAACTCCGGGCCCTTAGGGCTCAGAATCCAGGGCTCTCAATTGGAGAAAGGAACTCTTCCTCACTGGATGAACACTGTGCTCTGGAAGCAAGATGAGTGGAATACCCCTCTTGCCCTAGGGACTATGAGAATAAGAAGGGAGCGTCCCAGGTATGCAGAGGGAGGGATCCTGAGGGGGTCTGAAAGATGCTGCACGCCCCCCAGCAGTCTGCTCCCCACATCCTGTGAGTCAGACCAGAGCCTGAAGGGGTGCTGGTGGTGGGGACAGGCTGTGGGAGGCTCTGCCTGGGCGGGTAGCAGGGCTGACCTGAGTAGCCTGGAGGTCCTGCTGGTTGGAACGAGGCAGCAGAGTGAGGCTATGTGTGCGGCTTCCCTGGAAGCCAGCCTGGAGGGCGACTGGGATGAAGATGCATAGAGCAGTTATACCAGAACATTTATGCCTATGGACTGTGGAATCATCAGCATGGACATCCTTACCAATGGAGGGAGTGTTCAGTTGCCTCTTTCTCAGTGTCCCCGGAGAAGAAGTGAGGCTAGGTGCAAAAGGGATCATCACACTCTCTGCATCTGACTTCCATCAAGACCAGAAAGACAGGCTATCAACATAGAGTGGCCCTTGCAGGAGACAGGGCTTCCCCCGGGGCTCCAGTTCTCTGCTGTGATTTCCCCAGCTACCTGTATCACATCCCTAGGTAATTAGCACACAGTGCCTCCCCTCTGCTTGGGCTGCTGCAGACTCTTGTGAGTCCAGTAGGCATCCTCAAGGCTTCTGTGAGGCCTGGGAACCACTGCCTTCCAAGATAGGAGGGGCCTGGGAATCTGAAAGGGGCGGGGCAGTGCAGAGTAGAGGTTGAGAGACAGGCCATCTGCTGGATTAGAGTTCTGGGCTGCAAGTGCCGGCTTTCATCTAGGATAGGGTACCAAGAGGAACTGTAGGATCCCCTCCTCCATGGTACTCCCAAGGTCACAGTTTTCACAAAAGGTCTGCTACAGCCTGGAACATAGGGCCAATACACACAAAGCATCATGGGGTCAGGGCAGTGGGAGCCTTCTGCCACCCTCCTGGTCTGCGTGGCTGGGGCAGCTGGGCGATGCACCTTCCACGGCTGAGTTCCCCATCATTTGTATGTATGAAGACATACACTTTGTGCAGGAAAAACTCATGCAAAATTAGAATGCGTGAGTACCCACAGAACCATCGTAATTCCGCTCCTGTCAGCTACACAAATATTAACCAAACAGCAAATATTTGGATCATTTAAAGTTTAATTAAATGAATGTTTTATTGGATTTAATTCGTGTCAATATTCCCCAGCTCCTTTTAAAATTCTAAAGAGATTTATGGTTACTGAGCCTTCTTCTCTCCCCCTTGTTTCTTTATTTACTGTTCAGCAAGCTTTCCCTGGCAGCCCCTGCTTCCAGGCTAAGTGGGAAGACCAGGCAAGTTAGCTTTCTGGGGTGAATTCTGGGGGGAGCTGGGGCCCACTGGACAGGATAGGACTCTTACCTCTGGACCTGGCTCAGCTTCTGAAAAGCAGAGTGGCCTTGGGCAGGTCCCTTCCCGTCCTTAGACTTCCATGTAGATATCAACAAAATGAAAGATGTGGCTAGGAGCCCCAGGGACTCACACTATGAGATAAGTACTCGACAAGGATCTGCCTAAGGTGGGGAAGGTTTAATGTGGCTTGTGGTTTAATTCGGGATATAGACCGTCATGCTGGGGAAAGCATGGTAGCAGCCGAGGGAGGCAGCTGGACACACTGCATCCGGAAGCAGGACACACAGAGAAATGCCGGTGCTCAGCTTCCGTTCTTCCTTTTCATTCAGGAAAGGGGTGGTCCCCAACCTGTGGGATGGTGGCGTCCACTTCAGAGTGGCTCTTCCTGCATGGTGGTGTGAATGAGAAATGTCCCCTATAGGCTACGGTATTTGAATGTTTGCCTCTCAGCTGGCGGTGCGGCTTTGTTAGAGGTACATCACTGGGGATGGACTTAAGATCCCACAGCCAGTCCTTGCTTTCCGTTTTCTCTCCATCTACTTCATGCTTGTATTTGAAAAGCTCTCAGCTCACTGTCATGCCTCCCCAACCACTATGATGGCCTCGTATCCCTCTGGAACCTTGTAGGCCAAAATAAACTCTTTCTTCTATCAGTTGCTTATGCTTTTGGTCACAGCGTGTTTCTCATAGCAACAGAGAAGTAACTAATACATGCCTCCTCAGTTAACGCTTCCTGGAAACATTCCCACAGACAATGCTCAGAAGTGTGTTTAAAACCAGTCAGGTTGACAATGAAGGTTGATTGTCACCCCAAACTGTTAGATTCTACAGCTCTGAGTGGATAATTCTGCGTGGATGCCCCTGAAGAGCCCCTCCATCCTGCAGGTGGTGCCCACTACCCCTGCCTTGCCCCCATTGTTATCTGCCTCTGCTCTCTGCTCACTATTGTAAGGGATGTCTCAAGCAGAAGCACCAGGGGTTGCCATGCCTCACAAGAACGTCCCTCGTGATGGCCCCCCTCTTACTCACTGGCTCCCAGCAGCTTCCTACATGGTCCTGTCTTACTGTGGTTTCAATGTGAAATGTTCCCCATAGGCTTTAGGAGGTGGAGCCTTGCTGGAGGAAGTGGGTCACCAGAGAGGGTCTTCAGGCTCCATAACCCAGCCCCACTTCCTGTTAACTCCGCATCTGCTGACTTCCTGCTTCTGCCACTGTAGCTTCCCTGCCTGAAGCCACATCTTCCCCGTCCTGATGGAATGATCCCCGTGGCTTGTGAGTCATAATAAACACTTCCTCTCTTAGGTTTCTTGTCAGGCATCTCTTCACAGTAATGAGATGAGTAATTAATGCATCTCCAATGTAACCAATGCCCCTTCCTCCCACAAACCTCTATTGTCCCTTCCAGAATAAAGCTCTCAGCTGCTGTTACTCATGCGACATGCAGAATCGAGAAGAGTCCCTGATCTTGTACCCACTCTGTCTTGGACATTATGCTCTAGCTGGTTTCTTATTCCTTGGATTTAAAACAGTGTGTGCGTGCGTGTGCATGCACACACACTCACATGTTCACATGAGAGTGCTGGTGCATACAGTTATGTGCATGTATATGGAGGCCAGAGCAGTGCTCTGTGCCCACAGGGACATGGATGCTGCTGCTATGAGAACTGCATTGGAAAGCTGCTGGGTGATGAAGGATTTTAAGGAGGGTAAGGAAGTCAGATGGTCTTCAGGGTCAGGCTTTCTGGCATACATGGGCTTCCTCTTGCTTCCCCCTGGCGTGAGGAGATAGGCTGTGCATTGTGACGACTGTCATGTCTGCACAAGTGAGCTCCTTTCAGCAAGGGTGGCCCGCTCCAGTAGACCTGGAGGGGCACGGCTGGGAGGTCTGTCCTGTAGCCGTGGTGCTATTGGCTGACTAGCATGGTGCCTGGCACATAGTAGCTAGGCTGAGGCCTTGACCTCCCTCCACTCCTCTGCCCCAGAGTGGTAGCATGACCTCGGTTTTGCAGACACAGTGCTGTAGGCACTGGCCTCCACCTTCGTGCCTTCACAGATGTTGAAGAGAAGGGTGTCCATGAGGAACCCAGAGGTCTTCCTTAAGCAGGCTAGAAACCGGGTAAATGAGGAGTAAATGATGTGGTCAGATTGCCCCCTGTGGTTAAATATCATCGGAGCCAGAGCTACGCTGCCCCCACTACGCCATAGTCATCCTCCTGCACAAACACTTACATAGGGTTTCCATTCTCCAAAGATCTACTTTATTATACATCATTATAGATCATTATACATCACTGGCACGGTGGTTTACATACTGCCTGTGTTAGTGCCTCTTCTATTGCTGTGATAGAATGCCATGACCACAGCAACTTAGAGAAGAAGGAGTTTATTTGGACTTAGAGTTCCAAAGGGCTAACAGTCTGTCATGGCAGAGAGACATGCCAGCAAATGACAGGCATGGTAGCAGGAGCAGGGAGCCTAGGGCTCACATACTGAATGGCTAGTAGAAAGCAGAGAGAGCGAACTGGGAATGGTGAGAGGCTTTGCCACTTCCTCCAACGAGGCCACACCTCCTAAACCTCGCAAGCAGCACCGTCAATAGGAAACCAAATGTTCAAATGTCTGAGACCACGGGGGACCCCTCATTCAAGTGCTTGACCCACCGAGCCATATCCTCAGCCTCCGCCCCAATATGTGGGAGCCTTGAATGGTACACCGAGGCTCAGGATTATAGTACCCTGTAGGAGAGCCGAAGCCAGGTGCTAAGACTTAGGTCCGTAAGGGCAGCCTCTGCTCATATGCACTTTCCTTGGGATGAATGCACTCTTCACTCTTTAGTGACGGGTGTCCCTAAAGGAGGTGTGGCCACTGTGTGACATACTCTGGTGTCACCCCGTGATGGGCGCAATGTGAAGATGTTAAGTGTTGAGTGTGTGTCCAAGGTCTCCATACCAAATAGGACGGGTGACATCCTAGACTTTGTGACTTTAGCTGGAGTTTATAGAATGGACTGCTTGGGCTCTGCCCAGGGATGGTGTTTGGCCGTGTGTGTGTGTGTGTGTGTGTGTGTGTGTGTGTGTGTGTGTATGTGTGCATTTGCTGTACTGGGGACAGGACCCAGCTTGTATACCCTTTCCTCCCTCTGTTCCCTCCATCACAGAACTATCATGCTGGGCTCCCTTCAAGCACCTGTTGAGACCTCGCAGGCATGAGGCTGGGGTTGGGTTATTTTAGAGCATGTCATCTTGACACAGGCTTGGAGTTCCAAGGTGCAGCCAGCCTGTGCAGGTTGTTTGTTCCAAAGCCACACAAGAGGCCACTTCGAGGCATCCTGCTTCCTTCCGCATAATCAGTTCCCATTTTTCTGCTCTTGTTCTCATCCCTCTTGCTCGCCTCATTTTGGAGTTGGCAATAAACTAATTTGTTAATTACCCAGAGTCATAGGTAATTTACATTTTCAGCTGACTTACACGGGTTGGTGTTGCTTCACTCTTTATTACAGTTTAGTTGTCAAGGTGTGGTCTCCAGTGTAAACAAACCTCTTTATGAGATGCATACAGACAGAGACCAGACCTGTTTTATTTCCTGTGTATCCTCAATACTTAATACAATGCTGGCCCACAGAAGTGACTGAATAGGTAATTTTATGCAGGTGAAGGATTCCTGCTCATTCAGCTATTATTTACTGAACACCTACTACCTGCCAAGATGTGGTGGGAATGTACTAGCAAGCAAAACAGGCCCAGTGCCTGCCAACCTGGAGCTCACCGCTCAGCAGAGAAGATGGGTCTTGAAGGGCTGGGGGCAGACAGGGCCTGTCTGTAGATACAGGGCGAGAGCCTTGGCTCCTGCCGTGCCCGCTGCCCTCCTGTTTGGGCCTTCCTCGTGTGGTTAGTGCGGAAGGTAGACCCTTACCCTGCTTTCTATTTGCCCCAGCCTGGTGTAGGTTCCCCTTGACTAAAGGATCAGCTGGTACAGGGGGGCAGAGTTGACTGGGAGTCTCTCTGGGTTCTGTTCACCTCCTCGAAGCAATAAACCATTTGGGTTTCTCCGAAAACTGAATGTCATTGTGACTGGGACAGTTAGTACAACCATGTGCTTAGGTTTCAGTGTCCCTGTCCCGGGGTGCTGTGACCTGTCACAGTGTGTCAGGCAGCAGAGGCATTGACAGAAAGGAGCAGGGGTCAGAGCTGAGGCGGGAAGCTCAGGGTTTCTTGGTCAGCAGGGTAGGTGACCATCACAGAACCATGTCCAGCTCCCCCTCCCTCCTCCACTCCCTCCCTGTCCGTCTCTGTGTTTGGGAATACCTCAGTGAGGTAGTTCAGTCTACATATCTCCCATGCCTTGCCTCATCTACTCCCGAGGAAGACTTAAGATATGTGCAAAAGGCCAAGCTAGGCACGTAACTTGGTGGTTAGGATACCCGCTTCACACAGACAGCAAGGTCCCGTGTTCAAGCCTCAGCTCTGCCAAAAAGATGATATTGGCAAAAGGAAGAACACTACCTTCCTATTGCTTGGTGACATCAGGGGAAAGGGACATTAAAATGTATCTTCTGTAATTATATGTCACTTACTCTGCATTTCAGAAATCACTCTTGATCAGCAAGGCTGGGTGCAGAACTCTGGAGAGATTACCAAGAGGAAGGAACAGAAAGTTTCTACGCCCCCAGGAAAGGCTATTGTGTGTCTTTTCCCAGTTCCTGAGCATTCACCCCACTATTTCTCTTGGAGTCGGGGGGGGTATATGATTGGCTCTGATTCATGGGGGGGGTAACCATGCCTGGCACTTTCTCAGCATCACTATGGGGGCTAATTTGGTGCATTCACTTGACCAGGCCATCATAGGATGGCCAGATATTTGTTCAATCATTACTGTCTGTGTGGGGATGCTTCTGGAGGAGAGGAAGATAAGAATCTGCAGACAGAGTAAAGCAGGTTGCTCTTTGCAACGTGGATAGGCCTCATCAGTCCATCAAGGGCCTAAGGAGAATACACAGACTGACTAGAGAGCTCTTCCTGCCTGACCACTGAGGTAGGATGTTGGCTGTGATGATTAATATTGCCTGGCCAACTGGACAGAGTCTGGACTCAGCTACGAGATCAGCTTCTGGGCCTGTCTGTGAGGGATTATCTAGATTAGTTTAATTGCGGTGGGGATGTATGAGGGTGGGAGGCACGGCTCCTCGGGCTGGAGTCTCAGGTTGCCTAGAAAGGAGAAAGCAAGCCGAATGCAGCGTTCATCCTTCCTCTTTGCACATGCAACCCGACCAGCTGCCTCGGCCCCTGCTCCTGCGATGGACTGTACCCTGGAACCCTGAGCCAAAATAACCTTCCCTGCCCTCACCTTTGTCAGGGTGCGTGATCATAGAAACAAGACAAATAATTCATAAACTGACCCTTCCTGGATCGCAAAACTCCTGACTTTCAGAATGAGATGCATACCATCCGTCCTTCTAGGTCTCCTGGGTCCCCAGCCTGCTGCCAGCAGAGTTTGGGACTGCTCAGCTTCCAGAACTGTGTGGACCAGTCCCTCGTACTGAATCTACATCTGTTTCTATTGCTATCTCTGCCTCTGTTGATACCTCCGTGTCCTGTTGGTTTGGTTTCTCTGGAGAACCCTGATTAATGAAGTCATTATCTATACTCCCCCTCCTGTTCCTGCAGGGACCTGTGGTCAAGCATTTGTGGGTGTGAGGACCGTGGTCTCCTCATCTCTATTGAGGCCAGCTGCCCGACCCCATCAGACTCGATGAGGGTGGTGAACTCAGCCTTGCTGTGGCGTACTACTGAGATTTTGAGGTTTCTATAGCAGATGGTGTTGTAATTATGTATCACACCCCCTCAGAAAAGAAGGAATACAAGTCAGTGTACTTCTATCGAAGGAACAGCAGGGAGACGAGGGCAGGACCTGGGAGAGCAGCATCAGGTCAAGAAGCCTCTGAGCGGCTTCCAGCTCAGGTGATCCACTTCCTGTTCTAGGCCTCTGACCGTCTCTCCTGGGAGCTGGTTCCCTTACACCACCCCCCCCCCCATTGTCACAGACTCCCGCCTATGGAGGACATCTCACGGGGTAGGGGAGACACACATGCAGATGACAGTGGGGTAACAAACATGGGGACAAAGAAGGAGATGAGGAGGGAGAGCAGAGGAGGGGGCCGGAGGATTCTGGATCAACCATAGTTACATGGAAACCTGAGAGCTGAAAGGTGAGGAGACTGGGGGAAGGGACATCTTTTGTCTTGACGGTCTTAGATATCCCAAGTGGCCCAGAACTTGCTATGTAGTTAAGAATGAGCCTGATTTTTTTTTGGTGATTTTTTCCCCCACATTTAGTGTGTGTGTGTGTGTGTGTGTGTGTGTGTGTGTGTGTGTGTGTGTGTGTAGGACAGAGGTTAACTTGCAGGAGTTGATTCTCTCCTTCCACCCTATGGGTCCCAGGGATCCAACTCAGGTCATCAGTGTCGAGTGCCTTTAACCACGGATGCATCTTGCCAGACCTTGAACTTGAACTTCCGATCCTCCTGTCTACAGTCGCAGTGCAGTGCCGGGATCTTAGGCATGCAGGACGACGCCCCGTGTATGCAGTGCTAGAACTCAGGACTTTGTGCATGTTAGGAGAACGCTCTGCCAGCTGAGCTATCTTCCTGCCTTAGAAGGACACTTCAGAGGAAACTTCCCAAGGCAGGGTGGGGCTAAGGGACTGTGGGAACTGAGGAAGACCAGTGTGGCTGACAGGGAACAAGGCAGGGACATGTGACACTGTTGCAGGTGGACAAGAAGTTGAGGTAAGGACTGATAGCTTTAGAGTGATGGGACGTGTCAGGGGATTAATTTTCTTTTCCTTTTCCCATTTTCACGTGTGTGGTGTGCATGTGTGTACAGACATGTATGCACATGCATGTGGAGTCCTGAGGCTGATGCTGGAAATCTTCGATTGCTCTTCTGTCTTAGTCAGTGAGGCAGGGTCTCTCAATGGAACCCAGAGCTCACTGATTGGGCTAGTCTTGCTAGACAGCGTGTTCTGGGGATTCCCTGTTCTCCCTTCCGAGGCCGGAAGCACAGGCAGCCCTCCTCTCCCGCCTGGCATCTCACCTGGATTCTGGGGATCTGGGAACTCCAGTTCTTCCTTCAAGCTTGTCAGCAAACATTGTAACCACGGACCCATCTCCCCAGCCCTATGGGGAGGTTTTTAAACCAAGGAAGGACCTCACCTGACCTTGCATGTGCTAAAACCTTACTCTGGTAGTTGTGTGGCTAAGGCCCTTTTGTAGGGAGAGGAGAGGATTTGGGAGAACAGAGAGACCAAGGCAGGAAGCACCTCAGTGGTTCAGGGGACAGGACTGGGTTCAGTGTCAGCTTGTATGAGGGGCCAAGAGGGGGTGCCTGTGGGCGGATGAGGAGGGGAACTCCAGGATGGAGGCCCCCACTCCCTCTTAGCCTACCGGCCCTTCTGGCTTAGCTGATAGCCCTCAACACCCCTCCAAGCATCAGAATGAAGTGAAACTCAGAACCACTCTCTTGCTTTCCTGCATGAATCAGCGTCGAAAGGACTTTCTCAGTGGAGGCCATTTGTGAACCGTCATCTAGGAGAAAAGATGTCTCTATGGTCCCAGTCCCTCTCTCTGTGTGTCCTGGGGCCAGAGGACTCAGCAGGAGCCCCCTCTCCCTCACCTTCCCTGGCCCCAGCTCCTCTCATTCGACCTCTACCCAAGGCCCAGGCATGCTTCATGCATGTGAATGCGAGAAGCCGTGGTGGAAAAGGTCATGAATAAACATATCATGCTTTCTGGTTAATTATCCTCCAGAGGATGCTCAGCCATGGCTGCATTTTGTAAACAGGCATCAGCAGTCCGTTTTGGAGAGCAGCTTGCACTTGTCTCTGATGCCAGCTCCCCACATTGCCCATGGACACCAGCTGAGGGGCTCCAGGCCCTTGGAGCTCCTGCCAACTCTCATTTATTTAGTTTTTAAGTTTTGTTTTATTGAGTGTGTGTGTGTGTGTGTGTGTGTGTGTGTGTGTATTCTTTAGGTGTTTATAGAGACAGGGTAACTCACTGCCTTGGGACTAGCCAAATAGTCTGGTGTGGTTGCCCAGTGAGCCCAGGGCTCCCCTGCCTCTGCTCCCCCAAGTGCTGGGGTTATAGGGTCATATCATCACAGCTGGCTTTTTTTTTCAAACCTGGGTTCACCCATCATGCCTGTCCTTTTATGTGCGTTCCGGGCATTGAACTCAGGTCCTCAGGCTTGTTCGGCAAGCCCTCTACTGACTGAGCCATCTTGGCAGCCTGCATTTGTCTCTAGATTGTTGGGGCTGCCAGAGACAGGCTTTGAACCCTGGCAGCCCCAACAACAGGAGAGGGCTGGAGCAGGGCTGGTCGTGTGGTGACAGGAAGGAGCTTGGATCTCATTTCAGGAGCAGTCCCGGGAGGACTTCCGGCAGGAGGCAGAGATACTCTGACATTGAAGACAAATGTGTATCGTAGGAGAAATCCCTAGCGGTGTTAACAGAACGCCCTGGTGGCAGTTTCCTGGGCAGGGTAATCCCTTGGTATCAGGGAAACACTGGGCCCTCCGGCACCCTGAGCATGCCACCTCCGCACCCGGCAGGCTCCCTGCTTTCACAGATCTGTGCCCCACAGTACGAGCTGGTAGAGAGGATGTGCCGGCCTAAAAAGAAAGAAACCTTTTCTCCAAAGTCCCCACTGATGTCCCCTCAAACCCCACTGTCACATTTGTGTTATGCCATCATCCCTAAAGCCACTAGGCAAGAAGGCTGGCTTGGGGAGCCTGTCCTGAGGAGGCTCGGTCACAAAGGAAGAAGGGACAACGCTCATTGTTTATGTGGAGGGGACAGAGAGGTGACAGGAGGCCAGTGTTGTGGTGCCAGGGGCTTTGGCTAGACCATGAGCTATGGAACAGCAGATTATTTGGGTCACCTGCCGGGGGGCAGAGTGACTGAATGAAGATAGATAAGATGGGGAGACTGATAGGAAGAAAAGATTTGAGCCAATTATCGAGTTTGAGCCTGAAGTCCTAGGCAGGTGCTGGCTGGATTTGTTGAATGACTCAGAGAGAAGGTCCTGAAGGGGAAACAGAGGACTCTGCTTTTTAACTGCGGTAGGTAAATCAAGGAGCGAGCAGTGTGATCTAAGTCTAGGGCTCAAGGAAGAGGTGATCCAGGCTAGGCTGTGACCTTGAAATGCATCCATGCTCAAGTGACATTTAAAATGGGACCGCATGAGATTCCTGGGAAGCGTGAAGAAGAGGAAGGGTCTGGAGGCTGGAGGACAGGGACTCACCAGTGTACCTCAGGCTGGCCTTGAACTCTTAATCCTCCTGCCTGAAGAGGATTAAGGTGCCGCTATACCCAGTCCCTGGAGCTTTGCAACAGAACAGAAGGTGGGTGGGACATGACGTAGGGAAGTGGAATGGAGGGTGGGGAGATGAGGCAGGGCCCTTCCGTCTACACCTATGGTTCTCAACTCACCCTTATTCTAGTCCCCAGGAGACCTTTGGTGCTGCTTGGAAATAGTTTTGATTGTTTCAATGGGGGTGGCCAGGGGAGAAGGCAGTTTCCTGTCAGCATCTACCGAGCGAAGGCCAGGGATGGTGCCGAACAGTTTAGAAGGCACACAAGAGTCTCCACAACCAAGAGCTCTGCCTCTGATATCAGGAGTGGCACCACTGGGAACCGCAGCATACATCAACATCACGACTTAAACAAACGTGTATCCTTTGTTTGCTAGGAGTGGCGTTCCTTCCCTAGGCAGGAGCAGTGGCATTCTTGAAGTACCCAGTCTGCTGGGCCTGCCTGCTGTCCCTGGTGGGGGCTGGATCCCCGAGCAGGCAGCTGAGTAGGGGGAGGGGAGACCCCCTGAGGTCAGTGTGACCACTTTCGGAGATGCCACAGAACCTTCGTCGAAACCTGCTGAAGTGAGGCAACATGCATGTCAGCCAAGTCCTAAACAAGTGTCGGGATGTGAGGAATTTCTTTTCCCAGAGTGGGGATTTCTCTCTCACTCCATGTCTTGGCCAGCCTCTTTCATTTATCTTTCAGAAAGAAAACCCTGTAATGTGTGTTTTGTCCAAGGACAAGTCTCAGGAAGAAAAATGCCTCCCGCTCCCTCTCTCAAGACCCCTCCGCCATCTGTCAGTTTGGAAATCTCCACATCTTGACCCATGGCAAATTACTTCTTGGCGGTAGTGCCATGTGGTGTCTGCCTTAGGTTGCAGACACATGGGGCTGCTGGCCAGCTGAGCGAGCAGGCCATTTGAGGAATGGATAGATGAGCCCACATCCCACCTGCCTCTCCTCGTCTTTACAGTTATAGACAAGCCATCCTACGCCCCTCCAAATCTACCCTTTCCTCTCCATCCCTCCACAGTGGCTCCCAGGCAGGACCTTGTTTTTCTAGAAGATGGCAGTGTTTTGCCAAGAGTCTCTCATAGGACATCTGCCCTCCCCTGCCTGGCATTTAAGGCCCACTAACACTCCATCTCCTACTGCTCCCACTTAGATGGAGCCAAACTGAACTTTTGGCTAGTCTCCAAGTGCATCCTGGGTTTCCCCATGCTCACTGGCCACGCTGGCACCAGTGAGCCCAGCCATATACAAATATGCCTGAGACATCTCTGCTCAAACCAGGGAAGCTGGCAGAAGGCCAGTGTGGACATTCTAGTCTTTAGCATCATCTCTGCCCTGGCTGTGCCCTATCCTGCTCCCAAGGCTGTGCCCTACCCCCTGAATCCCGGCCACGCAATCAGAGACATAGCAGCCATCGCATAAGAATAAAACTAAAGCTCCAAGCATTATTTGGCAGCTTTAGTTTTGAGACGTGGCCTGCAGTCCCTCACATGCAAGGGGGGCATGGTCTATGCATCCAGGACTCACACGCCCACAGGAGATGCCTGACAACCCTACATGGCTGGCCATCTTGGTCTCATGTCATTGGTGGGCTGTTCCCAATGTGGGGGACCGGAACACAGAGGTCCAGAGAGGAACAGTGGCAGGACCAGCACCCCAGTGGGACTGGAGACCCATTAGCTTGGGACTGGGTGCTGTCACCAGGGTTCCTGCCACGGTTTGCCCTTCTTAGCAGTGGGGCACTTAAGTCTCCTGCATTTTATGGGAAGCTGCGGTGTGGCTTGTCTTTGTTGTTAGACCCAAGCGGTCTCCTGCGGCCCAGGAATGCTGCAGGGGTTCCTGGGTCAGCCAGAGCAGAAGTCAGCAAGCTGACAAAGGGCTCCTGTGGTGGGAAGGCTTCATGTCCTGGACAGAAAAAATCTATGTTGGGAACCTATACAGGCTGCCGTGCTGAATCCAGGCTTGGCGACTCCTCCTCCTCCTCCTCCTCCTCCTCCTCCTCCTCCTTCTGAGATAGGGTTTCTCTGTGTAGTTTTGGTGTCTGTCCTGGATCTTGCTCTGTAGACTAGGCTGGCCTTGAACTCACAGAGATCAGCCCGGCTCTGCCTCCCGAGTGCTGGGATTAAAGGCATGTGCTACCACCGCCTGACTGGCTTCTTTTTTTTGCACAGTATGAAAACAGGTTCAAAGGGGCTCAATACTTCGGGTAAAGTTACCCTCTGGGTTCCAGGGAGTGACTCGGTGGCAGTTTATAAATCCCTGTCTCATGTACAAGCCATGCAGCACACCACCGCTTGCACTGACTACAAATCCTGCTCTGCTCCTAGAGACTCCACCCACCCCCTGCCTGCAAGTGCCCACGCCACCTGGCTGCCCGGAGAGGCAGGATGCTCTGCAGTTCTTCCCACCAGAAGCCCATCTGTGCCAAGAGGTCCCATGTCTGCTTCCACTTTCTTCCCACATGGCCTGTCAGGAAGGGAAGGATCACAAGGACCTGCTGAGGAAGCTCAGCTGATGACAGAGAGATGCTTCCTGGCTCCTCCCACTTGCCCACTGAATTCTCAACTGCAGGGTAAGGACCCCAGGAGGCTGCCATCTGTCCTCATCTCTACAGATGTTGTAGGTCACCAAGCTCAAGGATCCCACCGTCTATTACCTTACCATGCCTATTGTCTCTCACTAGGTACTGTGAGCCATCCCAATACTGGCTGGCTGTTGCTGATTCTGCAGAAAGTCAGAGTCTAGGTACAGAGACCTCTATATGCCAACACAGAGTGCCTAGACTACACTACAAAGTATACATACCCTGTGTGTCTGCCTGGCTCCTATCTTGGGAGATAAAAATGACTTCTCCTTGCTCATGTGGTTCTACAGATGAGCCGTGGAGACATGGGCAGAGAGGTTCTGTGTTATTCCAAACACCATCACCAACTTAACGAGTTCCCTCAAGAGGGGCAGACACTAGTAATGTGTGCCCACTGAAATGATGGGCTCAGAAGCCTCCCCAGCCATCTCCTGGCTGAACCAGAGCCTAGGGTGAATACCTGGAGAGCCAAGGGCCTGCCTGACCTCCCTGCACTCTTGCTGACCAAGAAGTGAAGGAGTGTTGGGCGCCAGGCCTCCTCAGGGTCCCTGATGGGAAGACTAAAGGAACCTAGTTCTGCATCCTTGCCCAGGGGCAGACTTGGCAAGGTCTGTGAGGTTTTAGTTCCTGGGAAGTTGCCGTTCCCTCTGAAGAGACTGGAGTTATCTGTCCCAAGGCTGCTGTGTGCTCGGTCTCAGCCATCCTTGAGCTATCCCGTGTCCCCTTTGTACAACATTGCTTGGTTAGCTTCTTGCTGACTTGCTCCCATTGTGTGACAGTTTTTTTGCTGACACTGTCCCATTTTCTTCCTTTCATGAAGACAAAATATAAGGTGGTGTGCTTCTTAATAAACTTGCCTACATGAACCATCAGCTTTTTTAAGACCCCCTGAAGCCACACTTCACTATCTTCGTCTCTTCTTGTCCCCTGGTCATCATGACCCTTAGGGCCCTGTCACTGAAAAAATGACCAGCTTCAGGTCAAGGGAGTCCCTAGCACAGAGACTAAAAGGACACCGTCCACTCCTGTTTTCTGCTTGCTCAGTAGGCAGAGATGGAGGTAGTCTAGGAGCTGGCCATGTTTCCGGCAGGTTAGGAGAGACACTCTGGGTCAGATTGCTATAGTCACAGCAGCGGGGTCCCTGCTGCCCTGCTCTGGGAAAGGTTGGCCTGGTACGAGCTACTCGGCCATTGTCCCTGAATCCTTACTAGGTGTCCTTATTCTTTAGGAAGATCATGACTTTCTGACTCCTTCCTTTGAAATCTGAGAGCAAACAGGTCCCCACAAGTCACAATGGTGGAACATCTGGCTGCCAGCCGGGCAGATTAGGCTCCCATTGTATGCCTGTCTCTCTGCCTGGAGCCTGTGAGGTATCATTTCTCAGAGTCACCTCTCTTGGCTGGAGAAGCAGGAGTAGCAGGAGGAGATGGAGACTTTGTTTACTGGTCCAGGGGGAAGAAGAGGGGAGGGGCAAAGGCTGGGGAGGAGTCAAGAGTGGGGTGAGGCAGGGAGGGGAGAGATATGGTAAGGGGAAGGGAGACAGGAGAGAGCTGAGCAGCATCAGGGTTGGGCTGGTAGAGCAGGTTGGCTCAGGGCAGGCCAGCATCAGCCTTTGAAAGCTGCAGGCTCTGTGTCTGCCTGCCGCCATGCGGCTCCTTCCAGAACTGACTTAAGAGGACCATAGGCTAGGTGAGGAGGCACGCTTGGGATGAGGATAGCCCCTTTTTACCCAAAGCGCTTTCACATCTGAGGTCCCATCAACCTTACAGAGAACCTGCCAGGTTGGGGATATCTGTCCCTGTCTCAGATGATGAAACTGAGGCCAGATTATGTGTCAGGTCTCTGAGCGGATCCTTTTCACTGATGCCCAGTCTGGTGGGAGCAAGGAAGGATTGTGGTCTCGAGTGTTTTCAGAGAGCAGTTTCCCTTTGCCCTGGAGCCAGGTGCCTTGGGATTGAGTGACTGTGATGTTCCAATTCCACACTGCTGCACATGCCACATGTGCCCAAGGTTCCATACACGGCTCTCGGCAGGGCAGGTGTTTAGCGTTCTGTATTAGGTCATGGACCATGAAGCTCTGCCTGTATTTTTTAAAAGTTACTTATATGTGTGTAATCAATAACATAAATACCCGAAGAGTTCAATCAAAAGACCCCCCCCCCTCCGGCCTGCCTTGTGTTTATTTACGTCAGGAGTAGGTGAGCTCGTGACCATGGCAGAGGTTATACTGCCCTGTTCTTTGTGTTCTTCCCTCTCCACAGCTGCCAGGCCCCACGCCCTTCGCAAGCTGGCCGGGACCAGGACTGTATGGCCCAGAAGTCAAATGCTTACATGTGGTGTAGGTGGGGTGGGCCAGGCCTCTGTCTCTGCTGACTAACCACAGAGATGGAGGGTGGTAGCTGTCAGGGTGCCAGCAGCTGGACAGAGCAGGGCGCAGGGAAAGCCGGCCTTACATCAGAGGTTCTGATGTACAGTTCTTACTCACATGCCATCTAAGGACCGGTGCTGGGATGCTGCTCCATGTGAGATGGCCACTCAGGTGGTGTATGCACAGGATGCTTGACTGCCACTGGGGTTTCCCAGCAGCCACCCCTATGGACTGAACTCATCCCCTTTCTGATGTTGTACTCTTGGGCTGGTATTTTGGCAGCGGAGCCAAGTGAAGAGTAGCTGCCATTATTCTATAGATGCCCACACAATGTTATCCGTCTATGACATTTGAGGAGCATAGATGTTGGTTTGGGTGGCACTGGGTCCCTTCCATGTACCTCTAGCTTGTACCTATTATTAGACAGTGTTTTGTACCTGGGATGCAGGGCTGATGGGAGGTGGGTCGAGATAATCTTCCCATCTGACTGGCTGTGTTGAGGTGTCTGAGCCACACCCAGGCTGGACAGAAGAGCAGAATGTAGATGACAGGCTACGTATATGTACAGCCACCGAGGGAGGGAGGGATCTGCTTTTCCTGGGGTCAGCCCTCTAACTGAAAGTGAGCAAGTTTGCATTTAAAAAGCCTGAACCAATGGACGAAAGTCAGACACCTGCAGTGATCCCCAAGAAAACAGCTGGAGAGCAGTCCTAAAGTGCCAGAGACTCAGGTGGGTAGTCACATCGGCAGACCCAGGCTTCAGATGGAGCCCCGGGTACCACAGATGGAGTCTGGGTTCCTCCTCCTAGGGGCTTCCTCTGCCGTGGCCTCAACTCCAAGGTCACAAGGCTGTGATCTTTAAAGAGGTGGGCAAGGTTGTGCTTCTCCACACTGCATGGTAGGCAGCTGGACGCCAACTCCCAATGTCCTCCTTGTACTTGGATAAGGTAGGGGGATGTTGGAGAGGCTGGGCTGATGTACATCTGAGTCCCTAGATTATTCTGAGGCCTTTGCAGTCCCGGAGACCTTGCTCTTCTCTCTTTGCAGTCCAGCTTCCTCTGGGGCAAATCCAAACATGAACCCAATTTCCTTGTTCTTCTTAAGACAAGGGGGAGGGACTGGACTGTTGGGTAGTTTCCTAACTTTGGAAACTGCAAGACAAGGCAACAGCCTGCCTGTGGCTGGTAAGCCCCATGGATTCTCCTGTCTTCCCAGGGCTAGGAGTGTTAAATGTGCACCAGTCTGCCCACCTTCTTAAACGTGGGCTCGGGGGATTGAACTCAGGCCCTCACGTTTGAATGGCAGGCAGTTTACTGACTGAGCTGTCTCTCCAGCCTGTCTCTCCACTTGTATAAAATATTTCAGAAAGAAAAGAGAGGAGAGAGGGAGTCCTCAGGAGTGCCACTGTCACAGGGTCTCATGGGAATCTCGAGGGGGCAGAGCAGATTCACTCTTCAAGGTCATGCTAATCTGGGTGAGGTTTGAGGCTTGGTTTCAACCCCTTTGCCCTGTTGAGCCCCTCTGTCTCTGAGGTCTAGAAAACTCCACAAGGCATGCACTGGGCCCTCTTTCATCTTCCTATGTTGCTGGCTGCAGACTTGACTGCATTTTGGGTTTTTATGAATATTGGCTTAGTGAACACTGCGCTTGTGAAGCCTGCAGAGAGAGAAGGCCAGAATTGTGCGGCACCCGACACTAACCACCGACTTCAGGGGGAAACCTTTGTGCTCCCACACCTGCTCTGCCGGGCCTCTTTCCTCTGTAGGTCTTTTATTCAGGTCGGCCTTCTCTGGTACTTCCTGACCAGGAAAAACCGCCGTGAGCCTGCTCTCGCCCCTCCTGCGGGGTTATGCCTCATTAGCTCCGTAATCCAACACGAAGATGGAGAAGAGCCAAGCCACTCGGCAAGTGATTTAACAGAATGCTTCAATGACGTATTGAAAATGAACACTGACCCCAGGTAAGAGGCGCTAAACAGGGTCTTTAAAGGCCCACCATCCATTTCACTTGGATGGACTCTCCTCCCTAAATCACCGTGTTGTCAGTTTTACGATGCCGTTCTAGCTATTGAGGCTGCGGAGCTGTGAAATGTCATATATATATATATAAAATAAAATTAAGTTGCAGGGAGCTCACATTAGCATTTCAAAAGTCTTCTGTTGCATTATGCTGCAGGCCTCTCTGTCAAGGGCCACCAGGCTCCCATCCTCCCCATAAAGAGACTCCGCACAGAATGTATTAGTGTTCGTTCCCGAACTGGCCTGGCGATGAAGGGCATAGTTACGATAATGGCAGAGTACATACTGGATTAATTCGATAAGACACTGGAATCGTCTGCCTCCTCTAGTAAAGAAGCTGGGATCGCCCCTTTCCTGGTTGGCTCAGGCCAGTGGCTTTCAGAGTTTTGACAAATGAAGGTTTTTAGGGCATTTGTCCTGGAGACAAGTGAGCAGTGAGTTCTGCTGAGGTGAAGGGCCGGCGGGGCGTTCAGATGACTGGGGAATGGGAATCCTTGAGGTGTGGCCATTCCTGCTCCAGCTCCTCCATCTGGTCAGCAGGCTACCAGCGCCTCCTTGCTCCCTGCCAAGGTCCAGAATCAGCTAGTTGCTGGATCTTGGATTGATGATATGATGGCCTGATTTTTAAATGTTTCCTGTGGAAATGTCATGTGTCCTCTAGCTGCTGGCACTCTGGGGAGGTGGTAGAACATGCAGGAGGCAGGGCCCAGCCAGAGTCAGATCATTGGGGGTGTGCTCTTCAAGGGAGACCCCAGACCCCAACATCTTCCTTCCTTTTGTCGTTCGGCAGCCTCTATGAGGTACATGGGTTTCTTCTGCCACTGGCTTCCATGCTGATGTACAGTGCCTCCCTAGGCCTAAAGTGATGGAGCCCAGAGACTGTGGGTTCAAACCTCTGATACTATGAGCCAGAAATAAGCCTCCCCCCCCCTGTAAATTGATTTCTCTCAGGGATTCTCCCCCTCCCCCCAGCAACAGAAAGCTGGCTAGCACTAATACAGCAGGTGTCATGAACTGGGTGACCTGAAGAGGGTGAATTTCACATAATGGGCTGGGTCTTCATGACAGGCAGCTTCTGGAAGCCACAATGCCCTTCCTCAGAGCTCAGACCCTTGGCGTTCTGAGGGGAGCTTCCTTGATCATTTAGCATCCATTTAAAGCTACATGGTGAGCGTGGCCAGAGGCCTGGGCTGAGGCTGAAGAAGAATGGACAGTGACTCAGAGGGCTGACACCAGGCCGCTACCCACTGACCTTCAAGAGCCCTCTTGGCCTCCAGGGTAACTGTGGGAATGCAATTCCTTCCTTGGGCTCTGGGCTTGCCAGGTTAGGGGAGAAGAATCTAGTGGTCCAACCCATCATGCCCCTACCCCAACCCCAACCGTCAGACAATGGCAACATCGTTTCTGTAACTTAACAGAAAGCTGCCTATTCTTCAGGAGCTGCTGGTTTACTGAAACTGAGAGTCTATTTGAGAAGGTTTTTGCAGCATGTTTTAGGAAGCTCCAGATCCTTAGCCTAGAAAGGCACCTTGGATGGGGTGGGGTGTTCACTGCAGCATTCCAGGGTGCAGATAAAAGCAGACCTGCCCTGAACTTCCTGCCAGGCATGTCTGGGGAAATACATTCAGCATCAAGTTCAGCCAATGAATCTGCTCTGAATTGAATTTTAACCCTAATGAGATACAGAGTCCCTTCTGTTCTCTGTAATGGACACCTTGAGAGTTTGTATCAGAGAGTGAAACACAACTTTTTAGTGTTTTCATGATTCCCTAATAACAGCCTGAATCATAACCTGAATTTCTATGTGACTAATTACGGCTATGGACGGGGCATGAAAGATTTATATGATCAGAAAAGAAATGACCTGTGTTTTCTCTGGGCAGGCGTGGGATGAGCTGTGTAAGGAAGTTAATTAGCTTTCTAGGTCATACAAAAGGTACCTGCATGGTGCTGGCTGGTGTGGTCAGTGGCGAAGGGTAGGACACAGATGACACCTTCCTGGGACACTATCCACAGCTGTTTCCCATACGACACCCGACCTTCTTTTCCTAAGACCAACTTGGCAGACTCAACCGTCTAAGGACATGAAAACGATTGGGCTATGGGGCACGAGAGACATCTTAAACTATCAAAAAGGAGGCAGGGGGACTATCAGAATTATAATTCTTATGATCAGTATGAAAGCCAGAACACTCTTTCTTCCTCCTCCACCTCGCTCTTTTTCTCATATATATGTATATATGCATGTTCATGTATGAGTATGGCCTGTGTATGGGTACCTGTGCAGGTCAGAAGAAGGCATCAGATACCCTGGAGCTGGAGTTATCGGTGGTTGTAAACCACCTGACTTGGGTACCAGGAACCAACCAAACTTGGGTTCTCTGGAAGAGCATCAGTCACTCTTAGCTCCTAAAATTCCTTGTGTGTGTAGTGTATGTATGTGTTCATGTGTGTGTGTGTGCAGGTGGACGTGTGTATGTGTATGGGATCCAGAGGTTGATGTTGCCCACCTCTTTGATAGATTATCAGCTTATTTTCTGTGACAGGGTCTGTCTCTCACTGAACCTGGAGCTTACTGATTTAGCTATGCTGGCCAGCCAGTGAGCTCTGGGGATGTGCCCTCCTCTGCCTTGCCCAGCACTAGGACTACAGATTTGTACCTCTGTGCCAGGCTAGGGTGCTGAGGATCCAAACTCAGGTTGTCATATTTGAACAGTAGGTAATTTACTAAGTTACCTCTCTGGTCCCCAGAATCTTAACTTGTTTTTTCTTTTCTGAGTCAAAGTCTTATTATATAGCCCAAGTTGGCCCGGGACTTATGATGCTTCTGCTGGAGCCACCATCGGTGGTAAGATTACAGGTGTGTGTTACTCACCTGGAAAGAATATGACTTTCTACTCCTTTAAGTTGCACTTAAACGAAAAACAAGGATTGACAATTAACAACCTGGCTGAATCGTGTGGCCAGAACCTCAGGAACAAGTGGTTGACCAGAAGCTGCGATTCACGTAACACTCCCAGGCAAAAGGACTTGGGCTCTTTTGCCTCTGGGAGATGCCCCTTGACTGAATGGCAGTAAAGAGGGTATGATGGAGAGCCACACACAGGGAGAGAGAAGCCAGGGGTGTGTGGGGCCGCAATGAACGCTTAGCTACACAACTGTTTGCCGAGGCCCACAACTGATTAATGCACACAGACTCATTCATTTACTCAGTGTTACGTTTAATCATTTAATTTTGCAAGAGTTTTCAGATCTTTTAATCATCCTAATATTCCTCTTATTGCAACATATTACTAAGCTGTTAGTTCAATTCAATTAAAAAGTGTCATCCGGAAGTAATTTATTCTATGGGCGCTGTTAAGTGGGTACCCCAGATAGGCCTGCGGTGTAGAGAAATAATAACTCTTGCGGTTTTTATGAGTCTGTAAACCAGCATGCTGTGTTAGTGCTGAAGGAGCCACTCCAAGTGGCAAATGTCTGCCCGAGTCTGTGTGACAGCAGGGCTGTGACTGTGTCTCTGGATTTTGTGGTGAGATACAGAAGAGAATATGAAAACTCAGACCATCTGTTGGCACTTGCAAATCTCAGGTGCGCCTGGGAAGCCACTTTGCCTTTCTGATCCTGATAGTATTTGTCACAGTACAGCCTTGAAGTCCCCCTTTTGAGAGCTTCTTGCCAGGTCTCAATCCTCATCTCCTTTTGCTGTAAGGGTTGGCATGGGAGGCCACCTAGAGCCACACTGCTCAGGAGAAATCCTGCTGTGGGGCCCGCATGATGCTAGGAGATGGTTCAGCCCTCTGTCTGGTCATGATTCTATTGGGTTGACTCTTTTTTGATACAGACTCTCATGTAGCCAGATTGACCTTGAGTGGAGGGAAATGACCTTGACCTCCTGAGCCTCTTGCCTTTTACCTACTGAGCCCAGGGATTATAGGCACCCACCACCCTACCTAGCTTACACGATGCTAGACATTAAAGCTAGCCTTTGAGCCTGCCAAACAATCTATCAACTGAGTTACATCCTCAACGCCAATCTAGTTGACCTGTGAGACTTCTCCTGTCTTCTCCAGACAGAGCACTGTCCCTGGAAATATATAACTCACAGCATGTATCTACTTTTTCCTAGCAGCTACATAAAACAGAAAAACTAACTCAGCGATGCTCATTTCAATAATCTACTGTAACTCAATCTATCAAAATGTCTTCATTTTGACATGTTATCAACATAAAATCTAATTGACGTATTTTGTATACAAGGCTTGAAAATGTGCATTTTACACTTATTTGCATACCTCAATTCAGTCTGGCTGCATTGCACACAGAGCTTGTGAGGCCATGTGTGGTTCGGGATGACATGATTTCTAGACTAACTGTCATACTGGAGGTATTCTCTGGAGTCCTGAGGCCCTGGGGCTTGTGCAGCTAGGCTGCCGTTCTGGGCCCGTGGTACCCTCCAACAGAGGATGTGGTGGGTAGTCATTCCAGCTTTGATCTGGAAGTTCTAACCCCCAATGAAGCTTCATAACTGTCATGCCTACAAGGCGGGGCCAAGAGAGGACCCTGAAGACCCGAGATCCGCTACACCTTTCCCAGACCCTGTTACCTATCCCTTCACTTGTAAGTTACCCCACAAAATAAATCTCCCTTTTAACTATGTGGAGTGGCCTTAATAATTTCACCAATAAGAGGAGGGAGGAGCTCAGGCTCAGGGCCACCTGGTACATTTGTCTGCAGAAGTTGGTGGTCCTGTCATTGGAGGTGATCTCACAGGGGCACACTAGTGGGTGCTGGCCACACATGACCTCTGAGGCTCATCTTACCCCAAGGCTGCAAGGCTGACTGAAGAATCGGCTCCAACAGGGCTGGTCACAACACATCCTTGTCCACAGGCCTCAGCATAGCCAAGAGAACTCAGGTTTGTGGGGAAGGGGAAGGTAGGAACCTAGTCCAGGGGCTGCAAGCTGGGCACAGTCCACATCCTCCTTTCACCCCTGGCCCAGGAAGGTTCCCCTTGGAGCTTCCACCAGGAGACTAGACCTGAGGCTGCTCACTGAGCCCAGGGAGGTCTCTAGCTTACTGTGCCCTAAGAAGGAAGATGGACTTTCCCAGGAGATCCAAGTCTTGCACAGTGAGGGGATATTAATGCTCTATCCTTACAAGCCCAAGTGCCCAGTTTTCTTTGGTAAACCTCTCACAACACTTAGGGGCTGGTGGAGCTGATTGCAGACATCTGCTCTGGGCAGGTAGCGATGACACTTGGCTCTGTTGACAGTGGCCAAGGGCAGTTTCCATTTCCTAGAATTTTGAGCACTTAATCCTTTGGGTCTGTCTCCTATCTGGGCCAGCATAGGAGCCTTGAGGAGTCAGGGACAAATAGAGAGACCTTGCAAAATCTTAGTGCCCTCCCTTGCTCTTGGAGTATGCCTCGGTTATTAATATCTCACTCTCAGAGAAAGGGCTCTCTGTGCTGTTTTATAAGAGAACAGCAATAAAAAGGGGAAATTAAATTAGCAACTCCGTATGAGTTTCTAATCCATTAAGATGTCTTCAACTCCATAAGCGGCTAACTTAAACTCCGGTCATCGATTTAAGCAGTTTGAAGAAAATAGCCAGCAGTATTTGGACTGGCCCCATTTTTGCACCAGTTCTGATAAAAGTGATTGAATATCAAGTTAGGAGATTGGGGTAGGAGGCTGGAGCCGGAGCTGAGCCAATGGTGCAGGGTTCATGGGCTCAGGATACCCATGTGACTCTGCATACCAGTCCTTCCCTCATTACAGAGTCCTTGCTCCACAGCACATACACACAATCTCAAGAATTACTCAATACAATTACACACATGAGGTGGCCTCTTCAACCTCTATTATAAATAAATTGTCTCTGAAGAACACATCATAAAGAAACTACACTTGGTAACAGGAGTACTAAGCACTCTTAGAAACAGGACTGAGTATGCACTGTGTGCTCAGCTGTACTACACATAGAACCTCAGACATAGGTGCGTGGCTCAAGTGCAGTATGAAGACAGAGGACCCTTTGTTAAAAAACTAAGGAGGGTTGGAGCAATGGCCCAGCAGTTAAGTGGGCTGGATGCTCTTGCAGGGAAGAGCTTAACCCAGGTTAAGTTCGCTGCATCTTCATGGAAGCTCACAACTATCTCTAACTCCTGTTCAAGGTATCCAATGCAATGTCCTCTTCTGACCTCTGTGAGTACTGCATACACATGGTGCATATATATACATATATGTGTGTATATATATGCATATATATATGCAAAACACTCATAAAAATTAATATTTTAAAAATAAGAATTCTGAAATGTTGACAGCAGAGTATGGTCATCACGAAGTGGGGGTGCTTTTCTGACTTTCAGAGGGTCAAGTCCAGGAAGCTGTATGTGTATCAAAGCCTGAATTCCTACAAGTCTCTTAAAAAGCATTCATTTTTATGTGTATGAAGTTCTTAAGTATATGTATGCATGCCTATGTATTCAGGAACCCATGGAGGCAATGAAGGGGGTGTTGGATCTCCTGAGACTGGAGTTATGGGTGGTTTTAAGTCACCACATGGATGCTGGGAATTGAATTTGGGTTCTCCGCAAGAGCAACAAATGCTCTTAACTGCTGAGCCTTTTCCCCATCCCATGCCCACTTTTGAGATAGGGTCTCATGCATTTCAAGATGGCTTCAGACTTACTATGTAGCCAAAGACAAAACTGAACGGACATCACCAAAGATGACCTTGAACACTTGATCCTCCTGCCTCTTCCTGGGTCTGCAGGTGTGCACCAGTATGTCCAGTTTTATGTGGTGCTGGGGATTGAACCCAGGGCTTTATGTATGCCAGGTAAGCACTCTACCAGCTGCGCCACATCCCCAGTCCCTCACAAGTTGTCTTGCTCATGCCCTTGCTCACAAATGAGCAACGAGACACCAGGAGGTCGGGACACTGTACAGGCGTGGAGGTTTTGAACAAAGGGTGGTAGGAGAGTGTGGTCATCCCCCAGCTCACAGTGGAGCTGCAGGGAAGGTGGAGACCACAGCGGGCTGCCCCAGAGTCACGCTGTGAGCACTGATTTAGTTTCAGGAAAACAGTATCATTTGTCCCATTAAATTAATGTTGTTAATTTGAAGTTTATTGGTTTTGCAGTTTGTTTTTATTTCGTTTATAAATTTGTTTGAGCTTTATGATTATAAAAGAGCTCTATGCATAAGGGACATGTACCCAGCTTTACGCTTGTACATATTTAACTAACAGTATACCAAACATAATTTAAATCGACAGAGAGAAACTACATTTTCCCTTTAAGTGGCATAATCTTGTCCCAAGATGGGGCTTATAGGGGTGCTCATAGTTCTAGATCAGTTCCTGGCTGCCTGAGGGTCTTGGAGATGGAGGGAAGGTGGTTGAGGGGAGGAAGGAAGGAGAAGGAGGAAAGGAAGTGAGGCAGAAGGAAGGAGGTGAGGGGGGAAGGGGAGAAGTGAGAGGGAGGGGAGGAAGTGAGGGAGAAGGGAAGAAGTGGAATAAGGGAAGGAAGGGGTGGGTAGGAAACTGAAGTAGGGACAGAAGAGGAAGGAGGAGGGAGGTGCAGAGGAGGCTCCTTTGGGAACTGAATAAACCTGGAAGGTTTGGGCCTTGGCTCCCTGCTTGGCTGCTGCTCTGTGTGTCTTTGCTTCAGCCCAGAAGCCCTCAGTTTTGAGACCCACATTCCTAGACAGTGGCGCTTGCCCAAAGGCAAGGATGAGCTTGTAGGACTGTCCAGGGGGTTGTGACATCTGTCCAGCCTGTGTCCCTGTGTGGTACAGGGGTTGTGATGTCCGTCTAGCCTGTGTCCCTGTGTGGTAGAGGGGGTTGTGATGTCTGTCCAGCCTGTGTCCCTGTGTGGTAGAGGGGGTTGTGATGTCCGTCCAGCCTGTGTCCCTGTGTGGTAGAGGGGGTTGTGATGTCCGTCCAGCCTGTGTCCCTGTATGGTAGAGGGGGTTGTGATGTCCGTCCAGCCTGTGTCCCTGTGTGGTAGAGGGGTTGTGATGTCCATCCAGCCTGTGTCCCTGTGTGGTAGAGGGGGTTGTGATGTCCATCCAGCCTGTGTCCCTAGCTGACTTTGAGAAGCTGCTTTGTGGTTACGTGACAATTCTCTATACCCTCACCCCTTCCAGTTAACCCCCCTTCTCTGGGCAGGCAGGGGTGTGTTTAAACTATCACGAGTCATTCTACACACACTCCCCACTGGTAATTTGACACTGAGAGCTCATCAAAGGCTCGAGTGAGAACTTGTACATTCTCTGGATCTTTTTTTAAGAAGTAATTTCCCCAAACTGGAAACAAGTCAGGTGTATCAGTTCTGGCATGTTTGTACAATGGACTATTATTGCCCAGGAGAAAGAAAGAAGGGACCCTGCTACAGATGGAATTACAATAGGTGAACCTGCAGACAGTTTTGGGCAATTGGCCAGACATGGAAGGGTCACTCTGAGTGATTCCATTGACACAAAGTCCTAAGGCACACAGGTTACTCTGCAGTGCTGGGCAGGAGATTATTACGCTGGAGAGGAGGGAAAGGTGCCGAGACCAGGAGGGGACAGACAGGATGGGATGAGTGAGGTGCTGGTGATGTTGCTTCTCTGGGATGTACCAGGGATTAAATCCCAGGGGCCTTGTACATGATAGGCAAGCTATCAAGGCGTGCTCATGTCTCTTTGCAGAATGCTTTTCTCTATATGCTATATTTCAATTAGTTTGTGGCGTGAGTAGCCCCATGAACAACATTGATTCTAGAAGAATCTTAGGGTGTCTGGGTTTCCTTATCACTCTGATTTAAGACTGAACCCTTGTTCTAAACTACTCTGGAGGATTCATAAGGGCACTTGATACTAATGGGACACAAAGGAACAACCATTCCAAAGTATGCAGGGGTCCTTGTGATCATGTCTATGTGATAAGGGGTTTGTCACTACAGCAGGTCCCTGTAGTCAGAGCTGTGCCCTTCTCTGAATTTCCAGGGCCTGGACCATGTGTCCTTACCACACACGGCATCACAGAGGGAAAAATGGATCCTGGGGGTCTTAAATTTTGAAAGGAATGGAAGGGACCTAGTTTTTTTCCGGCCTTGGCTCCCTCTGGCTGCTGTTTTTTCTCCCTTTATTTCAACTTGGAAGCCCTCGGCTTTGTGAGCCACATTCCTAGACAGTGGTATTGGCCCAAAGGCAATGATGAGCTTGTAGGAATGTCCAGGTGTGTAAGGCTGTGGTGGAGAGGACATGACACCCCCAGAAGCGCTCTACTATATTGGTGGTGACTGGCAGGTCTCAGGCCAACCTACAATGCTACCAGGCTGATGTAACTAGATAAGGCCTTGTGTATGCTAGGCGAGGACTCTCCCTGAGCCACATATCTGGCTCTTTTTAATTTTTATTTGAAGACAGAGTCTTGCTAAATTGCCTGATCTGGCCTTGAACTTACTTATTCTCATTCAGGTAGGCTCTGATTGCAAGCTTCCTATCTCAGCCTCCCTAGTAGCTGGGATGACTGATTTGTATCTGCACCCAGTGAGTTGGGAGGTTTTAATGACAATCTCCCTCCCAGAACAGTCTATGGGAACCACAGTGTGATTTCCTGCTCGCCCTAGAAGGCTGTTGCAGCTGAGGCCACATCTGGACTCTCTTGGGGCATCTCAGGAAGGCCAGGGTAGAACACTGGACTCTGGACTCTGGGGGGCATCCCAGGAAAGGGTTAGTCTTCCTTTGGTGAACTCTGGCAGTTCTGTAGGTCACTCCTACTTGGAAAACCCAGATTCTTCTCGGTAGCCAGGCTTCAGACTTGTGACATGAGGAAGGAAAGGGTCCTTAAGGACCACAGCTGATCTTGCTCTTCATACAGATGTGTAAACAGGAACTCAGGGGACAAGGGAGCTTGAGGTGTACAGCTCCTGACAGCCTTCTTGCTAGCTCAAAACTTAAGTCCTGGCCTCAGACCCAGGAGGGGTGCCAAGTAACACCCAAGGATGCATGGGAATGTTCCTCAGAGAGCCCAGCCCCTCACTGGCCCTGCCAACAGCTGGTTCAGTGGAGCAGAAATTCAGGTGACGCTGATGGGAGATTCGAGAAGAGCAAGGCTATTTCCTGGTTTTTCTTTAGATTTTTTCCCCTTTGAGACAGTGTCTCATGTAGCCCAAGTGTCCTGCTCTGCTTTCTATTGATGTGGTACAACACCAGCCAAGAGCAACTTGGGGGAGGGGAGGGTTTATTTCACCTTACACTTTATGGTCTGGCCCTGAGGGAAGTCAGGGCAGGCACTCCAGCAGAAACCGAGGAGGAATGGAGTACTGCTCACCGGCTTGCTACCTCTGACTTGCTTAGCTTATTGTTTTATACAATCCTGAAGCACCTGGCCAGGGGTGGCCCACCCACAGTGGCTGGGGCCCTCCCGTATTAGTCATTGATCAAGACACTGCCTCACAGACTTCTCTACAGGCCGATCTGATGGGGGCACTTTCTCAGTTGAAGTTCCCTCTTCCCAGACGACCCTCTGTTGAGCTGACAGAAACCTAACCTGGTCTGGAACTTCGCTGTATAGACAAAGATGACCTTGAAGCCCTGAATCCTTCCTGCCTCTATTCCAAGTGCCTGTGTCATGCCTGGTTATGGATGCTGGCTTCTGCAGACAGCTACTGTGCATTCTCTGGATCTGGTACCACAGGCTCTACCCGGCACTTAAGCCCCCAAACCTGGTGTTGAGGGGTGGGCTGAGCCCAGCTGGCATTCTGTAGCCCTAGGAAGGCCAAGGAACCTCAGTGGTCCTGAGGAGACTCTGAACACATTGACACAGTGAGCCATCAGGCAAAGGAGCAGTGGCATGGCGGGTGCCCCATCTCATCTTCTCGCCAGAGCCAGCCTCCTTAGGGCCTGTGGGGAACTGAATGCATCCTCCCCATTCATGTTTTGGGGGGTCTTGTAATGTCATCTTATTTGAACAAAGGATCTTTGCAGATATCGTCACTTACGGATTTGAAGGCTGCTTATCTGGGATTTAGGGTCAAGTGCCTCCCAGAAAGAGAAGAGAATGCAGGAGCCAAGGAGGCCGCCTTGTGAAGATGGAGGCAGAGCCTGGCGTAGTGTTACCATGTGCCAGGGACACCAGGAACTGCCAGAATCTGGCTGAGCACAGGGGAGAGTTTCCAGGAGCTGCTGGCCTGGTGACACCTTGATTTTTAACTTCTGTCTCTGGAACCAGCAGAGAATAAATTTTCGGGGTTTCAAGCCACCTTGTAGCAATTTGTTATGACACTGCTAGGAAATGCCTGCAGGCATTTGTAGGGTTTGGGGAAGCAAGTCAACCCACAGTCCCCTCCAGACCTGCAGGGCGCTGCCGGCTCGGACCCCTGCTAGTCACCTCAGGGCCGTGGCTCCAGCTCGGCTGCATAAGCCAGTTTGGGTGGGAAGTGGCAGGTGAGCCTGAGGAGGACGAGCAGGGGGGCACAGGGGGTCATGGGGGCATCCCTGCCATAGCTAGGCACACGTGTGCATCTCAGAGGCATGAGCCTGCTACTAGAGAGAGCCCAGGCATGAATAGTCATGACTGAGCTACTCCTAGTTACAGTGGGATCTGGGACACTGAGGGGCTGGGCTGAGCCAGGAGGATGAAAACCACCCAGGAGCTGCCCTGAAGCCCGCTCCTGATGAGGTAGTTTCAAATGCCTAGGCCACAAAGAGGGGTCACACGAGCGCCTATTACCCAGAAGGACGCCAAGGGCAGAGATCTCAGCTGCCTGGTCTCCCTTTTGGTGTTTCCCCAAGCTAGAACTGAGCCCGGTAGCCTATCGTCTGGCCTAGAGCGGACAAGCTGCCCACCTATGGTTCCCAGCCATGTTGGCCTGCCCTCAGTCCTCAAACGTGGCGGCCTTTCTCATCCAGGTCCCCTGGATGCATGGTAAGCTCCTTCACCACCCAGGCTCTCTTCTTTAACACTGTTCCTTAGAGAGGGGCCTCCCTGGTCACCACCCCACCCAGAGCTTTGCTGTCTCTTTCCTGGGAGGAAGTAAGTCTGGAGGGCAGAGGCCACAGATGCCCTTGCTCACTGTTGAGTCGTAGCACCCCTAAGTGCCCAACACAGGGAACAAGGTGTGTGAACTCTTGGTCATGAGCTGTGAGCCTGCATCACAATAGTTCCCTTGCTCTTTCATTTGGCGGAGATGCTGGACCTCGTGTGATAGGCATTAACAGCCCTGAAGGGCACCTCAAGCTCATGCATGGGTCCAGGGTCTTCCTGAGATCGTTGGCCTGGCTAGAATGCTCTAGACCTAGGAAAATGTCTCTTAAATAGGCTAAATGTGGGAGGCAAAAACAATCCATCAAACTGATATTCTCTGAGCACCCTGCCTTGCCTTCCACTAAGTGAGGGGTTCTCACCCTTCCTAAGGCTGCGACCCTTTAATAGTCCCTCATGTTGTGGTGACCCCCGACCACAACGTTATTTTTGTTGCTACTTCATAACTGTAACATTGCTACTGTTGCGAATTGTAATATAAATAGCTGATATGCGAGACATCTGATCTGCGACCCCTGTGAAAGGGTCATTCGATCCCAAAGGGGTCGTGACTCACAGCTTGAGAACCACTGCACTAAGCCTTCACACATAGTACCTACTAGAACTTTCAGAGCAACAGCGACTCCCATTGCACAGGTAGGAAACTGAGGCACAGAGAGGTGCAGCACTCCAGTTCCTCAGGACTCTAGAGACAAACTCTTCCCCGGCTCCTCTTGTCACAGTGTAGAGGTGTTCCTGACATTTAGTCCCCAAACTGAAAGGGAGAATAGAAGGAAATGCACAGAGTAGGACCGGAGGCTGAAGGGAAGCAACCAGGTTTTCCTGTGAGTTGTCCGTTGAAGGTCTTCACTGAATAGGCTTCCTGTGCCACTTTTTGCTGACTCTGGGGCCTAGGTTGGTCCCCAAGGGATCAGGCCAGTGGCAGGCATGGCCAGAGGGGTTGGGCTAAGGCTTTTGGATTGAACGGTGGACAGATGATGGCTACGTGCCTTCGGGGGCTGGGTCCGGGACCCAGGTTCTTGCCTCCAAGACTAGGGACTTGGCCAGGTTTTGGCTTGTCGAGTGAGTAAGGCTGGTGAGAGCATGACCATTCATTCTTTCTCGTCCGCAGGAACGCACAGAGTTCCCTGCGGGCAGCAGAGAACACTGGGAGTTCAGGCCGAGGGAGGAAGCGGGATGGGATGAGAATTCTGCCGTTTGTGCCGAGGCCTCTGGAGTGGAGGACTCTGGGACTGAGTCTTAAGGGACTTGCCAGTGGATGGGGAAGGTGGGTACCGGAGGGCTCCCAAGAAGAGGCAGCAGTGGGTTTAGGAAAGCCACAGTTGGCCAGGCTTCCTAGGCATGTGCTGAGGGCTCCTGAAATCCTGGGGCTTGAGAGGAATCTTCCTGGCATACCCTATGTGTCCTGGGGTAGGGAGCCTGTAGCCATCTGGGAGAGAGGCCACCCGCTCACTTTGGCTTGCTGCCAGCTCGTAGTTGTATTGTCAAGTTCTGATTAGCATTTGTGAAATAACTGAAATAGGTAATGGGAAATTTGAGATACATTGTAATCCCATTAACAGCGGCTGCTGCTGTGGGGAAGGCAGAGTAACTTATCTAGTGGATGGGAGTAGAAACTGCTGTTCGGAGGATAACAGCATCCTGTCTTCGTACCCTGGGGACTAGTGCTGCCTCCCAGCACCACCCCTCCCCCAAGAGAGACCGGAGTCACTTTGCCCACGGGTCAAGATGCTAACTCTGCTTTGGCCAGTTACCTGCCCTGGGTCCTCTTTGGGCTGAACCAGCAGGTCGTCACCCTTGTTTTAACTCTCAGGATTCTTGATCTGAAGGGTCTGTCCTGTCCTGACTTTGTTATGCCAAGGAGCAGAGTCTTTTTCCCAGAGGCTGATTTTCTCGAGATATGACAGCCTTGCAATGCTCAGATGACACGTGTCCCTTCTCAAAGAGAAGGTCGTCGATACCTGTCAAGTTCTGAGGTGTGAGTCAGGAGCAGAGGGCATCGATTGTGTGCTGGCACAAAGGAGGCCCTGCAAGGATGTGGTGCGCTCTAGTCAAGTCATTATTTTCTCACCAGGCCACCAGAGCTTGCCTCCTGCGTGACACTTACGGAGTGATGGTGGGGGAACTGGTGTCCCCTAAAGGTATATTCTAGGAGACTCTGCTGGGATCTTTGGGGCTTCTGACCCCTGCTAGGAATGGGGTTAAGAACTCACAGCTTCTAACAGGGCCCTGTTGTGCCTTGAAGATCCTATTCTGTGGACCTAGACCTTGCCTATCCAAGTGATACGATGTGGGTCCCACTGGAAGGGTGTATCTGCTTGTGTCTCTCCTTGTTCATAGCAAATGATGATGGACACATCTGACTCTCCTCCTCTCTGTTCTGACAGGGGCTACAGGTCCCCAGAGAGAAGCAGGTTCCATGTATGGCTCACAGGGGGAGGGGGTGGAGAGGGGGTAGGGAGGGAGACGAGAATGGGCTCTGAGGGCATTGGCTAGTGTGTACAGAAGGAGCTCGGCGTGCTTGGCAGGGGCAGGGGTACTCACAGAGACCTTCCCTGAGGACTCTGTACCGTGGGGAAGGGATTCCCAGTGCTGTGCTGACCTGAGGCCAGGGTCAAGGAGCAGGAGACGGGCACAAAGCGGTAGAGGAGTGATCCGTGCAGATTCGAGTAAGGGCTGCGGATTCATTCCTACCCCAGGAACTCCAAACACACACCTAGGAGCCAACCTTCCAAGTCCAGGCTTGCAGGCCGGACCGCTCCTGATCAAAGCACGGTTTCCTTCACGGACAATGCCACTGATGTCGTTAAAAACACCACCTGCCGATTATTAGAGTGTGATGTGCCTTTTTGATGCTAAGACAGGTGTCCCTTGGGGCGGAAGCTGGCCTGAGGGAAGGTTGTGGACAGTTGGTGAAAGCGACAGGCTCAGCTTTGCCTTTGGTGGCTCTGCAGCTGTGACTTGTTGCTGTGGTAGGCGCCCGCTGGCCCATCTCTTCCCAGCATGCCCTGGTCACTGCCTTTCTTCTCCCAGCTGTGCAGAGCCGGCCCGGCACAGCTCTCCCACTGGGTGCTGCCGTACCACTCCAGCTGGGCTCGGCCTGGACTACCTTGGTCTGTTTTGTAAGTTCTTGCCCAGCCTTCGGAGAGCAGACTCAGGTATTCAAGACCCAGATGAACCCCTAACTCCTTCCCGTTCCTGACCTGGAAATGGCTCACGCTGAACTAACTCTGTGCTGTGTGGTGCTGGTGTATGTGTGCATGTGTGTACATGCCTGTGAGTACTGAGGCCAGGGTACAGTCTCCAGTAACTGCAGACGGTGGTTTAAATGAGATGTCCCCCATAGTTTATGGCATTTGAATACTTGGTCCCCAGCTTGTGTTTGGTGAGGCTTCGGAGCTGTGGCCTTGCTGGAGGAGATATATCACTGGGGGAGGCGGGGGCTTTGACAGTTCGAAGATTCACAACGTTCCTGGTTTGCTCTCTGCTTCCTGCTTGTGGTTTTGGATGTGAGTTCCGAGTTTGCTGCTCTAGTCGCTACACCCACATGCTGTCTCGCTTCCTCTTCGGGATGCTGATGGACTCGAACCCTCTGGAACCATAAGCCCAAATAAGGCTTTCCTTCTCTGAGCCGCCTTGGTCATGCTGCTTTATCGCAGGAATAGAAAAGTCACTAATGCACTGTGTGACTAATTCCTCAAAGGGCACTGTCCACAGGGTCTTTCACAGGTCTGGAACTTATCAAACAGACTGGGCTGGCTGATAGCCGCAGGGAGCCTCCTGTCCCCTATCCCCACCCTGCAATGTTGGGATTACAAGAGCAGGTCACCAAGTCTGTCTTGTTTTATGTGGGGCCTGGATATTGATCTCTGGTTCTCATTCTTGCACGACAGGAGTTTCACTGACTGAGCTGCCCAGCCTCCATCTCCAGACTTTCTGGAAGTCTGACGAATTAGACAGAGTTCCTACCATCCTGGAACAAATGGGGTTCTTATGTAGAGGGCAGTCCCTGGGAGAATATAAGCAGATCTACAGGAAGAGACCCTGGGTAGGAAAGGATAGCCAGAGTGTGAGACAGGATGAACAGGCACAAGAGCTCAGATTGGTGAAGAGAGACAGGGAGCCAATCAAAGCACCAGCTGGAGCAGGTGAGCACCAGGTGATGCTTCAGAAGCTGCTCTGGGCAGTCCCGAGTGTGGTCAGAGCCCAGCACTTGTCAGCGTGGGTGCCCTGAAGCTGCCGTACTGGATGTCCGGGTCAGAGGGAGCGGTATAGAGTTTGCCCGTCTTCAATTATAAAGAGGTGAAAGAGAAGAGAATTCAGTGACGAGAGAAGTCCTGGACAATGCAAAGAGGAAAGCAAAGACGAAGCGGGTCCTGGAGTTGGAGTCGCTAGAGCTTGGCAATGAAGACTTCAGTTCTCAAGTGTCTTGGCAGAATGGAGGGGTTTTAGTTAATCTAGAAGGTGGCTGAGCCAGGGGCTACCTGCTAGTACCCCAGTGCTCTCCCCCAAGGCTGCTGCTAGATCTCAAGGTTCTGTTTAATCTTGCTCTGAAACACAACCCTTTCCCTGCCAGGAGGACCTAAACCTCACACCTTCCTTTCCAAAGCTTCGGAGGTATCATTTCCCAGAATCCTCCCGGGGCCTCATGCAGGTCCTGTCTCCTGGGGAGCCTCCTGTATCCAGTTCATGTACGTCTCTCTCCTCTGGACTCAGAGTCAGCCACCACATAAGCTGCTCGGCAAGTGAGCTTGGCAACTGAAGTTCACTCAGACTGTGAGGTCCAACAGCCCCCCCTTGCAGCTCCAGCTGAGGCAGATGTTCCCACGCATTCAGCCTGCTATCACCTGGCACAGCCTGTGCCTGATGGACCCATGGCTGCAGAAGCAGAGGCTGGTTGGAGCCCTCCCAAGACTCTAGGATGGTTCCTGGGTTTGGTGTGTTCAGGAGCCAACCATGCCGTGACCCCGCCAACTGGATTCTCACAGCTCTCAGGGTTGACCACAAGCTGCAAGCATAGAGTTCTGGATGGGAGCTGAGCTGGGTCAGTGGCTTCATCACTTAGGGCACCAAGAGCTCTGTCTGGTGCCTGGCCCTATTATGATCACCTGAAGACAATGGGATATAAATTTGTCTGTCTTGGTATGTACCAAGACCAACCATAGCACATCAGCTGGGCTGTTGTGCCTGCGTGCGTGTGCGCGTGCGCGTGCGCGTGCGTGTGTGTGTGTGTATGTGTGTGTGTGTGTGTGTGTTAGGATCCTGGATTCTAATTCCAGACTGTGCACCTTTGGGTAAATTCTTTAACCTCTCAGTGTCTCAGTCCTCTTCTGGGACTCCTCATAAGCTCTACCTCCTAGCTTTCCTGAGAAGATTGTGTGTAAGGTATTTGACACTGTGCCAGAGTGTGATGAATGCATGTTAGTGTGTATGATTGTCAGAGAGAGAGAATGGGGTCTTGGAACGCGGAGACACAACCTCAGATGTCCAAGTTCAAGTAAATAAAATTACCTGTCTTGAGATCTGGTTCTTGTTCTGAAGAAATCTTATTTCTATGGGTGCATTTTGGATGCTGCCCACCCAGTCAGACTTTCCTCCTTGGTCTTGACAAAAACCTCTCACCTTCAGGCTGGGTTCAAAGGGGGCTTTAAGAAAACCTCCACCCATGTGCCACGTAGCTGCTCTGGAGCCTGTGGAGGGCTGGAGATCCCTCCAGCCGTATCATATCTTACAGGGACCCTCTGAATGAAGCAAACGAGGACTGGCAGGGGGGCTGCAGGCACGGCTGAGCCGGCTCCCGGTGGAGCAGAAGGACCGTGGTATGCAAGCAGCCTGCCTGGCTATTGTTGGGAGACAATTCCTACAATTTTTGTTTTCGTTCGAAGTGCCTCTGAGTGCCTGTAATTCACAAGACACACTGACGCCTTGGTGCTGCCCTGGACATTCTTCCCCATTTGGGGCTTGAATGGAGCGTGTTCAATCTCACAAAAGGAAAAGCTAATTTGAGAGTATTGATTTTAAATATCTTTCCATCTCTTTCACTTAGAAGCAGTCCCTTGGCTGTGGGCAACCCTGCCTTGCCAGGCTGCTTGGCCGGGCTCGCATCATGTACTTCCCAGGGCTAGGTACCTGGAGATTTTCAGGCAGAGAGTGCTAGCTTTCCATCCAGAGCTTTATGAGGTCTGTTCGACAGACACCAGCCCTACTGTGGGGAGTCTGGGAGACATCCTCTCCACAGTCCACCTGCTGCACTCAGAGGCTTGGGATGCCACCTGGGTGCTGACCCAGGAGGGAGGTGACAGACTGGGTGGCAGGTGTGGGCTCCTACACTGCTCAGCCCTGGTTCTGCTTCTCTCTGAACCCAGAGCTTTGGTTGGCTGCCCCTGGTCTGACATTTGAGCTTTCTTGCTTTGGCTAACCTCACTAGTCAGCTCTTCCTGTGTGTCCTCCAGGCCCTGGAATCACCCTACCTGTTTTCTGAGTGTGTTCTGCACTCTGATGTCTTCATAAAACAGTCTCCCCACAACCCCCCAGTCACTCCAAGCATCACCCACTTCTAGGAGCTGTTTCGATATCAAATACCACCTCCTCCAGGGAGCCTTGCAGGACTGCTTCCTCACACACTCCATCCATCAATCTCCCATGGAAAGCAGAATAGGAGTATAGTATAGGAGGCGGGATGCATGCTTTGGAGTTCTGGATTTACTCACAGCCATGCTATTGTCTGACCTCAGTCACACCATCTGTAGAATGGGTTAGTAACAGCACCTTGTTTGGGAACTAAACAATGCACAGTATAAAGTACTTAGCACAGTACCTGAGTAATGAATGGCTCAGTGGAGAACAGTTATTCCCCTTTGAAGAAATGACTGACTTAATTTTAGTAGCCCAGCCTTGGCTCTTACTGACTGGGTAGCTTGAGAGTTAAGTGATGTGACTTCACTCAGTTGGAGCCTTGTGAGTCTCCAAGGTGAGCATGTTGGGGCTGGACTTCAGGGTCTCTGTGGTGGTGAAGAGGTCCCTCTGTTTCTGGGACCCCATAATTGCACAAAAGCCCCATGCAGCGCTGTCAGGGGGTCGGGGACACAGACCAGCCCTTTGCTGGGCCTGTCTGGGTCTGCCCGGCTCTGCCCAGGCCTGGTACCTGCCTGTTTCCCGTGTCGAACTGTCTGACAGGCAGTGCTCGGTCCTCTATAAATCATCACATCGAGTATCCATAAGGGCAAGCAGGACCTGGCCAGACACCAATGGCTTGAGATCTGCCACACTCTCGGGCTTATAACTCTACGGCCAGACACTCAGGAGACAAAGCCTTCCGTGGGGACAGGTGCCAGACAGGTGCCGGTACCTGTGGCCTGGCTCTGTCCATCCGTCTGAGGCAGCTGATATGCACCTTTATTTTAGTTCCTTGGATGAGATACCAAGAGCTCAGAAACACCTGCTCCAGATATCGACCTCTGGCCGCACTCCTCTCCCTGCAGCCTGGATTGAAGCAAACCAGGGACGGGCACCGTGTGTCACACATATGTCCCTCTTTCGTGGAGTACTTCTCGGAAGCAGGGTCGGCTCATTGGCATTGACCTTTCAACTACCTTTGGGACCCAGAATGAGAGTAGGGGCCTTGGAGGCCCGAGGACTGGCAGCTCAGGGCACACTGGGCGCAGCTGGAGCCTGGCCTTGGAGGCTCAGCTCCGTGGCCCACGCTGACCTGCAAGGGGAGTGTTCACTCTCGAACACCATGCTTGATCCTTCTCTAGCTTCCTCTCACCTCAAAGCAGAGGCCTTTCCTCCATACAAACCCACCCCATCTTGGTCTTCAAGGCCCAACCTAAGCCATCTTCCCCTAGGAAGCCCTCCAGGTTCCCAGGTTCATTCTACAGCACACATCCTGCAAGACTTCCTGGACATGTCTCCCTCCCTCTGCGTAAGAGGCCGAGGAGAAAGAATGACGGGCACTGAAATAAGTCAGGCAACCTATTGCTGTGAGCACCTGTCTCCCAGCTCCCCTGACCCAGACTCCCCAGAGCCCTCACATCTGTCTCCAGACCTTCCTGTTGTGATCTGAATAGGAAATGCCCCCCACCCCCCAGGCTCCCGATTTGAGTGTCCTTATCTTGGCTCATGGTGTGTTTGGGGAGGCCATGGAACCTTCAGGCAGTGGGGCCTGGATGGTGGAAGTAGGTCCTGGGAAGTTGGCTTTTGAAGGTCACGCCTGTCCCATGTGCTCTTTGCTCCTACCCGATCCACCACATGCTCCTATTCCCACTAACGCCTCCAAGCCTTTCCCACCACGGCGGACTGAGAACCTCCAACAGCATGAGGTGAAGTTGATCCTGTCTTTTAGGTTATTCTGTAAGGTATTTTGATCATAGTGACGCATAAGTAACTAATGTACTGCCCAGGGAGAAGCCCCACGCTGGGCTGCTCACACAGCTGGACACTACCATGTCCACATCCGGTAATGAGTGAGGGGTTTTATTTCACCTGGCACAGCCAGATGCATGCTTATTTATTTCGTCCCTCTTTGGCTGTCAATTCACTTGATGAGAAGCAGAACTGGAGCAATGGCTTCTGAAACAAAAAAAGGATTTTGCCTCAATTGCATTTGTATTCAAATGGACGAAATAAATTTCAGTGCTTTCCCGAGTATGCCAGGAGAGAGGCCCAAGTGTACAAGGCATGCTGCTGCTGGCCCTCGGTCCCTGAGAGAGGCCGAGATGAAAAATGAGGCTCTGAACAAGCCTTGGGCAGTCAATCTGGTCAACAGGCACACAGGCATGCCACCTGGAGGGACCCTGCCATCCTCTTGCTCCTGGCTCTCTGTGTGTGTGTGTGTGTGTGTGTGTGTGTGTGTGTGTGTGTGTGTGTGTGTGCAAGGCAACTTGATGATTAACTATCGAGGACCACAGCCTGGATCAGGAAGAAGAAAAAGAATAAATAAGATGTAATTTTGTTTCTGCTCACATTGGTCTGGAAGCAGGCGGGGCTGTTTGCCATTTCTAGCAGCTAGATGTTTAGAGTGTCATCCATCAGCACTTGTGACCTCAGCTTAACCCCTTACCACAGCACCCCAGAACCAGAGACATGGAGCTGGAGGACTCAGCACCTCAAGACCACAGAGGACCTCGCTCCTGTGCATGGGAGCAGGGCCAGTCTCTGGCTTGCCCTTTCTCTTGACCCGGAAACCCTATTTCCTGGCTCTGGGGTCGAGTATGTATTCTGCATGGGCAACTCTATGTGCTACCTCCTCCAGGGTGTGTGGATCCTGTCATGGATATCTGAAGCCCTTGGATTTTACTACCTCGTCCAGGCCTCTGCTGTGAGCACTCTCTGGCATAAGACAAAACAAATACCTCAAGGAGCTGGAGGAACGGGAGGCCTCTTCACAGATGGCTCAAAGAACTGGCTTTTCTCTCAGCTCAGTGGCCATGGGAACACCCGGAGATGGGCAGGCCAGATGACAGGTGTCTCTGACTACAGGATGTCTGCCCTTCACCTGTGCTCTCCTGCTCATACTTGGGGACTCCATTTAGCCTCATCCATCACTACAACTCTTTTCCATGGGACATGCCAAGTACTAGGCTGGGGGCCAGCCAGCCATTGGCAGGACGCTGAGCAGGCCCAACAGGCCTACCACAGTGAGTGCCCCGGCCAGCCATACCTCCCTACTTGGTGGTCTAGGTCCAGAACTCACAACTCTACCTCCCTCATGGAATCATAAGGCTTCGCAACCTCAACATTGCACTCGGGTACAGTCTTGTTACAAAGGAAGTCGGGAAGAATGATACATTACTGAAGCAGACACAGGAAATGGGGACTGGGAGTTCAGTCATATTAATGTGTGGTGTCCATAAGTAATAGCCAAGGTATGCCAAGGGTTTGTTTTAGAGACTAGAGGTCTGAGGCTTGACTGGGAAGACCCTGCCGAGGGAATGAGGCATGGTGGGAGGAAGGAGGTCCCTCAAGGTCCATAAGTCAGGTTCCATTGTGTGTAGCCATACTTATTGGTTTCTGCGTAGTCCACAGTGCTTCTCATTGTGTATTTGACAGTTGTGATGGAGACTGTAACTTTCAAGGCCTAAAGAGTTTGTTTCCTTGTCAACCTACAGAGGAAGAGTCATGGACGTATAGTGGAAAGATGTCACTTAGCAAGAAGCCAGAGGGCTGGAGAGATGGTTCAGCAGCTAGTGAGAGGGCTAGAGTTTGCATCCCCAGATCCCAGTTAATGCCAGGTGGGCATGGCAGCGCACCTGGAATTCCAGTCCCAGGAGGCAGAGACGGGATCCCCTGAGCAAGCTGGCTAGGGGCACTAGTCATATGGGTGAGCTCTGGATTTGACTGACTGGTGTGTAAGTAAGCTCTGGGTTTGACTGGTAGACCCTGCCTCGGTGAATATGGCGGGAAAGCAACTGAGGATATTCCCTGACATCCACCTCCACATGTACCCTCACACACAGGCACCTCCACACACATGCATCTCCACACCTGTGCCCACGTACATGCACAGCACACAGAGACACGAAAATAGGAAAAATATTGAAGATGTTGATGAAGATGATGACAGCAGCAATGGCAGAGAAGAGATGGCCTGTGTGTGTGTGTGTGTGTGTGTGTGTGTGTGTGTGTGTGTGTGTGTGTGTGTTGGGGGTGGGGGAGGCGAGTCTGGAGGAGAGAAGTCAGTGGGGCCAGGCCTGCAGTGAGGTCACAACGTATGAGGGTCTAGGGTGTCTTTTGGCAGTGTATGTCCTTTGGGCCATGAGCCACCTTGCAGGACTCAGTTTCCTCATCTGTACAGATGTGTAGTGGAGGTGGGCAAGGCAGGAGACAGGGCACAGACTGGAGGGTTAAGTTAAAGCCATGGGTTGAGAGAGCCTTTTAAGGTGTTTGGTTATTCTGGGAGTGAAAGGGTCATAGACAGCAGGATTTAACCTGTGAGGTTTAACCAGTAAACCCTTCCATTTCAGGACTAAGCCTAGAGCTGTCCCATAAGACCACCAAGACTTCTTACTCTGGTGGCTTCCTTGTGCACTGTCCTCATTGCTGCTGTGGAAACTTAAGGAAGGTCCATTCCAGCGTGAGGGTATCTTGACTGGGAAGGCATGGTGGCAGGAGTGTGATGGCTGGTCATACTGCATGAGCACAGCAGAGGGAAATACATGCTGTGTTCAGTCTGCGTTCCCCTTCTTATAAAAGCAGCTTGTGACCCCAGCACATAGAATGATGCTGCCCACAGTTAAGGTGGCCTTCCTACCTCAGCCAACCCGGTGTAGAAACTCCTTCACAGATGTGCCTAGGGGACGTCTCCTAATGATTCTAGATCCTGTTGAGTTGACAGTATTGATCATCATGGTGATGTAGTACAACTCCACAGTGGTAGCTTGTTCTGGCCTTGGCTCTCCGATTCAGGCCGGAGGAGCTGGGCCTAGAGTACGGACGAGCATTGAGGGGAAGGGAGCTGACCTAGGGAAGAGCCCTGGGGCCATGCTGCCTCTGCCATGGCTTGGTCTAACCCTGACTTTTTTTCCTTCTTACCTGCTTCCTACCCTAGAAACAGCAACAGCTCTGCATATCTGGGTCTTTGCCATCTGGCTGCTCTGACCTCTGGCTCCCTCTCCCTCCTGTCCTAGGATGTACCAGGCTCTGGACACGAGGGGCTTTTGAACCTAGTTGGCTAGCCCTGGAAGGCATGGGCAGTACCCAAGCACCATTCTGGGTCCTTTTCTGAGAGGTGCCTCCTTGCCACATGGGACAAGGCTCTGGGGGTTTCGTCTTTGCCTCTGTGTAACCTGAGTCCAGCCGTCCTCTATGGGAGAGCCAGGCAGCCCCTAGCCTCCCGGGGTGCCACCAGGTCATTGGATTCATTGTAGTGATGCCACAGCCAGCCCGAGACCAGCCTGAGAATAAAATACACTTTAGAAGTGTGAAGTTGAATAGCGAACTCCACTCGAGACTCTCCCATTCCCAGAGATGAGACACTTCCCATTAACAAAACACCTTCATTTTTAGAAAAACCCGTGTTCACAGCTTGCTTACTAGAGCTTGCCCCCACAAGTTATGATTTATATCTTATTACAAGGTGAAAAGAGACAAAAAAAAAAAAAAAAGTCTGGGGGAGAGGGGAAAGCCCAGCGACTCTTTCCGCCGAGTCCCAGGGAGTTTGATTTAAAGGGACATTGTCATCTTTAATGTTTTCATCCACAGGAATTAGAGAGTACCACCGTGGTAATTTAGAAGCTGCTGATTTAGGGGCAGCCTTCGTGGGCCGGCTCTGCTGTATTTCCCTTTTTATGGTTCCAGAGAGTATTTTCTGAGAGATAATAATGTTGGGTGATATTTCTCCTTTGTCATGCGGAGGCCCGAGGAGAAAATTAAAATAGGTCCTTTCTAGTCCCCTCTCTGAGGCCAGACAGTGGCCTGGAGGACTGCCATGGGCTGGGTCAGTCACTGCACCATCTTAGGCCTGACTGCCCCCTTGTGCCTGAAGTGGCCACGTTGGCATCTCCCGGTCCCTGCCCATTTTTTCTTTTTACTTCCGTGACTGTGCTGACCCCACCTGATCAATCATCACAAACTCCTTCACTTCATCCCAGTAAGTCTCAGAAAGGCTCTCGACACTGATCTCTTCCACCTCTGTCCTAAACTCATTTGAGACCTTTGTCTCCCCTTCTCACGCCATCCTTAACGTCGCAAAGACGCCAAACTCCCGAAGGCACCCTCTTCTTGTGCTCTGTCCAGACGCCCCCACCCGCCCAGCTGGCCGCTCCATTCTTCTCTGGCTCCCAGGAACCTGCACTCAGCCTTCTCTTCCCTCAGTGCTGGCATCGCTCTGTATTGTCTTTTGCAGATGGTGCACCCCCAATTCCCTGACTTCTCTCCAGGGCCCAGTCTGGGCCGTACTCCATCCACCTTCACCAACTCAATGGCCTTGTCCAATTGAATGGCTTTACACATTGTCAAAATGCCAATGTCTTCCTTATCTGGGGTGAACAGACCTTTGGTCCTTGTCTTCCCAGGAAAAGTATCACATTATACCCTCTAGAGATTTCTTTTCATCTAGTGACAAAATGGTTCCCCAACTGGCTTCTGGGAACCTCACCCTTCTTTCCAGAGAGCAGACCTAGTCTTAACCGAATGGCTGGGTTTCATCTTCTCCAGTCCTAGTACAAGGCTTAGGCATTCTTTTTCTGGAGGAGACTTCCATGGTCTACCATATGTAAACTTTGCTGCCTATTGCTCACCCTGTCCTGCCCTCCCTCTGTGCTGTTCTCAAAGCACCTCAGTGTGGCCGCTGGAGCGGGGGCAGGAGCCTCACTGCCATGGAAGTTTCACCAATGTGAGTTTTATTCCCAGGCCTGAAGAACCTCCATGGCCCACACATGCCCCACCAGGGAGCATTCGTGTGGGTGACCTGGTGCTGATTCCGGGAGCTCAGGGGGTAATGAGGAAATCAGGGAAGCTACTACAGGGACACTTGGACACCTCTGACCGTGCTATATGTATATATTTTTAAATTGTGTGTGTGTGTGTGTGTGTGTGTGTGTGCGCGCTCACATGCTCTCCTGCCTGCAGAGGCACCGTTCATCAAACCCCTTTGGAATAAAGGCTCTCTACAGGCATCAGTGGGATGATATTTCATGTCAAATAGTATCACCAAAAAATAATGTTGTGCTAATGTGTCCTATCCCACACGTGGGATCTCAAAGCATTTTGCTAAAGGGTATTTAATTGAGTTTTACAACATCATTGACACTCAGGGGAAGAACCAGTCCCTGATTAATGAATAAAAAGATAGACTAAATCAAGCGAAAAAGAGGCACATATAAGCCCCAGGACACTGGGAACACAAAGAGCACCCATATTGGTCCTTAAGCCAATGTGTGGACTTGTGGGTGGCATGAGGCCTCTTAAGACATGTGGATGGGGGTAACTAGAGTTACCATGATCTTTTGGGTTCCACCTGGGTGACCACAGGCAAGTTCTTTAACAACTCAGTGCCTCAGTTTCCCCATCTCTAACTGGGGCTACCCGCTGTTCTTTTCATAAGAATTTCCACAAAGTGAAGCAATATATTTTATTGGCTAATGCAATAAATGTTTTTAACTAGAATCAAAAGTTTTGGCTCAGCCACCAGCTGAAACCTCCTGCTCTTTGCTTCCTGTGTGTGAACCCTGTACATCTGACTGGTCCCCAGGGCACGTATCTGCTCACAGTCCACAGATGTCTAACACAGTCCCCACACGTGGGGATCCAGAAAGAGCTTGCCAGATTGGTTCTGGCCCACTATGGGTTCAGTCCCAAAGCCTGATCTAGTCCTTCACAGGTTCTAGGAGCAGGTGCTGGGTTGGACTGGCCACTGTGGGACAGGATGCCGGCAGTGGGGCAGGGTAGAGTTGGGATCAACAGTCTGTCCTTTGGCTAGATAGACCACCATCCCCAAGCCAGAGGGGCCTGTAAAGACAAGAGCTGCCAATCTGAGGTGCCAAAGGGCACCCGTGAAACACATGCTGCTGACCGAAGCTGGCCGAGGTACTTGAGAGTCAGAGCAGCGCGGGCAAGAGTTTGGGCTTTGACGCCAGTCTCTTGGATTCAAGCCCTGTCCTATAGCTTCCTAGGTCTGGAAAATGGGCAAGCCATCAACTGTATGGGGCCTCTGGGCTTCATCTGTGAAGAGGAATAGCCGCTCCCTCCTAGAGTGCTGTAAGGATTAATGAATTCACCTAGACGGGCTTAGCATCAGCTATTAATGCTGGGTTATTACCTGAAATTAATGATGTGGCTTCAGAAGCCAGCTCTGCCACACGCTGAGGACCTGAAGTGCTCAGCTTCTGAGTCATGGTGCCTCTGCACTGTGAATTGGCCCCAGGCCCTGTCCACATGGCACGTGTCCATCCTGGGTGGGCTTTCCACTGTGGGCCCTGAACCCTCTTCCTCAGTAGGCAATTTGTAGATATGGGGACAAAAACAGGCCCGCCATGTCACCACTGTCTCCTCAGGGCTAAACCCGGAGCTTGCCTGGAGCAGATTCTAGGCATGCAGGGATACATGACAGCAAATGCCACCAGTCGTTTCAATTTAGGGCATGCATTGGCTACTTTTCTCCTGGTTGTTTCTGTTACTTGGCAGAAAACAACGTCAGGGAGCAGAGGTCTCTTCTGGTTCGAATCTGTAGGGATACAGTTCACCATGATGGGGAAGGCAGGTTGGTGGGCACAACGTGTGGCTGTGGCAGTGGGAACAGTGGCTGTGGCAGTGGGGACATGTGGTTGCTTGGTCATGTCTTGGTGGATCAGGAAACATCGAGAGTAGGGCTAGAAGTAGGACTGGGCCACGACCTTCAAAGCCTGTTGCTCAACCAGACCTCGCTTCCTGGAAGTTCTACAACCTCCCCAAACAGTGCTACCAGCTGGTGATCAAGTGTTCAAACCTAAGACCTTCTACCTGCAAACCTCATGCTATGATCACGTAGAAAGAAGCCTTTCTTGTTCTATGACTTTGAGGACCTTGTGAAGATTTTTGTGGTGAAGGAAGCCATGATGCTGAGCCATTTGACTTCTGCGGGTGTGTCTTAGCTCACTCTGGGCATTCACTGTCCTGCTGACACTAAGCGACAGGTACTTATCAAGCCATTTAGCCTGGAAGAACTCTTGGCCCCAGCATCCTCTCCCGAGGATTAGGAGCAGGGACTAGCATCCAGGAGGCTGTTCTCATGCATCAAGTGGGGGTGCTGAATCAGCCTGGACTGCAGCCATTGTAAGGCCACACTGTCCCTTAATGGAGGAGACTACTTCCTGCATCCTGGGCATCTCGAAGCCATTCTGCTTTCAAATATTACAGTTGGCAAGGGCCCATGGCCTTCTGAGAGACACTGTTCTTTGGTTCAGTTGGTCCAGTCCGACACAACCCATTTAGAGTGAAACTTCCCAGACTCTGAGGCTCTTTAATATTTCATCTGCCTGGCGGCCTGGCCAAGGCTGCTTACAGAGAGCCTGTGGTCTGGGAGCAAGGGATCATGGGCTTGGGCTAGGTCTCTGCCCTTCATTGCAGGCGAGATCAATCAGCTCTTCTGACTTCAAAGGTATGCAGACACAGCACAGAGGCTCACTCGGGACCCACATGGCCACAACATTCCTCATGCCTCCCCCTAGTTCCGTTTAACTGAGAGGTCCTCCTTCCCCCTCAAAGCTGCCATGGCCCAGAGCTATTAATCAGCAGCTACACAGCTGCTGTGAACTCTCCCTCCGGCCCACGCCATCTCTGCTTCCCCTCCACATGGGCTTCTTTCCAAATTCTTCCCAAGCCATGGCTGGAAGACAGGTGGGGGAGGGGAAGCTTCGGAGTCTGGCCCTGAGTATTCTGAAGTGGACATTCAGCCTCTGTAGGATGGAGAGTCGACTTGGGGGACCCAGGGGTCCTGCTCAGGCCGTTCTTTTATGGTTACAGCATTTGCAGCAGAAACACAGTCATCCTTCTCCTGTCAGAAGCAACCGTCCACTGCTCCCCTGCCAGTAAGAGCCGCCCTCCCAGAAGGGATGCTCTCTGGGGCCTTCAAACACCTCCCACTGCAGCCTCATGTCTGGGAAGCTATGCTCCATCACACCCTTGGCTGGAAGCAAGGGGGAGGGGAGAGGAGGAGCCAGGATGGGTGGACAGAAGCTGGCCTCTGCATGACACAATCCACCAGGTAGCCCCCATGGCAGACATGTGTTTAGGCTGGGGACATGGAGCTTGTGATGGGCTAGTCTTGGTTGTCAAGTTGACTATGTCTGGAATCAACTAAAACCTAAGTCGATGAGCACACTTGTGAGGGATTCTTTTGACTGGATCATAGGAGGTGGGGAGACCCACCCTAAGTCTGGGCCACACTTCCGGTCGCCCACGTAAAAAGACACAGGAGAAGGAAGCTTTCACTTTTGTGTGCTTGCCCTTACTCTCATGCTGTCTCATCTATTTTCTCGCTGAGGTCTTCCTTCCCTGGGGCTAGAGCCTACTTCTTCAGCATTCCAGCACAGACTGAAGTCCGGCAGTTCTCCAGGAATCCTCTGGAATTTCAGTACCAGAATGGGGCTGCGGAGACACCCAGCCTGTGGACTACCAGATTCCTGCCCTTTTCATCAGTAGACAGCCATTGCTGGACTGCCTGGACCACAGCCTGTAAGCCACTCTAATAAAGCCTCTGTGTGTGTGTGTGTGTGTGTGTGTGTGTGTGTACTTTTTTCATTCTATCAGTTCTGTTCCTTTAGAAAACCTTGACTTATACAGGACTGTTGCTGAGGCCAAGACCCCCTCTGGAATGTGACCACTACTGCTTTCTCAACTCCCTCTCTAGAAGACATTCCACAACTTTTCTTCCTTTCCAAACCTAGGAGCTTCATGAGGAAGTTCTGGTCACCTGTTGCCTGCCCCTCATATGTCAGAATTTTCAGGTCTCATGTCTCCTCGGGGAGGGCAGGGCTGTGCCATGGCAGGCCTGGGACCAGCACCTAGCAGGATGATGGGGGTCCATTTTACCTTGTGTGTGTTCTGCGCCTGGTGCTGGATGATGTGATGCAAGGAGACATGGGGACTCTGATCTCCCACAGGGATGGAACCTGCCCACTCCAGGCCCATCTGTTCACCCAGTGACTACATGGACAGGGGCCTGGCAGGGCTCTCGGCCAGCACCGGGAGTTTTCTCGATGCTGAGTTATGTGACCTCTAAGTCTTTGGTGTCCGTCCGATCCACTCTCACTCATTCTGTCTGAACCAGCCATAGGCCAACTCAAACCTTAAGTCCCTTGCCATGTCCTGAGTGTGAGCAATGTAGGTCTGAATATGGTTATGGCAGCTGCCACCAGGCCAGGGCTCAGTGCAAGCTTCTTGGGAGCTCCTAGGTTGTCAGCCACCACCAAGGTATCAGCGAGAGATGCCAAGTGATGGGTGCTCTGAACACACACAGAGCCAGGGGTATGACCTTTGTCTCCAAGGCCTTACTTCCCACATTTGAACCTATTGCCAGGTACCGGTACGTTTTCAATGCCATGGCAGAGAAGTGGCCTTTTGATGGTTAGGGCCAATACTAGAGATGGACAAGGCTAACAGACAGTCTCTGGAGGTACGGGGGCCCGGGAGAGGGGGCGGTGGCGCTGAGAAGTCATTGTTATCTATAAGCTTGCGTTTCAGAGGAAGATATCATACATAGAGCTGGTAACTCCAGGGAGAGTGGAGGAAACCTGAACAAGTATGCTCCTTGGGGGCTCCCGCTTCCCTGTGGAGCCAGGAGGCCCCCAGATTCACCAGGAAGTTCTGTGCTGTGGTCCGGAAGGGATGCAGGTGACAGGTGTCTGGAAGCACCCGTGAGGGAGCTGCTTCAGGATTCGACAAATAGGTGAAGGCACAGAATCCCACTCTCCACAGTGGTGTATGCGTGAACAGCCCGAGTGTGCTTGCTGCACACACAATGTGGAGGGAGGAAGGGAAGGCCCTAAAGGGTCCTGGCAGGGTGTGAAGTCTTCAGTTGCGTGCTCTGTCATGGAAAGGTCTGGAATTAATGACCTGGCTTTGAGCGGAACTCTGTGGCCACCAGCCTTCTTGGGCTCTTGGGGTGGTGGTGGTGGTCTTTGTGTGGCTTATGGTGGCTAGGGAGGGTCAGCAGTAGCTGGCTGGAGGAAGCTCTGTCTAGGAAGTTTCCAAAGTGTTCAGGAAGACTGTGAGCCTAGAGGGGCCATACAGATAGGGGACGTGGGGGTGGCTCAGAACATGTCAGGCACCCTACTCATTCACCTCCTGCGGACTGGGAAAGGAGCCCTGTGGATCTGGGTCCATCCCCGGCTGCAGGTGATTTCCCAACAAATCACGAGCAGTTGTTCTTCTGAAATCCCTTTCTGAAGAAGAAATGCCCACACTATCCGAGACTGCTCTCCAAGGCTCAGCATACCAGTCGCTGCACCCCTTCCCTGGAGGCAGCTCCATCCCAGGAGCAGGAGGCCAAGCCAACAGAACTGTGGCTGAGGGGCGGGAATCTCTTTGAAACCTGGAGCAGAAAACCATTCCCAAGTGTCTGTCCTGTGCTAAAAAGTAGCATTCAGCCCCTTAGTGGTGGTAGCCAGACCGGCTGGCCGCCTCTGGTCATTTCAACTCTAGGTGGGACTCGTGGGGGAGTCAGGGAAGAGGAGACCAGAACTTTCCCTGTTTATGTCTGTGTGGGCTGGAATCAGAGTATGTGATGTTTGGTATGTGCCTCCCTCACATAGTCAGAACACAAGCCTCTCCAGCACTAGAGAACATCTCTCATTGATTTGTTCTTCTGCTCACTCGCTGTGGTTCCATATCCTCAACGCCACATATAGCTAGAAAGACCAACCTCTAGAGAGACCATGACCCCTGACCTTGTAGGTCCTGCACACACAGAAATTGGATGTGATTTGGGTCTAGACGTGTGACAACAGAGGGCACTGCCAGCCTCTGGCCTTGGGCTTCCTCACAGTTTCCAGGGAGTTTCTGGGAGACTCTTGGTGGGACAGGTCAGATGCCCAGTCATACAGACAGCTAAGGCCACCTTCTAAATAGAGTCCTCTGAGGTCAGCATGGAGTGATAGAAGGCTAGTTGGACTGAGAGGTAACTTAGATTATACATAGGGGAAGGCACCTCTTTGCCTGTCATGGTGGACATATGTATTTATTTCTTAATATGGCCTTCAATCTTTTAAAGAGTTCCTTCCGCTATGAGACTGAATGTCCATTGTATGAAAAGCTCCAGGCTTCTCTTTCCCCACCCCCTGTCCCATCTCAGCTGGCTTTTCTTTCCAACCAGGACAGGTTGGGACAATAATAATCTCACCCTCCCTTCCCTTCCCCCTCTATCCACTGCCTTGTCTGCTCTGCAGCTATCTCTGTGGATACTCTTTAGTCCTATGGCCTCTGCCAATATCCCAACCATCTACCACCCTCCCTGTCTCAACCTTGGGCCAGAGGGAGGCTCCAAGGAAAGTTCTGGGGTGGTCAGAAGCCACCTTGGCCTCCAGGGATGGAGGGGTGCCCTGTGAGAGCCATGATCAGAAGGGACTGATGTATGAAAGAATTTAGGATGAGGCAGATCTGCTGGTCTGGAGGTCCCCCCTTACCTCATGTTTAAGTAGTAGCATAGGCATCGAATGCCCCTCTCTACCTACTCAGAGTGTCTTGGTTATTAGGGTATGACCCTTCAGTCTCCTCTCACCAAGGGTTACCCTGCTCTTGGGGTGTGGTATTGAGTGTGACCGATGTTCACTCAGTCACCGTGTCCTGTCATGGATTTCCTCTGACCACTGCTCCCCACCTCTATCCCAGGACACATGCCTTGTGCAGACCACGGACTGGGCCCTCTTAATGGTAGCCATAGGGTCTTGCAAGGGACTGTCACTGCATCTGAAAAGAGGTAGTAGGAGAAGACAGATGACAGATGACAGACAACAGACAGACAGACAGAGGTGGTGGACTCATGACTATGTTTCAAGTGCCCAGCCTTGGGAGGTCCACCTTATTGCTATGGCCAAACACTGACAAGAGGCAGCTGAAGGGAAGCCCTGACTTGGGTTCAGGCTTGGGGGTGTGGTCCATCCAGGAAGGGACACACGGTAGCAGGACTGTGAGGGAGGCTGCTGGCTTATGTTTATGTCTGAGTGGCCAGGAAGACAGGACAGGAAGTAGAGCTGAATCATAAACCTTAAGACCACCCACTTCCTCCATCTAGCACTACTTGTCCTAGGTTCTACAGTCTCCCAAAACAGCGCCACCAGCTGGGGACAAAGCGTTGACACATGAGCCTGTGGGGGATACTCCACATCTAAACCATAACAGCCTTTCAGGTGTGCTCCCTCACACTCCCTGCCAGCCACCCCCACAAGGCCACCAGGGTGCTAACAGCAGGCCAAGGAGGCAGTCGGCTGCTGGGGGTCTCACTCTGTGTTGTTTTAAGTTTGCTTTCTGGGCTTCTGCTTGGGGCCTTGAAGGCAACCTTGGCCATACAAGGATCCTCATTGAGATATTGGCTTTGGATAGCTCAGGCTTGCACATCCCAAGCCTCCCCAACACTATGCTTCAAGGGAGCAAGCTAGGAAATCAGAAATATGACCTTCAGTGCTGAATTGTGCATTAAAGTTCCCACAAAAGCTTTGCAAAAAAAAAAAAACAGTGAGATTCATGATGGCAATATGGTGCTATCCTGTAAAAGGCTGACATTTCAATTGTTCTCATTTATATCTCTGTAACCAAATCTTTTGCCTCCTCTGCAGTCATTTTAAAGTATTTACTAATATCCAGAAAGCTCCATGCAGAATTTTTAGTTTCTCCATGATGCATAAAGTCAGGCTTAGCTGTCTGACCCCATGAACAAGAGTTGGCTCCACAGCCCTTGGGATGATGATGGGCAAGGTGTCCAGACACCCTACCCTGTCTCCCCTTCCAAGAGGAAGGCTTAAAAAATCACCAAAGCATCATATTTGAATGAGGTTTCTTTTTGCAATTAGTATATAATAGATTTTCAATAACAACCTGTAATTAGTTCATTTTCTACTATTCAATTGCTCTGCACTGAGCCCATTGACAGTTTCCAGCTGGGATCTTTAAAAAAGGGAGACTGGGTTCCAGACAAAGGCTGGAAATGCTGGGCCTCACAATGCACTTGCTGTTGTTAGAACGCGAACTACTGAGATGAGGAAGAGGCTTTGAGACTTCAAAGTGGATAGAGGAGGAAGAGGAGGAGCGTGTAGGTGGAGGAGGGAGAAAAGCAGAGACAAGCTGAGGACTGTCTCTGGGCTCCCAGAGGATGGGGTGTCGGGCTTTGCCCATGTGCAAGAGAAGCTGAGAAAGACATCTTGGTAGGGGGAGACTACTGGGATGACCTTGAAGTGTGGGGACAGCACACGTCTCCCTGGAGAATGTAAAGGGGAATGTTGCACAAGTTTAAATGCGTGAGGAGGAGATTCTGGGATCATGTGCAAGGGCAATTCCAATTCTGCTACTTGCTGGCTGTGTGACCTCGGGTTGGATACTTAACTTCACTGAATTTGTTTCTTTCTCCAAAGAAGTGGGCTCAGTGCACAGTGCCGGCACAGGTTAAAGGCTAGGTGTCTCTATAACTGTAAGAACCCATTGCCAGCTACAATGAATGATACTGACATGCACAGACCCTGAGGTGGTGTGCTGGCTCTGAACCAACCCATCCTCTCGCCTGGCCTCACTGCTAGAAACTAAATGGCAAGGATGAGGCAGGGTCTGCCTTCATCAGCAGTCAGACTCACCTTCTATGAGTATAGGACCCAAGAGATGCTTATTATGGTGGGACAATCTTTTTGTACACTATGAAGAAGTGTGTTTGCCAAGGCGCCTTCTGATCGGTTTAATGAAGAGCCGAATGGCCAATAGCTAGGCAGGAGAGGATAGGTGGCATTTCTGGGGAGACAGAGGAAGAGGAGACGAATCTAGGCTCAAAGAGACACCAGCGAGACACAGAACAAATTGGACATATGGTACAGAGGAGAGGTAACTGAGCCACGTGGCAAGATGTAGAGTAATAAAAACAGGTTAATTAAGTCATAAGAGCTAGTTGGGAAAAAGCCTAAACTAAAGGCCAAACTTTCCTAATTAATATGAAGTCGCCATGTCATTATTGGGGAGCTGGCGGTCCCACAAAGGAAAGTCCAACTACATTTGAGAAAGCTTGCTCCAGCTTGTGGCTGTCTTCTGTCACCACCGGGTAATCACTGGGTTTGAGGAGGTGGCTATGGAAGCCTGGGACCGTGGCAGCCATCATTGGTTCCGGGGGATAAGATGTGTGCGGCCAGACTGTTCCTCCCTTGCACTTTGTAGCAAAGATGGTGGAAAACGTGTGCAACGTCACCCAGTGAGTGGTCCATCTACTTCAGAGTTGCCCTGGCTACAAGACTCAGGCAGTGAGGAGATGGATACGCCTTTCCCCTTTCTGTATGCCCAGAGCTCCCAAGTGCCAGAGGGAGGTCTGGGTCAGATTCCCACCCTGTCAGCACCTTGGGATGCTTGGTGATCTGGAGTGTTACCATGTGAAGCCCACGTGGCTGCTCAAAACCTGCCTCCATCCACACATTTGCTGGGCTTGCCCTCAGAGGATTAATTATGCAGACAAGTATCTTTCTAAAAAGAAGAAACTGATAATGAATTTAAGGAGAAAAAAACATAGTCCTCATTTAAGCGACCTGTTTTTTTCCCCCTGTGATCCCAACTTGAACATTTGGAAAAGTGTAAAAACATGCAGAATCGAGAAGCTTTTTTAGGTGAGCGACTTTTGAGTTAATTGGCTGTGATGAACAGTCAGGACCAGCTTGCATCCGGCTTTCCAGTGGCCTTGGAGCCTGGGTCTCTGCCACAGCAGGGACAGGTGGCTGTGCTGGAGGGGGGGAGGGAGGTGGAGGACACACGCAGGGAGGACACTGCGCCTTTAGTTCAGTGGCCTGACTTTGATCTGGGGTGTCAAAAGCAACTTGAAAACAATGTTTAGTTGATAGATGGAGCGAGACAGGGAGGCGGCCTTCATCTTTCATGCCTGTCACTGTATGGGATGGGTAACTGGGATGGGAGTCCTAGCTCTGACTGCTGGTCAGAAAGAGATGGATGCAGGGGTGGAGGAGACGGCCCAGGTGGTACAGTGTTTGCTTTGCCGGCATGGGGACCCGAGTTTGATCTGAGACTCCCCCTTCCCCTTTTAAAGTTCATCCTGGGGGCACGTGACTGTAATCCCAATCTAGTACTGAGGAGAAAGAGATGGGCAGATCCCTGGGCCTTGCTGGCCAGGCAGCCCTGGTTACTTGATAAGTGCCAGGCCAGTGAGAAACCCTCTCAAAAACCAGGGTGGATGGTGCCCAAGAAACTATATCCTAGGTAGTTCTTTGGCATCCACAATCCTGCAGTCACATACATACCTACACACACACACACACACACACACACACACACACACACACACACACACACAGAGAGAGAGAGAGAGAGACAGAGACACAGAGAGGCAGAGACAGACACAGAGACATAGAGAAAGACAGGCAGAGAGACAGACAGACACAGAGAGATCTGCTTCTTATGGCTAACACACCTGTTCTGTGTCCTCTTCCCAGAGTGTGGCATTCACCTACTTTCTAAAGCCAGGAGTGAGATGCAACCTCATCATGAACCAATTCAGCAAGGCAGCTACTAGCCATGGAACTCCGTGCCTAGTTTTTTTTTTTTTTTTTTTTTTTTTTGCCCAGACAGGGTTTCTCTGTATAGCTCTGGAACTCACTCTGTAGTCCAGGTTGGCCTCGAACTCACAGAGATCCGCCTGCTTCTGCTTCCTGAGTGCTGGGATTAAAAGCATGTGCCACCACCACCTGGCATGTGCCTAGCTTTTAACAGGCTGAGTTCTGTAAACCAGCTCAAAGAAGGGCCAGAACAGCTATGCCACAAGGTGAGCTTCTGAGGAAAGCCCCTCTCCATCCCCACTACAAACTCATCGACACATGTAATTTCTGCAGGGCAAACACCCAGACACATCATCTTTGTTTGTTTGTTTTGAGGAGAGGTCACTACGTAGCCCCAGATGGCCCAGAACTCATAGAGATCCATGCACGTTTGCCTTCGAAGTGCTGGAATTAAAGGTGTGTATCATCACCCCTAGCTCAGGCCCATCATCTCCGGTAGAGTGATAGAGTTTGCTTTAGAAGGCTGTCGGGCTGGAGTCCCCCTGTATCTTCTACCCTACCTTGTAGCCCAAGTGAAAATCCAAATTCTCAGCTTCTGTCAGCCCATCAACTCCAGCTGTTAAAATTAAATCTAAAATATTGTTGCTGAGATGTGTAAGATAGAGCTGGCTTTTAGTGAGATTTCTTGCATGCCCATCGCTTTCTAGGGAGTCAGTTATGCCGGTATGTCTCATTTCAATTACTCATTTAAAACTCACCGAGCCAAACATCTATCACTACAGCTCTGGGAATTAGCATGCAGTTCCTATAACTTTGAAAAGCCATTGATCCCTGGATGCTCAGAGCCGCAGCATGTCAGGTCTTTATAGCCGGGTTAACTCATTTTGTGGCTTTCTCAATGGCTGCAAGTTTACATTTTATTGCATATCTATTATTCGGGTTGGGCTGTGATGAATGGTTTGGCTGCCTGGTTCGAAACAAGTCCAAGGAAACCGCAGAATCTAATTTGCTTCAAAAAATGATGATTATAAGGCTTTTCAAATAATAATCTAGGAATGGTAGGAGCCGACATCAGGGTGCCCTGCCTGAGAGCTATGTCTGAAGCTGAAGGGACAGTGTGCCCCTTTCCTACAGGGGCTCTTGTTTATATCGACCTTCACTCTTGTTACTATCGACATTTAAGAAACCATCTATCTATCTTCAGGGGTTGTAGAGATGCTTGCATTTCCTCAGGAGCAAAACCAAGAGCTTGCTGTTTGGCTCCAGATCCATCCCCAGGATCGAGGGTGTGCCATCGCTGGCCACATGAGTGGTGGTACATAGCTGTATTAATTACTTTACTGACTCCTGTGACCAGCTGCCTGACAACAGCAACTTCAGGTTGGTTTTGGCTCACAGTTTGAGAGGATACAGGCCATCGTGGTGGGGAAGTCATGCAGTAGGAATGTGAGGCAGCTGGTTATATTGTACCCACAGTCGGGAAGCAGAGAGAGATCAGTTCCGGTGCCTAGCTTGCCTTCCCCTTTTCAAGCCATCTAGGACCCCAGCCCACGGATTGGTTCTGACCACATCTAGTGGTGGGTCTTCCCATCTCAACTAACCCAATCTAGACACTCCCTCCCTACATGCAAGTGTGTCTTCAGGGTGATATAGAGTTCTCTGTAGAGGAGTTGGAGTTTAGGCAGCACGCATGAGATCTGTTCCCGGAAAACATGCCACTTCCTGACTTGGAGAACAAGTCTGGCTGTTGTCCCTCCTGACTCTGCTTCCCTAGTCCATCTGAGTTCTGTGGGACTAGTGTTATTAAGGGAAGTGGATGGAGAGACCACTGATGAACTGGGGTCAACAGGGAGGGTCTCTTTTGTGCTATTCAGGTCAACACTTAGCATGTCTTTCTGAATAATAATAATAATAATAATAATAATAATAATAAAATAGCTACTCTTCCCCCTTTTGTGTAGCCTTTATGTGGTTGTAGATATTGGAGGTGGTAAGATTTCCACTACTGTGGATTTAGAGCTTCTGACTGCTCAGCTATGTATTTACAAAGTTCCTGACCATTTAATAGTCAACTCCCTAAACATTTTAAAATTTCAAGATTTGTTTTTGCAAATAACCTCTTGATGCTCCAAACGGGTATTTCTAGCAACAGGACAAGCTTACAAGTCACTCACACTTTATCATGAACTAGTATCAGCAGATACAGGTTTTACTAGCTGGCAAGGATGAGGATGCTTGAGACCAAACATAGTCATAGTACGTCAAACAAAGCCTTGCAGTAGCAGTTGGCTGGTAACCCTGGACACCAAAGATGCTGTGAACTGGAAAGCCTTCTCTTTCCCCACAGAACCACACAGGAACACAGGCAATTCCTGCAGAGAAACATCACTTGCTTCTCTCCTTTATGTCTTTCAAGTATATCTTCTACTTGCCACAAAACTCCTTTAGCCAACAAGACAGAAGGACTGCCTCTTGGGAGTAACCAGAGCTCAAAGTGGTGTCACTACACTGCAGGGACACCTTCTGTGAAGATGAAATCCCTGATGAGTGCTAGGAGGAGAGATTCTAAATTCTGTGGCTTAGGAAGTTCAGTGTCTTCAGGAGCTTGTACTGCCTCCCCAAGGCCAACACCTACCATCGGTTGCCTGGAGCTTGAACGCCCACAAGCACGTCACTGGGTTCACACACTACCTGCTCTAAGCAGACCAGAGTACCCTTGAATATAAATGGGATTCCCCTCTTTAGGGCAAAGCATGTTCTTCTGGTCTCTAGCATGGGCCCAGCACGCTAGCTGCCCTCCTCCAGTGTGGGCCCTGGTAGACCTCTCTGAGGTTACCTCTCATGTCAGCAAGCCCCACCCAGAGTTAGCTGGATGGAGTCTCTAAGCAGGTCATCTCCAGGTGTGGCACACACCAGGGAACCCAAGCAGGAGCCACTCAGGACATGGTAGTGAAAAAGAAAAGGAAAATAGCAAGCGTGAACATTATGATCAGCAAACCGACTTGGGAAACAGGAAGGTACACAAGGGTAGGAAGCTGTCTCCCATCTGAGACCACAGAGCTATGTGGGAGCCCACAACTGACTCAGTTTCCCAGTTTGAATCTGAAGTCTATTCTGAGTCAATAGAGTTCAAGCTTGTTTGCTCCAAGGCTGTGAGAAAGTTCTGATTGGCCCACAGAGTCTCCTTGAAGGGCTGTGAGAAAGTCTTCATTGTCTCTTCAATGCGCACGCCTCTACCCAGCTACCCAGCTGACTGTTGGTTGGCCCGACAGAGCTAACACTGATCTACTGATGTCTGCTCTTGCAAACCTGCCCACTGCTTCCATTTCCCAAAGGAGGTGTGCATCTGCTCTTGGCCCTTGAGAAGTGACCACCGCCAATATCCACTTAGACAGCAAGTCCTGTTTGCTAAAGATAAAACTGTCTTAACTAGAAACCTGTACATTTCAGCTTCTGTAAAACTTGCTTAGTTCCAGTAAGTCTGCTTTGAGGTGGGGACAAAAAGACCACCTTAAGATAGTTACAAGATTATGACAATGCCTAACCTTATGAAATGTTTCTGATCAAGCCTGGGCCTCTTTGGGCAATAGCTAGAGGCTATAACAGCATGTTAGCTAAGGAGTTTTGTCCTGAGAATTGCTCTTTGAGGGAGGTTGAGGGCCCCCACTTCCACGCCAATAGGAGTACTCACTGTCTGTGCCTTCTCTAGATAACCCGCTACCTCTCTTGGGCATAGAGACTTCCTCCATTGCTCTTGGACAGTTACTGGACCCAGCTTCTGCCTGGCCATGCCTCCAGCCCTTCCCTCAGAGTCTCCCTCCAAGCAGGGCTCTCCAGTGGAGTCCAGTTGCCTCCATGTTCAGTGCTGTAGAACAGTTTTCCCTGAATTGAAACATTCTCTCCTGGAGTAATGAGGGAGGCTTATGACTCAGGAAGTAAACACAACAAGGCCAGGAAGCTCCTGAAACGCACAAGATTCACAGGATTCCCCCCTTCCTTCAAGTTATCTATGTAATGGAAGTTGCATGGTAGAAGAGACTCTGATCAATCAAGTTGCCTTCAAGTCCTGCTGAAGGTCGTTAACCCATGAGCTATTGCCCACACTACAGTGGGCTTTTCAGCGATACTGCACCCTTTGAGTCACCCAGGCTCCTCTAAAGTAACTCCAATAACTCCTCTGGTTCACTAAGCTGGACTTGGGTGGAGTCATTTCTGTGGTCTGTCACCGATGTCATATCTGAGGTAAATAAACATGTCTTCATGTCTCTCCAGGAAAAGAAAAATCACATGATATGCAGTCAAGAGAATTGTTGTTACAGCTCTGCTGTATTCACAGCCCAAATCCCTCCATCAATGCGCAACATAGTTATTCAAAAGGCAGAGGGTTGGCGAGCCCTCTCCCTCCCACCCATCTGGTTTTGCCCCTTTCTTACAGCTCAGGCTTGTACAGAACAATCTCGACTTCTTTCACATCAAAGCCAAATCTACCTGGCAGACTGCTGAAGCCAGGCTCACATGCCCTATGTACCTGGGGTCCAGGCTTCGGAGGCCCATCACTACCAAGGCATGGCATATCTGAGGAAATCAGTGCCCACTCCCCTAGCGCTGTGGAGAGGTCTCACTTACGGAAGGCCGTGTAGAACTCCCCGAGGGTCAAGGAGCCATCGCTGTTGTAGTCATCAAATTGCAGGAGATCACCTGGTGAGCATCCCTTCAGGGAACCGTCCAGGTCCTGTTCCTTTAGCACATACTGTGAGGTGAGAAGAGACAAAGCCTGAGTCACCAGCGAGCTCAGCATCACGGATGCTGCTGCTGGAAAATGCACCGGGTCTAGTGGAGACTCAGGGAAGCGTAAAGAAAGGCCTTGGGGTGTGGGAACGGTTGAACCGTGAATAAATGTGTGCTGTTGACATGACCATGGTCCCATCCAGGACCCCGATGCCTGAGACCCATGGGAATGGCAAGACCTTTTCTAGGTTGGGCTTCCCCTGCGTCCATGTGCAGATGTTGACTGTGTGTGCAGACCACAGCCTCCTCCTCCTGGATGGCTGCAGCTTGAACTTCTCCCCTCCAGAAACCCCCATCTGGATTAGTGAAACCCACTTCCTGGTTCAGCTGTATATAATGGACTTGCCTTCTCAATTCAGATGAGAAGGCTGTGGCTGGTGCGTCTCCATGGGAGTGAATGACCCACCCCAGTTTCATGTGTGTCTGTATGTCTGTCCTTTCTTCATTCCCTCATTTCCCTGCTCAGGGCAATCCCAAAGCCATGCAGGCTGCGGCACTGGGGAGTATCCAGAGATCTCTGGTCTTGTCTGACTTGAATCCTTCATTTTATAGATAAGGAAAATGAGCTTCGGAGAAGGAAGTGCCAGGCCTCGGGGCGGTGGTCTCCATGACTTGCAGGCAGAGCCAGGGGATCTAAGGGAGGAAGAACCTTTGGGGTCACTTGTCTGTCACTTGTGCTGTTAATGGGGGGAACAGACTAGAGAAGGGCTTGATACAGGAAGCCAGCTAACAGCTGACCTCAGGGTGGGATCCCAGGCTACTGTGTGTGTGAGGGTTAATTTTCATTGTCAGCCTGACTGGAGTTGGAACGATCTGGAAGATACCAGAGAGGTTTATGTGAGGAGGGAAGACCCGCCCTATACCTGGGCTGGGGACCCAGACTGAATTAAGGGGGTGGGGATTGTAAAACCTGACGAACACTGGCACTTATCTTCCCGATGGATGACACAGGGTGGCCAGCAGCCACCTCATACTTTTGTCACCCTATTTTCTCACCACAATAGACTGCATCCCCTCAAACTGTGAGCCAGAAGGAAGCACCTCTCTCCAAGTAGCTTCTTGGTAGGTATCATATTACAGTGACGAGAAAAGAAATGCCATATTTTATCACTGTACCCCTCAATCACGCACCAGCCCTCACCACTGTTAACAGAGTTTGCTTGCCACAGCGCATGCCCAGAAAGCAGCTGCTGACCAGATCTGTCTCAGTAGCATTTTTTGTTGCTGTGATAAAACAACCCGGCAAAGGCAGCCGGGGACAGAGTGCCACCGAGTCCTGGAGTCCTGGAAGCCGTGCCAGTGGCAGGGAAGGCTGGCAAGCAGGACGCTGACTGTCAGATTACATCTCTGCCCAGGAAACACAGGGCACCTGCGAGGTGGGAACCAGGCTTTTAAGCCTCAAGCCCCCACCTCCGATGTATTTCCTCCAGCAAGGCTCTGTCTCCTAAAGGTCCCATGACCTCCCCAAACACCACCACCAGCTGGGGACTGTGTTCAGACACGCTGAGCCTGTGGGGGCATTTATGTTCGAACCACAGGAAGACCTGAGCCTACCCTGCCTTCCATGTTCTTCCAGGGCCACAAATATCACCCTTGAGTCAGGATTCTGATTTAGGAGCTATTGGTGGACTCTTGTGGATTCCTCTGTGGTTATGGTTTAACCCACAAGACGCAGAACCCTGCCCCCATCACAACCAGCCACACACTGAAGGTCGTATGGGTAGAAAGTCCACACACCCTCCTCGCTTGCTGAGTGCTGAGAGCCACAGGCTGGGCAAGGGAGGTGCTGTAAAGGAAATCGAGTGAGAGGAAATGGTTTTGTTTTATTTTGGGGGGTGGAGGCAGAGGCATCTTTCTCTTTGTTTAACATTCCAGGCTTGGTCTGCTATATTAAAGGCAATTTAATGTGATAATGTTAAAAAAAAAAATGACCCTTCACCCAGCAAGTGAGCGTGTTCGATAAAAAGGAGATCAACCGTGACGCCTCAGATCAATCTTCCAAAGATGGAAATTTCCCTTTGTCTATTTCTACATCGGAAATTGATTAACTTTTCATAGGACCGACGAGTTCTTCCCTCCGGCGCCTTTGACTCAGTGTCAAGGCAAGGCCCATATTAGCTGGGCTCTGCTTGGCGGATTTATGAGATGGGCTTTAAACATATTAAAATTTAAAGAGGAAATCATAGTCCAATTACCATGCTTGTTAATGGCATCAGGTGCCTCTGGCCACGTCTCTGCCAGGTTAGAGCAATGAACCCAAGAAGGTCTGTTGGGAGTCACGTGGGTAGCCAGGTGCTCACAGCTGCGTCTGCCCAGGGCAATCTGATGTCACTTGCCCCATGCTTCCTGCTCAGCCTGCAGTATGAGGAATGACAGGTGGGGTGTGTTCCTGCAGATAGTCATAATCATAAGACCTCTGGGCTTTCCCAGAGTCATTCTCATCATAGGAGGGCTCCCCGTTCTGCTCCTTGGGGTTCAGCCAGAGCTGAGGGCTGACTATCACTGACAGAGTAGCCATATACAGGCACGATGACACCATGCCATCTGTGGGTAGCAGGCTTCCTAGGATGCCTGGGTTTGTGTGGTGAGTGGCACAGAGTCACTGGCGACTTGATTCCCTAGAGCCTCAGGTTCCTCCTCTACAAACGTCTGTGAAGTGGGACAGTAGGGGTCCCGACCCAGCACCAGAGGATGCTGAAGGATGAAGGGGGCACAATGAGGTTAATGATGATGACGACGCTGCTGCCCACTGGGAACATCCCATGTGCCAAGTACAATGCTTACACACGTCACGTGTCTTCCTGTCTCAGCACCATTAACTCTCGTGATGGCCCTGCGAGGTTCACGGCTGAGGAATGGTGGCCTGGGAGTGAGGTACCTCCTGAGACTCACTAGCTCCTGAGTGCTGGCAGCAGACCTTGACTGCAGGCTGCGTGGATGTGAAGCTTGCATTCTTAGCGGCTGTCACTCCATAAAAGCAAAACGGTGGTTTTTAGCCACCACGGGCAAAGGGCCTGCTCAAAGATCTGGCCATCAGCTTGGTTCTTGTTGCTGAGCATGCGTGCATCTGCATGCTTGCACATGAGTGCTGCACAGGCATGCGCCCACAGAAGCTGTTTTGGACTACTCTCAACGCCATTAGAGCAGGTCCTCTCACTGAAGCCAGCGCTTGTTCTGGGCTGCTGTCTTTGTTTCTTTTATACCGGGTTTACAGGTTGACGCCACACCCGCCTGGCTTTTACAAGGCTTCTTGGGCATCCAAACTCTGGTTTGAACACTCACAGAGCAGATGCCTTACCTGCTGAGCCACTGCCCCAGCCCCAGGCTGTCCTTTAGCCGAGGTCCGTGTGTCATGGTTAAGAGTCCCCTAAGTTGGCATCAAAGGTGAGACTGCATCCCTGTCACCTCTCCTCTGGGTGAGCACTCTGAGGTCCCTTGGGCGGAGTGGTTTCTATGGACCACTCATTTGGAAATGCTGCACCCATTTCCTTGCTCATATCTACTTTGACTGGACTAGAACAACACAGCCCTTCTGTCCCATGCCTGTCTTCCTGCCACCAGAACCCTCCAGACCTCTCCCTGGCAGTGGCTGTGACAGTGGCCCCAGGCAGTGACATTGCTCTTTCTTGCTTCTTTTGTGACGTAGAACCTCCTTAAAGTTAGAGTGATACCTTCTAACCCACAGCCTTTGGAGAAGAGGCAAACCTGGCTGGGCTGTACAGACACTCTCAGGTGAGCGCCATGGAGGGGTGGACACAGGGTTCCCCACAAGAAAAACAGCTGGCGGGTTGGGCCATTGGTATTTGGATGCCAAAGTGCATCACTGTCACTGGGCAGAGGCCTTGGGGACGCCCAGGTTGGAGTGCCAAAGACACTCACTGTAACAAGTGCTGCTCCCCTTTGACATTTCCGCTGCGGAAAATGACAGGTGTCCAAGGCTGGCTTTCTGAAGAAAACACCAGTGGGCAGCCCCTCTGAGGGAGGCTTTGCCTGCGAGCTGAGGAAGCATCAAAACCGGTTTGTAAACATGGGCTGGGGTGGCAGGTGGCAGGGAGACATGGGCAGAATTTTGTGTGTAAGACATTCTCAGAGGAGCTGACAACAAGCTGTGAATCCTGGGAAGGATAGGAGAGGGGGTCCCCTGGCAACCCGTGACAGAGACAGTCACAAACAACGGTCTCTGCCCAGGAATGTTTCTTCACCACAGGTGCCGCACGGGATCTCTCCTCAGGCCCTACTGAATGCCATACCCACCTGAGCCAGCTCCAAGCTGCTGAGGTGGCCATTGCCGTCAGTATCCAACTCCTTAAACAGTGACTCCACCAAGAGGCGCTTCTGGGAGGCGAGGTTCTGCCTGTTGGTTCCCTGCTGGAGCGGCTGTCTGCGGCTCTGGAGTGCCAGAAGGACGTTTTTGAGACGAGCATAGCCAGCCATGCTGCACATGTCACCTGGAAAGAGAAGACGGGGCTGTGACGTCACACGTACCCTGTAGACTTGAGAGAATGTTTCACCCGTCAATCCATTCATCCTTCTCATTCATAAGCAGTTGCTGGGACATTTCCAGCGTAAACAGGAAATGTAAACAGTGCCACTGTCATGGAGGGGGCTTGCTTGTCCATCTGCCCACCCATCCAGCCTACTGATATTTAAGTGGGTGCCTATGTGAGTCAGATGGGATGGGGGAAATTCTTCCAGCGGAACTGGCAACTGTTGTCCCACAGTGCGAGGAAAGCCAGCCCCAATTTTATTCCGTCACAGTTTGCCTTTTGTCTTAATCCTATCTTAAAGGCTGCTTTTGAATCCTTGGCCTCATAGATTAGGGAGTTTTAGTTAACAGGGCTAATAATCCCTGCTTAAGGTAATTAGGTACACTCCCAGAGCTGGGTTATTTGAAAACAAACATGTGTACACAAGTCCATGACCAAGAAACAAAAGGAAGCTTTAGGAGATTAAGCCAGAGCGCACAGCCCATTACTCTTAGGCCTTTTATCAGGGGCGCGCTTGCTGAACGCATAGCGTAGCACGGTGCTTTGGCAAATGAGGCCTGTGATGCACTGCGACGTGACATAGTTTATCTTGCCGGTGACGAGGCCACCACACATGGTGTGAGCCAGTAAGCCGGGGCTGCAGGGATGTCACTGAGCCGTGTTCCTCCAGCCCTGTGTCCCACTCCCCCTGGGGACACCAAACACTGCCTGAGCCTGGCCTTGTTGAATCTGGTGAGTGCTGGTGTGGGCTCCCCGCCCTCCATTCTAAACGGAAGATCAGTGGGTGCTGGGGATAGACTGTCTGGAGTTAGGGCCTCTTCCCTGAATTATTATTATTATTATTTGGTTTTTCGAGACAAGAGTTTCTCTGAAACAGTCCTGGCTATCCTGGAACTCACTCTGTAGACCAGGCTGGTGTTGAACTCAGAGATATCTGCTTGCCTCTGCCTCCGGAGTGCTGGGATTAAAGGTGTGTGCCACCACCACCCAGCCCCCAGAATTTTAACATCAGTTGAAAGTGTCAGGTTAACCTCTCAGGACCAGACAGTGAACAGGCTTGAGTTTGGGGACCACTAGGTTTGTGAGTCCAAGCTCGGCTGCTTCTCGGTTGTGTAACCTGGGACAAGGGGCCTCAGTGATTTCATCTGAGAAATGGGGTAATAGTGCATCCTACATGAGGGTTAATTAACATCGTCACCCATATCTTTACTCTGAACCAACGCTCAGTGATCGGTAGCCACTCTCCCACTTTCAGTTGTTGGAACCGTGATGGAGAGAGCACAGATTCACAGCAGCTCCTCAGTGGGAAAGGGGTGACGAGCTGTTTCTCTCTCCTGCCCTCCTCCTCTCATTGGAGAAGCCCAGGTGGCTGAAACACTTTTTCTTGCACTTGTTTGTGTTTCTATATTTTCTTCCAATTTGGGGTCAATTGATTCTTGTCAGAAACAAATGCCTGTTACTATTTCCTTTGTGTGTTTATTTAGAAGAAAAAAAATCAATTGCTGTGTTCAATATAATCAAATCTATTTGCTCCCTGGGAGTCGCCATGCTCTGACAGAAGGGTCCTCTCCCATCCCCAGACCTGCTCACATCCTTCTCTTGCCTGGTAGGTGACCCATTCTCGAGAGTTCCTGGGACCCATAGACATACCCTGTTTTTAAACCTACATGGCTGTGGAGTACTGAGCATCACCTCCATGGCCTGGTCTCATGACAGAGCCAATGTGGCTGGGAAGAATGTGTCTGGTGGCTGGAATTTTTCTCAAAAAACTATTTTGGGGAAAGAGTAGGATGATCTTGCCTGAGTCTAGCCCATCGCCCCTTACCAGAGGGTGAAATCTGTGCTGGCAAATGGAGCAGAAATAAGGGAACAGAGCAGGAATGGAGGGGTAGCTGTTTAGCTGCTGGGTGGGTGCTGGCAGACATGTCCATGTGGAGGCTGTACACAAACTACAGGGACTGTCAGGTTTCCCGGGGACAGGCACCTGCACCAGATGATGGGAAGCTGGTGTCCACAGTGACTAGAGCGGTGTCAGCAGAAGGCCTCCTTCAGACATGCTAGTCAGAGGTGACCATCCTGCAAACCTGTGACAGCAGCAGGGTTCCCTGGAGGTTAGAGTAGGCAGGTCAGATGGGTCGTAAGGTCTTAGGCTTGCTGGTTCCCCAACCTTCTCAGAGCTTCTCGGAGCTGCCTGCTGCCCCGTACCAAGGGTCTATAGCTAGACCCTCTCCAACATGGGCAGCTGGGAAGACCACGAGGTGGTTCTGACGAGGTGGAACTAGGGGGCTGTGGTAACATCTCAGGCTTTGCTCTCCTGCTGAATCTTGGATGCTTCAGGCTGGGGATACGACTTAATTTTCAGAGTGCTTGCTTAGCATGCAAGAAACCTTGGGTTCAGTTCCCAGCACTGCATAAAACTGGGAGTGGTGATACTTGCCTGTTACCCTGGAACTTCCTAGGTGAAGGCAGGAGGATCAGAAGTTCAAGGCCATCCTCAGCTACATGGCAAGTTTGAGGCTAGCCTGGGTTATCTGAGACCCTGTCTCAAAAAATTTTTTTTTTTTCTGAGCACCCAGAGGCTTCTGTTGTGTGTCTAAAAGCCAAGCTGGGAGCCCCATTGAGTGCCCCGAGTCTCCAGGATCAGTGTCCTATGTTGACCAGCCATATTGCCCAGCTGTGTAGCAGCATGTATTGACATTCTATGTGTGCCTGCTAAGCCTTTAAGAGTGTCTTAAGGAGTAGGAGATCAGGTAAGGGGAGAGGGGAAAGCTGTGCAGAGGCTCAGACCTGCAGTGTGAGGACAGTGTGAGCTACAGAAGGGGGCTGAGGGAACAGCAAGGTGTGCAGGGCACACCCAGAGCAGCTGGAGTCAGTGGAGCTAGAGAGTCACTCATAGGCCTGTGGACAACATCAAGGCAGGGGAGGGTGGTTGGTCCATCTCAGAAGCATGAAGAGGCCATAGGCTAGTGTGGGAGCTAGGGCAGGGATCCAGACACAGAAACCCGATGTTCCCATTTCCTGTTCTTTTTTCCTTTCCTGGGCATCACCCCTGTCTGGCCTCTGCATTGCTGGGGACTGAACCTAGGACCTTGTGAGCACTAGGCAAGTACGTATTCTACTACTGAGTTACACCCCCAGTCTCTGGCAGGGAGTCTTTGATCTCTCTTCATCACCAGAGCAGCCATGCTTCCAATGAGTGGCATGGAGAACTCCACCGAAACTCAAATCATTAAGTCACCTGTCTAGAGTCACTGAACTCTTCTGTTCTGTCCCCTCACCCCACACATTGGGAAGATCTGAGGACACAGCAGAGAAAGTCACCTAGGTATAGGGATTTAGGCACCAATGGAGTCCATCACTTTAGAGTCTGTGGTCTAGCTCTCCTCCTGGGGACACACTTGATGCTTCCACAAATGCCTTCCGGTGGCTCTGTGCCACCATTCCATGTTATCTGCCAGTCTTCCAGTTCAGTCTCAGGGTGAGCTTTCCTCCCTAATCCAGGCTTGACCCCAGATGTCTGTCTTCCCAGGAGAGTTCACTGTGACCTAGGTTTAGTGCACACTTCATGCTGTCCCCTTTCATGGAGATAGACAGGAATGGCCCAGCTACACAGGACAATGCACACTTTTGCATCTGCCAGACCTGTCTACCCGAGGCTCCAAATCCTGTTTCTGGTTCAAACCATTTAGGTGTACCGACCTAAGTTCCATCCCTGGAACCTGTGTAAAGGTGGAAAAAGAGAAGTGACTCCATGAAGTTGTCCCCTGACTTCTGCATGATAAAAGAATGATGTGCCAATTGAAGAGATAAGCAGATAACCACGTGGACGAATAAATAAAATCAAGCCAGGGGTGGTAATCACAACACTCAGGAGTCAGAAGCAGGAGGATCACCCCAAGTTTGAGGCCAGTCTGAGTTATACAGCTTCTGGCCAACCAGGGATAGAGTGAGAGACACTACTCAAAAGGCAACAAAGCAAAACAGAACAAGATGAATACAACCAATCATCTATATTCATTTAGTGTGTGCAGCTGATGTCAACCCAGCTGGCTGGAGGCTAAGGCAGCCTCTGCCTAGGGTTCCAGGAAGGGAGGGCATGTGACATTCCTGGACCAGAGCAGGGTCCAGCATTAGTCTGGGCTTCAGCACACTTGGCTCCTGGAAGGAGAAGGTTCCTGGAGGGTGTGTGGCAGAGGCTTGGGTACTCACAACACACCCATCTCTAGTCCAAGGCTTCTTGGGCCAGCCTGGGGCAAGGAAATTCAGAACATAAATGTTACAGGCTGCTGAACTTGGCCTGTGGGATGTTTTATCTCCACTGTCAAAATGACAGAATTTAGGATCACTTAGGAGAGACACTTATGAGGATGTATGTGAGGGAGTTTCCAAAGAGGTAGCCCTCTGAATATGGGCAGCACCGTCCCATGTCCTGGGGCCTAAATAAAAAGGAAAAAAGGAGGAAGCCAGCTGGGTACCAGCATCCATGTCTCTCTGCAATATGGATGCGATGTGACTGGTACCTCATGCTCCTGTCCCCATGCCTTCCCCACCATGACAAGCTGTACCCTTCAAACCGTGGGCCCCAATCACTTTGTTCTTAAGTCAGTTTTGTCTCAGCAATGAGAAAAGCAGCTAATACAACCAACACCAACATCACTAATGAGACTGCCTAAGGGAGCCTGAGGACCACCTAAGCTTGATGGGGTGGGGGGCCCTAGGCACCTTAACATCTTATATCATGGTGTCAAAACAGGAACTGTGAAAGGACTTTGTTAGTGCATGTGGCCATCTGGCTTGAGGTATCCTTGATGACACTGGCGGGTTGCCCCCAGAGGAGAGATGGAGCTCATTCATTTTTGTCTCCTTCACTGAAGTAGCTGACAACTAACTCTATACATGTAGTCCCATGGAGTGAGGAAGTCATCTTGGATTTTTTTCCCTCCATTCCTCTACTCCAGGGCTGTTCCCACTCTAGGACCTCTCTGACTGATTGGCTGTCAGAAAGCTCCCAAGCCACTTTCTGGCTGGTCTAGGGTCCCCCACACAGCAGAGGCTGTCCAGTTAGTCCCAGGATCCTCCTGCGTCTAGACCACGCTTTCTTTGACAGATACAATATTGATCGGTGCACTGAGGAGCCCAGAGTGTGTTCCTATTTTTCTGTCAGAACTTGGTAATGAACTGCGTTTATCAAGCCTGTTCTCTGTGAGAAAGGTCAGCTGCAGATCTGGCTAAGTTGCCATGACACCTCATTAATCTGGCTCCCTCAATAATTGTCCCTCTTTGAAGATTCTAAAATGTTCCCATTCTGGCCTTGCTCCCTCCACGCGGAGGGAGATGATCGCAGCAGGAATGTGCAGACTTAGCCGCATTTAATATTGTGAGCAGAGGGAGATAGGAAGCAGGAGTGGCCTCCAGAATTAAGTGTCCATCAAAGGGACACTTGCTACTGCAAAGCTAAGGGAAGCAGGGGAGGAACTGTGAATATTCCACACTCGGCCTCTGCCAGACTGTGCCTCAAAGGGACTGTCTTCATTCTCTGCCAGGTGAAGTGCCATTCTTGGCTGTGGGTGGGGTTGGAGGACTCCAGAGGGTCAAGGGGAGGAGCAGCATTGGGGAGACAGACAGGCATGGAGAAGCCCACGCTCTGAGAGTGTCTGCGTGGAAATGGTGAGGGTGTGAGTGCGTGCATGGGTCTTGTTGCTTCCTCCTTCCTCACTGAGGGCCTTTGGTGAGCCCTCTCCCACCTCCTTCTCCGCCAGACTTTGCCCACTTCCCCCTCATCGCCCTCCCCCGACCCTCCATTCATACTTACACACTCTCTGCTAACTAGCAGGCACTCCACTGGTTCCCTGCTGGCCTGCTTTGCAGGTGCGAGCCCAGCCCTTGGCCGACTTAGGTCTAACCAGCTGTTAACTTTACCGTGCCTCCTCCTCTTCCGCAGAGAAGGGAGGCAGAGGGGCTTGGATAGTGTCCTAAGCAGGCGGAAGGGTGGAAGCCTGAGGGTGGTAGGACGGTCCTCTATCACACCAGCTCCCTGAGTCCAATGTGGGTGCAGGGGGCTAACTCCTGAGTGAGGGCATTCGGCTTTGCCCATGGACAGTCAAGCTTTCCTGAGATTGCCAGGGTCTATGGGCCTTACCTCACCCAGGGGACACACCGCTGGCCGCACAGAGTGAACTCCAGCGTGGCCCTCCTGGGAGTGGGGGCAGGGTGGGCAGCCACAGGGAGTGTGGACACCAGGTTATTATAGAAGGGTCTCTTCTGGTGGGCACAAGGTGGCTCCCTGAAAAGAGCCTGGGAGAGGAGGCAGATGAAAATGTCTTCTCTCTTCTATCCAGGGTGGTTCTTTAAGGAGGTCCAGCTATGAATAGCATTAGGAAAGGCCCTTCCCTTCCCTGGGCTCTCCAGTAAATGGGCAGAAAAGGAGCCAAGAGGCTCTCTGGGCCTGGGAAGAGCTTTATTCCCAGGCAGAATGTGAGGGTGCAGTGGCTTTGGGGAACCCTAAGGTTGCTATGATGGGTTCCAGCTGGACACAGCTCCTTTTGTCTGTCTTGCGCTCACTGGTCAGGCCTGGACTCAGGCAACCTTTCCCACTGTCCTTTGAGAAGACACAGGACCAGACTGCCTAACATCATACCATAGTAGCTTTTCCTTCAGGGAACTGGATGGTGAGTGCTACTGGGGGGGGGGTGTGTAGCCTGAAAGCGAACTGCCCTCCATAGCGTCACAGATTTGACCGATGGATTCCCAGTTGTCAGCGCTGTTTGGAAAGGTGTGGAACCTTCAAGAGATGGTGCCTCAGTGGAGGAAGTGAGCCTTGGGTTTATAGCTGACTTCCTGTCTACTCCCTGCTTCTGATTGGGGGACAGTAGGTAATAGGATAACTCATGTTCTTGCCAAGGTGGGCTGTACCCTCAAACTGTGACAAAAATAAACTCTTTTCTCCCTTAAATCACTTCTTCTCAGGTATTTTGTCATGGCAGGGAGGAATGTAAGTAGCAGAGAGGGGGAAGGACTGGTGGGCTACGTTCCAGGAGCCACTGGGGGTTAGAGATGACTTTTCCCAAGCGGCATATAGACCACAGCTTCAATAACCACACAAGGGCCACACGCGCTGGAATACAGGCATCTTTGATCTGGCAAGGTGACGGGGCTCCTTCCAGGCTGTAACTAGAGCTTAGAGTCTTAGAACCACACCTGGCAACACCCCTAGAGGCTTGAGAGACATCATGGAACTCCATCTGTCCTTCTGTCTGTCCTTCAGTTTGCTCACAGGCCGTCTCCTCTCCCCTCCGAAATAGCAGTCTTTGCCTCCCAGACCCCCTGACTGCCACATTTTGCTCTGACAATTCTGTGATCTTTCCCACCAAAGCAGAAACTTCATGTAAGCGTCTGGCGCCAACATTCCCACCCAAGTGGTTGTGTTCTCCCAGCCTCGGTTGCGGTGTGTCATTCTGGGGTCTATTTTGAAACTGCTAATCTGTGCAAAGAACAAGAAGCGTTTTGCTCCCAGATCTAATTCACGAGGCACGACGACGACGACTGTGCTGGAATTTAGCTTAAGAGGAACAGATGTTTCACTTGATATAAATTCATGAACATTAACAATCTTTCAGCTGCCATTTCTGGGAAAATTCAATTAACAATAAATGCTACAACCAATGGGCTTATCTTTTGGATACATTTTTGCTAACGTGATATAGTTCCTCAGATGGTATTGACAGAGCCACAAAAATCCTAAGAATTCCAGAGGACAGTGAAACACACAAGACACGGGCCTCCTTACAGTTCCCAAACCTATGTAGACTGGTGTTCCGGAAGTCATGCCACCTGACTCAAAGCTGGGTGTTGGGACTGCTAAGTGACCAGTTACTATGACTTCTACTCAAGAGGTGTCTATGCTTGTCTGTGGCCTGACCTGAAGCCACTTAAGTCTCCAGCCTCCTTTTATAATCTGCGCTCAGTCCCGTGACCTGTGGAAGTGACTCAGGCTGACTGCCTCCCAAGAGAGCCTGGAAGGGACACCCAGAGGGATTAAGTGGGAAAGGAAATCCAGCCTACACTGCAGTGTAGCTGTCTTACCCTAGGGGGTTGGAGAGGAAGTTGGGGTGGGGGGAGGAGAGAGAACACTAAACATCAGGCCCTCACTCACTCTTCCATACATCGGGCATGTGCTAGACCCTCCACCTAGGTGAAGGGACAGGCGAGCATGGCCACAGGATGGGGTTCATCTTGTATTGGGGATCTGCCGGCTGTCACAGGCATGGCTAGATTTGTAGCTGAAAGGGCTGGTTCTTTCAAAGGTCACCTGCTGGCATTTGGCCAGGCCATATCTCGGGCCAGGTGTTTGGCAGGCAGGCATCCTGCCAGCCAGTGGTCGCTAAGGAGAGCTGAATTACGGTAGCACCTTCTCAGATGTCACAGGGACCTCCAGGATGCAGCCGCTCATCTTCCCAGAATTCAGTGGGACTGTCATCAGGCTGGCAAGCTGTCTCTGGCCAGTTTCCACCTGGTCTTTCCCTGGGGTGTCTGAATTTCTCATCTCAGTTGATGGTGAACTTTCTAGGTTGAAAGCACAAAGTCTGTTTGGGGACCACAAACAGAATCTGCATATTTAGGGCTTGCATGACCTTCGGTACATAACACATACACATACGTCCACACGCACTGGTGTGCCCACACGTGCATGAGCAGATCTCACACTTGAATCCCCAAATTCATTGGGCTGGGACTAGTCAAACCCACACCAACACCTCATATGGACAAAATGTTTCAAGTTTCACCCGAGAACCTGGTGATTTAAATGAACAAACCTACCTGGACCTTTGTTAGGTAAGTGGTACATTTGCTCATGAATGCGGGGTTCAGTTGATGTTGCCACACAATCTGCTACTTGACATTTACAACCCTCACTTTTATTCCTATTAAAGAAAGCAAAATTGGCTAGATTCCTGGGAGAGGGATCACTTACACTTTTTATGGCTGACTGGAACATCCATCAGGTGGCCCCAGAGTGAAAGAATAATATTTGGGAATTTGTATCAACGCTAAAGCCCTCTTGGCATTAAGAAGTTGACTTTTTACTGTTGTGTTAGTTCAACCCCACCCCCGCCATCCATCTACCCTAGGAAATCACAGTTTCCTTTTGGGATGTGGGCACTAGCTCTTCATAGACTCAGGGAGGGGGTTGTCTCCGTGGTTTGTTCAGAAGCCCAGCTTCGGGCCACTCCTACCTCATCCACACTTGGAAGCAGCGGAAGAGTGGGGCCAGAGTACAGCTGGATGGGGAAGTGGGAGGGAATGAATGAGGTGAGAGGCTTCCTCGCAAGACTGACCCCCATGAGACACTCCCCCCAACCCCCTGCTGGACATCTACCCAGGGGAAGAGTCCTGCTGTTGGGGTGGGATTATCTTGGCTCCCCAGGTGTCGTCAACCATAGCGAAAATGCTCTTTCTCGGCACTTACAGCTGCCATGGTCTTTGAGTATCGTCCAGAGTGACTGACAGTGTACAGCCCAGAAACCGCAGAGTCCGGGGCTGCCCCTCCTTCCTGCAGTGGCTGAGACAAGAGTTACCAGGCTCAAGGGTAAGGCTGGGTTTCAGCAGCCAGGCAGAGCAGGAGCACTTAATTCTCATGTGAGTTGAAGGGCGCATCAGGAGTGTGTGCAGTGTTCTTATCGAGAGTCCTGGGGAGACAGTGCACAGTTGGGGGTGGGGGGGGTGCTTTCTGTTGTCACAATGGTGTGGGTGCAGGCTTCACGGCATGTAATGGCCAGAGTCATGGCGGCTTCATCCTGCTCAACGAGTCTTTGCTGGCCGGCCAGGAATCTCATTTGAGTTTTTGAATACCCTAGTCATGGAAGTAAAAGGTTGGCCATGTGAGAAGATGGAGCAGGCCAGAGTGCCGGATGGTGTCTCACTGCTTGGCACTGTCTGAGGGATTATCTCAGGGCTTCTTGCTTACACACAGTAATTGTCAGCCTCTCAGTTGAGCCAAAAAAGCCACTAGATTTTAAAGGCTGCCGGCAGAGTCTCCTCTCTTTGGTGTGAGGGGCATGTATTGATGCCAAGGAGAAGCTCAAAACACTAACGCTCTGGGCCTTTTGCTTGTAGGAGCTCCATGGAGCTGGGGAAACTGCCTCCTGATGGTCTGCAGAGGCCAGTCTTGCCCTAACCTGGGCTCCCGGAAAACGGCATTTCAGAGAGCAGGCTGAACAGGTTTAGACTTGACAGGATTTGGAGATTTCCTGGGGTTTCAAGCTTGCTCTTTACTTCCCCGTGTTAGGAGATTGGTAGTAAATCCCAGGTCAAAACCAAACAAAGCTGCTCGGGAACTCTGAGCCAGATCAGCGATGTTATAGGCAGAGCTTGGATATCCGTGAAGTACTGGGGCCATAGCATGAAGGGGAAAACGCTTCCCTCCTACAGCCTGCCCACTGGGCACTGTTCATACTGGAAACTTCCAGAACTCAGCAGCTTATGGAGGAGCTGTAGAAAACCTTATCTCTGTGGATGTCAGACCCAGGTGGCACATTCAGGGTTTTCAACCCGAAGCCTCAAAGCAGGTCAGGGACCAGCTTCAGCTGGAAATGTGCAGCAAGTGGTCTATGAGGGAGGTAGGCAGGGTGGATGGGAGAGGACCCTGGATGCTCTCCTCTGAGTTCCCACAAAGCCATTCTCCCCGACCCGCTGAGTTATTCCAGTCACATCTCAGCCCGGCTGCATGGTGTTTGTGGTGTGCTCTCTGAAACACCACGGACACCGCAGCGGGATGGGAGTCTGAGGGTAGGCCGGCTCTTACTACATTCCCACACCAAGAAATCCCTTTGGCCCTCTCTGCCTTCCATATTCATAAGTTCTCCAAGCCCCAGAACGGCCTCCTAGCTGCCTTAGACCAGCATGGAAATGGATTCACATGCTTTGAAAGGGTTCAGGGCCCAAGGAGACGATGGAAACGAGAGGACTGTGCCTGGGTTCCCAGAGGAGAAGTAGGAACACATCTGGAATCGTGCCAGGCCCTGGAGACCTGGGACCAGCAGCATGTAGCCAGAGGCTCTTCGTGCCTCAGAGCCTAAACAAGTACCCTGCCTACCTGTGCCATGTGTATATAGTGTACCATGGACACATACATGTTGCCTCAGTGCCGACAGGTGTGTCTACATTCTTTGGGATCAGACTTTGAGAGTGTAGTTAGACAAAAATATCTCACAAAGTTTAGATGCAGAAATTCTCTCTCTCTCTCTCTCTCTCTCTGTGTGTGTGTGTGTGTGTGTGTGTGTGAGTGTGTATACACTTGCATGTCAGGGATTTCTCAGAAATCCCATCTGATAATGCTAATGGCCCCTAACGAAAGCAGGAGCCATCACTAAAAAACCAATCACTTTCCGACCTTGAGTTTTGTTTCCTCATTAACAGTGCTCTGAGGAGAATAACGTCCTTTTGGTGGGTCTTTCAGGAGGAAGGGGTGGCACTTTCATTTCTCCTGCAAGGCCAGCAACCCACAGCTAAAGGGTCAGTGCAGAGAGGATGGGTTGGGGGGGAGGCATCCCCCCCCTCTCTGTTTCTCATACACAGAACTGTGAATTTGGGTTTGCCTTCCAGAGACCACGGCCCTCTGCCAGCGGTTTAGCCACAGCAACCCCCCCCCCCCCCCCCCCGCTTGCCTCTTAGCCAGCTCACCACGGCTTCCAGGCCACAGACCACAGAGCAGGTAAAGGGTTTGGGATGATGTAGCTGGCTCCTTATTTATCTATTAAGAAAGAAACCCAGAAGAAGACAGAGGCCCAGCCTAAGGGCCAAGGCCCCGGTGACAGAAAGCAACATTGCCTGGCATTTGTTGTGGCACACTCTTGGGGGCATTTTCTTCTCCAGTGACACCTTCTTTCTCTTCTAATTTCAGTCACCCAGCTCTTGCAACAACACCTCCAGATATGAGAATAAAGATGGGATGGGATGCTGAGGTGTGAGAGAGAAGGAGACTCTCCAGCCCAAGGAAGCTGTAAGAATCCTAAGCATGCGCAAGGCTTCTTACCGGCAAGTCTTATTATCAGGAACACACTGGAACATGCTACTATTTCTTGTCAGATCCTTGGCTGACAGATTCAGGAGTCTGGATTTAGCCTTATCCAGAGCCCAGGAAACCAGAGTCCACAATGATGGAGTTGCCAACCTTTAATTGAGAGAAGTCACCTGTAGCTAATTCCCAGGGCAGAGCCACACTCACTGAGGGTATTTCCATATGAAGCAGACACCGACCAGTGGGCAGGGCCTCCTAGGACAGGTGATGGGTTCTGAGTGTGATGGGAATGAAAATCTAGAAATATCCATGTTGCAGAACGCTTTCCAGGGCCTTCAGAGAGGGCTACCAGAGGACAGGTAGACATAGGTACTCCAGCTTAAGTCAAGAGACCCCAGCGCACTATGCCTGACCTCTGGGCATTGGAAAGCCAGGTTTCATGGAATCCCTAGGCACTGCCTAAGGCAGAGAGTGTAGGGGACATCTCTGCTTTTCACTCTGCTATATCTTTTCAATTCAAATTTTCCTCTTCCTCTGGGTGCAGGGTCTAGAAATGGTCCAACTTCTAAGGAGATGCTGCAGCTGAGATTGGTAAATTCCCACGTGGCTGCTCACATGGCGTCAAGCACAGCCCCACACACAGGGCCAGTTGTCCACAGCACCTTCTCCTTGCTGGACCATTCTCCCTCCTTCTTCTTCCCTATGTCTCTTCCTGGGGACCACTCCTCCCTGGGGACCACTCCTCTTGTTCCTGGGATAAAGTACACCGACCAACAGAAGCAGCTTAAGGAAGGAAGGACTTACTTTGGCTCACAGTTCGAGAGCAGAGCCCAGCATGGAGGGAATGCTTAGGGGCAGGAGCTCGAGACAGCTGGCCACATTGTCTTCAGCCAGGAAGGGGAGGGAGCCAGAGATGCTGGGGCTCAGGTCTCTTACTCCTTTTTATTAAGTCTTAGACCCCGGTCCCTGGGATGGTGCTACTTACATTCAGGGTGAGTCTTCTTCCTTCAATTAGCCTAATCTATTATTCTGCATGGACATGCCCAGAGGCTAAGAACCAAAGCTGGATAATCCCTCAAAGGTGTGCCCAGAGGCTAGCCTCCTAGCCATGCAAGGTCCTGTCAGGTTGAAAATCCATGCTAACTACCACAATCTCTAATAAACATTGTTGGACTCAGCCCTCTTTTTGATGTGTGCCTTCCTCCCCCTTCCAAAGCCTGCCCAACAGGCTGTACTTGGGTGGAGCCCTGAATGTGCTCTGCAGGAGGGCACTGCAGGGTGCCAGCAAGACTGTCCCAGCCCAGGTGCTGGTTGCACGGATATGTTCTATGGGCAAAGCTCAGGAGCTGTATGTTTATGACGCTTTTCTGTACGTGCTGGACTTTCCTAATCATTTTAGTTAGCAGGCAGCCTGGGAGGTGGGGAAATTGCTCAGTAGTTAGAGCACTTGTTGTGGAAGTGTGAGGACCAGAGTTCAGATCTCCTGAAACCCATATAATTGCTAGCTGGATATGGCAGTCTGCCTGTCATTCCAACCTTGGATGGCAGAGGTAGGGGATCCCAGGAGCAAGCTGGCTAGGAAGAGTAACCTTATCAGTGAGCTCTGGGTTTGATTGAGAGACCTTGCCTCAATGAATAAGGTGGATGAGTAATTGAGGATGATTCCTGATGTCCATTGTGGGCCTCGACAAGCATGTACGCACAGGCACATGTGTCCACACATTTGCAAAAACATACCTAACACATGCACACATGAAAATAAAAAAAGCCCCTCATTGCTTCTCAACAATGATGCTGATTGCATCCCTCAGCTTGGGAACATGGGAGGGTAGAGGCCAGGGTTCCCACAGTTGGTCAAAGACATGGAAATACCATGGCTTTGGCTTACGGGCCTCCAACTCTCTGCCTTTGGTCAACAAACCATCCAGGGCTCAGCATTCCTCCTGGTAGAAACTGGGTTGCCCATCTTCCCTGGAATAGTCATTTGTTGAAGCTTCCAGACCTGAGACTCTGGGGAGGAGGCTGCATGGGAAAGTGGGGTTGGGGGGTAGGGGGGTTGCTGGGTACTGAAGGAGGAAGAGTACTAGATCCCAGGAGTCAGGGGATCCCACTGCACAGCCTCACTCACATCCTAGCCTCACTCTCACCTTTACTCCTGAGAGAGCACCAGAGATTAGGCCTAAGAGCTAGGTTGATTTTCTCTGCCCCTAGGCCACCAAGGATTGAAATGAGTCTCAACACTACGGCCCTGGCTTTTGGTTCAGAAGACACAGAAATAGATATTCAAGGCTTCCTGTCTAGAAGGAACTAACATGGGTCTTCACTGTCATGCCTGACTCAGCTCTAAGTTGGGCTCAGCCTGTCCCAGCCTGACTTCCTCTTGGCTTTGCTTAGCCAGCTCCTCCATCTGAAAGGGCCTCTGTGGCTGAGGCCTGACTGGACTTTCTTGGACAGATTGTATCTCCTTTACTTCTAGAGTGTCTTCCCTGGCCGGCTCCTGCTTTCTGGAATAGTCAAGGTGCAGATAGCATAGTTCACTAACCAGTGTTACTAGGTTTCTTTCGCTGTGCAGGGCAATGCCCACCAGCAGATGGGGCCTCACGAATCACTCACAGGACCCTCTAAGACCGTCTGGAGCTGTTATACCTACTGTGCCCACACGAGATGTCTGGCACCTGTGCTGACAGACCAATTAACCCCAGGCACTCCCCTTTCGGCTTGCTTATACAGAGGGAGTAGAGGAAAGTGCACTCCACCCCAGGAGATAATTTATAACCATGCTGAACATTTGGCTTGACAGGCATCCGTGACCTGGAAGCTTACCCTGTGCTGAGAATTCATAAGCATGTGAATTACTGTCTGGGCTTCTAGATTTAACTAGAGATTTCAAGTTGAACACTAAAGTGTTCTAAGCTGAATAGCAGTCCTGCCTCATATTAAGGTCCCATAAAATAAATCTGGCTATCCTCAGTCAGTCTTAAAGCCCCCCTACTCCCCGCCCTGCCCCCCACCCTGCCCCACTTTCTCAATAGGTACCTTTTTCTCTGTTGAGTGCAGGGAGGGGATGGCATCATGGATTTTTTTTACCGGCCAAGGCAGGGCTAGAAGACTGATTAAAGAAGTCATGCCTAGACGTGTCACGAAGGGCCCACATCCATTCCTTTCTCTTGAGCACTTACTTGCCTACCTAGCCAGCCCAATGACACATTGTCCCAGGACTCCTGCAGTCCTGACCCTCTGTGCCTTGCCCTTCCCTCAAGCTAGCTGTGCTCTTTATCCGCTCCAGCATTTTCTGACTCCATATCCAGCACTGTTCTCCCATGAGTGTCTCTGGGGCCCAATGCTGGGTGGAGAGAAATGCCAATGGGTTTAGCCACACTGTATATACTCCAGGGCACAGCTGTTTCTGTGCCTTCTCAGACTTCTCAGATCCGTGGGACATGATGGGGGTCACGTGGAGAGACAACATAGAGTATGTGTTCAAGACACATGGCCTCCGACAGGATGGGTGATTTGAGCTACCCGTTAGCATTCCTCTGCTTCTGCGGGGAAGGGAGCCATGGACACCTGTAGCTTGTGGGCACAGGTCTGCATTCATGGAGTTGGCAAGTGTCTTAGGGTTTTTATTGCTGTGAAGAGACACCATGACCACAGCAACTCTTATAAAGGAAAACGTTTAATTGGGGCTGCTTACAGTTGAAGAGGTTCGGTCCATTATGTTCATGGTGGGAAGTATGGTGGTAAGCAGGCAGATATGGTGCTGGAGAGGGAGCTGAGAGTTCTACATCTGGCTCCACAAATAGCAGGAAGAGACAGTGAGACATACTTCTTCCAACAAGGCCACACCTACTTCAACAAGGCCACACCTACTTCAACAAGGCCACACCTCCTAATAGTCCTCCTCCCTGTGGGCCATTTTCTCTCATTCCCACCCATTGTCCCTCCTCCCTCTACTTGTTGACCACAGCTCTTCTGTCATGGAGTGAGAGCCAACAGGGGTCCTGGCACATGAGAGACCGATGAAAGAATGAACAGATGTACAGACAACTTCGTTCATAGCTGCTTCCACTGAGGCAGATATGCCCTGTCACCCCTAGAAAGCCACAGGATAGTCACTTGCGTACCCAAACATAAACAGTTCCTGTTTAGGCTGACATAAGCCTTGAACACCCAGGGTCTGAGCTGTGCACTGCTGATGAGCCTGGAGACTCAGAATCCTCCATCTTATCCTCTCCCTTGTGTGCTTATAGTTTGGAGCTTGAGGGCAATTTTCTTAGACTTTAAAAGCAAATTCCCAGGGCAGGTAGCTGCCTGCAAGAGGATTACAGAGAGGGGAGAGAGAGAGAGAGAGAGAGAGAGAGCGCCATGCTGGCTAGGTCGGCACAGGTTGGTGGTCAGCCATGTGCTGGACAAAAACAGCTGTATGGCAAAAGGTCAGGGGGTCTGGGGATCTTTAGAGAAAACCAGGGGGAGCCCAAGGAACTAGGAAAAGCACACGTAGATTCTGGCCAGCATCCAAAAGAAATAGACAGGAGAAGGTGAAGGTCAAGTTCTACCTGTCTGAATCAGGATTCAGAGGTGTGGGCGGACCTAACAAAACCTCATGGTGGCTCTGTAGAGTGTGCAGAACATGCAGATTCTGGGAAGACATTGTCTCATCAAAGGAATAATTATTCCCCTCATCTCTTTGGCATGGCTTATATCCACTTTCTGGAGGGGCAGTCCAGGGTCAGGTGATTGACAGGATTAACTCTTGTTTTGGGTGCCTTGGAACAGCCTCCACCCAATAGCAGATGTAGCTTGCATTCTCTACACCAGAAGGAAAAATCTTTCCCTTAGTGGCTCTCCAATGCTACTGTAACATCCCCCCTCTGAAGAGGTAACCCCCCAAATAATTTAGGAGCCAGTTTGAAATTGCAGAATGGATATTAGCCAGTTTCACCATGAGAGTCTAGAGTCTCCCAAGCATTCATGTACAGGCCAAGGCATAGCAGAACAGAACTAGCCTGCTCACTAGAAGCCCAGGCCACCACCCCCTCCTCTCCTGTGCCCAGGTTGTGGGGGGGTCAGTGACCCAGGAGGATTCTAGACAATGAAGAAGCACCCTGCATTTTTACTAAAGTCAGATTCCCAACTCTGCTGTAGTGTAGGGGAAAGTGTGGAAGGCTCTGGAAGTCTAGTCTCTTGCCAGAGGAGGCATCCCCTAGGGCTTGATTCCAGGGAGTTCACTGAGCCAACAAACGTCTCTCTTCCTGGTGGCACTGTGTATAGAGAACACCACAGAGTGACTATCAAGGGAACATAAGTCAGTCCACGGCAAAGCAGTCACTTTAATACTCTGTAGCCACATTATAAACCCATTCTCTGCACACCCACTAATAAATGCCTCTGCCCCACATCCCATTTCCTGGTATCTCTAAAGACACCAGGGGGAGGCCAGGGAGTCATGAAAGACGCATAAAAATGCAGTTGTAGATGGGCCTAAAACCCATTTCTTTGAAGCCTAATTGATGGGAAAAGCTTCTGGCCCCAGAGAACTTAAAGACTCATCGTGTGGATATTTGATTAAGCGTCCCCATATCACAGACCACACGCGACCAGAAATCATTATCCAGTAATTGCAAATACATTAATAAAATGATGATGTGGCTTTGCTCAGGACATAAAGAAAAGGAATAAAATAACTCACTCAGATAACTCCATAGCTATGTGCTGTGTGCCCCAAGACAGGAGGGAGCCTGCAAGATAGTGAGAAGCTAGGGTTATCTGGTTCTGTGTCTAGCTCTTTCTACACGGCGTCTGGTTCCTGTCTCCACCGCTCTTGCCAAGGATGGAGGTGTAGCCAGCCAGGCTTCAGAACCACCGTCCAACCCAGGTGTGTGGTACCAGAGGCCTCCAAGGTCCCTCACTGCCCCACAGCACAGGACTAGCAGCCTCCCTTTTGTCACACACCCCAGGGGTGGCAGTGCACCTCATGCACATAATGTCTTCAGCCAGCACCTCTCTCCTAACTACTAGTAAGTGGGAAAGAAAAAATCTGTACAGAGACTTGAACATGTCTGCGTGTGCTTTCTCGGTCTAGCCCAAGGCTAAGGTCACGGTCTTAGCTGGGAGCTGGCTTCCTGCTGGATGGCTGAGCGAGCACTCAGGAGCCGCGGCACAGCTGTACAGACACGTGCCCTACAGCCCCCTCAAGCACTGCCCTTTTTGTAATCTGGAAGTCCTTCTCAAGCCCCCCCTTGAGAGTGCGAGGGTAAGGGGGAGGGGAGGGTGGAGGGGAGGGCCGTGGGGATACCACACGTGGGAAACGGGCCCTTTACTCTCTCAAGCTTGTGTGGAAAGGGAACACACTTGGCTATCAACACTTTTGCGCTAATTTCAGCTCCTATCCCTTTCCTCGCCCACCCCACCCCCAACCTCCAGGGCTCTGTGTCTGGCTTGACCTTGTCCCATCCATACTTAGAGGCCCACATGGATCTACCACTCACAAGCTGTGTGATTTTCAGTTAGTTACTTAGTCTCTCTGAACCTTAGTGTATCCATAAAGCAAGAAAAAATCCACGTGTCTTTGCGATGCTGACGGAGCTGCCCCTAGAGTCCTGCCGTCGAACCCTGACCCTGTCGGGACCACAAGCCCTTTTCACTCCTATTACCTGTGTCGCGTGTACCGCCAGGCCCAATGCCTGTTCCGGCTGTGCTGCCAGGTATCCATCCCTGTCTTCCCTGGAACCTCCCTGAAAACTGAGGTGCTTCTGGAAAACTGATGGTTCTGGAAGATGGACAGTGTTCACACAGAGGGGGCTGCACAGGAGTCCCCAAGAGTTCAGAGGCAACGGGTCAGACAGTGGCAGGGAAGAGAGCTCTGGGGCTGAGAATCTGTGGTACCTCGCTCAGGGAGCGGCAAGCTCCGGTCCAGAGAGTCCACAAGGGGGTCGGGAGGACTGTAGATCAGGAGGTAAAGGGGTGGAGTCCAGATGGCGGCAGGGCTGGGCGGGAGAGGGGTGAGAATAAAGTCAGTTTGGAATCAAAATGGACAGATCAGGGCTGCCTCCGCCAACGCAGGAGGAGCAGAAATCCTGTGTATCTGTGCACACACAGGATCTTCGTGTTGTGCTCACCTGGTGAGGAGGCAAGCACCGTTTGTAACTGTAAACATGGGGGCCGGGGAGTGTCTCCATGCTTGCAAGGCAATGGGGCCTGCTGAGGGTAGCAGGCCAAGGATGCTACAGGTGAACTATGGTGAGCAGGGGCCTCTGTGCCTCGTAAAATGCACATGCATACACACATGCACACTGTAACACACACACACAAAAAAAAAAAAAAAACAAAAACACAAACAACACACACACACACACACACTCCAGAAATGTCAATCTTGCCGAGAAGACAAGTTCAGCCTGAGTAGGCAGGGCAGTGGCTCTGTAGAAAAGATGGCCATTTTGGCTGGTTAATTCTGGAGGCTTGGGACCCAGGCAAGCCGACATTGTGTCCTGGATCCCGCAGACCTCTAACTTCCTTGACCTCTGTCTGACCAGGCTCCTAGAGATGGACAGACACCTGGCTGATTTCAGCTCCTGCTGAGTGAGAAATGCCTCCTGGGGATGGTGACACATTTTCAAAGAAAAAAAAAAAGCCATCTCTACACTGGAAGTAGGTAATTTGTGAGTGATGAGATGTTCTCCCTCTGCAGAGAGAATGGGAGAGAAAAGAAGGCCCGGAGCCCAGGCAGCCAGGCAGAGGAGTCTCACCGTCATCCTGTATCTTATATTGCAGTTCATTAGGTGTGACGTTAGGAAGAGCCCCCAGGCCTGTGGCAAACAGTTCAATACAGAGAACTAAATTGCAGTCTTAAAAGTTCTCCTTTTCCTGGAGATTCTAAGAAATTTGGACAAAAGAAAACATAATGACCTCAGGAGACAAGACTACCTTTATATCGTGTGTGTGTGTGTGTGTGTGTGTGTGTGTGTGTGTGTGTGTGTGTGTGTGTTTTCTCATGTTCATGTGCTTCAGGAGCTGCCTACTTTGGTTTTTTAAGACAGGGCCATTTACTAGCTTGGAACTCACCACACAGGAAATCAGGAAATGGTGGCTGGCCAGTCCCTAAGGATCCTCCCGTCTCCAAGTCCCCAGGCACTGGATGTACAAGTACAGCCCCCCCCCCCATCCCTGCAACACATGGGTTCTGGGGTGAACTTTGGTTCTTGTACTTGTGAGACAGAGTTTCTCTGTGTAGCTTTGTGCCTTTCCTGGAACTCACTCTGTAGACCAGGCTAGCCTCGAACTCACAAAGATCGCCTGCCTCTGCCTCCCGAGTGCTGGGATTAAAGGCGTGCGCCACCACTGCCCGGCGGTTCTTGGACTTGCAAGGCAAGCGCTTTACTGACTGACTGAGCCATGTCCCTATCCCTGCCTCCTCTGTTTCTTGGTCTTCTGTGGTCACTCTCCTTTACATTCCCTGTGTGCATTATGACTGGAGAGGTCCATTTGCTTTTCCAACACCCACCAGAGGACTCTGGTTTCTAAGTGCTCATGGATCTTCATTCCCCCAAGCCTTGGAAAACCTGAAGGCCTAGAACTCTCCTTTCTTCTGAGAAGGGACAGACTGAATGGGCTACCCCTGCTGGCCCATCACCGGCAAGAAGTCTCTTGTCCTGTGTTGGATTGTTATGCATTTTGCTAAGGGCTCAGGTCACCTGTCCTGGAAAAATCCATTTCATTTCAATTAGCAAGCAGTAAAGCAGGGTGCAGGTTTCCTTAGCAACTGTGGAAAAACAGAACCTCTCAGGACCCTTGCTCTGCAATGCCTCTTGGGGCTGCCGGCTGGGCTAACAGAAGGCAGGCCTACCTCATGGGGTCTGATGCTCAGCCTGCATGCAGAGACCTGACAGCTTGTGTCTGGACTCCTGAAAGGCGGGCCCTAGGTCACTGCTCCCTCCCCAGGAACTCTTCATCAATCTCCAAATAGCACATACAACTCAAAGTACCCCTCATTCTTCTGGATTATGAGAGTCTCTAGTCTTCTAAACCCACATGCCTTAAGCTATTTTCTGTTGCTATAACAACATAGCCGAGGCCGGGTACAGTTTTGGAGGCTGAAAGTCCAAGATTGGGCAACTCCATATGTTTGACTGCTGGCGAGGGCCTCCGAGTGGGTGGTGTCACAATGGTGGGAGTATGTCACAAGAGATGGCAAGATGAAACAAGGGACCAGAGAGTCAGCTGTCAGGCTAACTCTTCTCACAGAGACTTTCTCCTGAGGAATCTAACTGAGGGCTTAAGATAACCACATTAATTCTGGTCAGATGGCTAGGGCCCATGACCTAATTACCCGGTATTAAGTTCTCTTCTTAAAGGACCCCCTGCCTTCCAATTCTGCCATACTGGTGACCAAGCTCATGACCTTCTAGGGGACAAATCCCATCCAAACCACAGCACCACACGTGTTAAAAATACAGCATTTGGGAGTAGTGAGAAGATGGTTCATAAGCACAAGACCTGAGTCCAACCCCTGGCACCCATGTGAAAAGCTGGGCATGGTGGCACATAGAGATAAGAGGAACCCTGGGGCTTGCTGCCCAGGCAGGCTAGTGGGCCCCAGGATCGGAGAACGACCCTGCCCCCCTCCAAAAAAAATGGAGAGCAGTTGAGGAAGACACCCGATATGGACCTCTGACCTCCATATGTAGGTATGCATGGCATCTATTCACACACACACACACACACACACACACACATACACACACACACACTTACTCACATAATTAAAAAATATATAAAAATACAGTATTTGGCAAAAACCCCTTTGTCCATTTGAGAGAGGACTCTGACCCTATTCTTGAAATGTGAAATTCTGCACTGGGGCTGTGGTGTGGTACTGCTGCTGGCTCTGCTGTGTTCCAGGCAGGGAGAGACGTTTTTATCAAAGGCCCAGTGCTGGCTTACTGAGTTTCCGTTCACTCTGCCGGAGCTAATTCTGTATCCAGCAGCCGCTTCAATTCAATCCCTGGACTGTGAATTTCCCCAAGCAACTTCTATTTAGTTAAGGCCAGAATCTCAGTGGGTGGTAATAAATATCAAAGCCTAGGATGACCGAGGGAGGCAAAATAAGAAAACCCAAATCAAATATGATTATTGATCAATCCTGAACTGCCTCAATCATTTCTATGCTAATTTTAAATATATACATACATATTGGCATTTTCATTACATAAATACATTGGCATTTTCAGCTGAGAAAAATATATTGAGCAATTCCACAATGCACTCTTTAGAGAACAGCAAAATAAATAAATATAGCAAAAGGCAGAGTGGAAAACGTGGTGAATTCTTACCAGTCTGAGATAGCCTTTGAGACATCTTCTGATGTTTAATGTATCACCATTTCTGGGAAAGTTTAAAAGGCAAAAACCATGCATACCATAAAAGAAAATGCAATTGGATGGGTGAGATGGCTCTGTGGGTAAAGGTGCCCGCTCCTCCAACTTCACACACGTGCCACGCACGGCACAAGTGTGTGCATACAAACACAATAGACAAAGCGGCCCAAGAGAAGCCATGTTCAAAATTACATCTTATTGCCAATTGGAAGCCACCCAGTCTCTGATGCTTCTGTTACTTCTGACTGTTACCTACAACATCAACTTTACCTCATTATACCCGGTTACTAAAAGTACTGACTTAACACTCTGTTCATTGATGTGGTGGCCCATCTGTAATTCCAGCCTCCAGGCAGAGGCCAGGGTCTCCTGAGCAACCTGGCTAGGAAAAGCTAGCCATATCAGTGAGCTCTGCACTTGATTGAGAGACCCTGACTCATTGAATGAGGTGAAAGGGAGATTCAGATGGTTCCTGACATCAATCTTGGGTCCCCACACTCAAGCACACATACATGTATACCCACAAATATGCACATATGTACATCCTATGTACATTCGTGTAAATGGAAATGGACTCCCTAGAAGTAAGCAGGCCAGATTAGAGGCCGGTGGTGCTGTGGTGCTATGGGAGACAAGTGTGGAGGCTGAGGCATCAGTGTGGCACTCATGCCTTTTCCTCTCAGGGGCCCCCTCATCACCCCACCCAACCTCCTGCCTTTCCCATGCTCCCTCCCTCATTCACTCTAATTTTTAAATACGTGGAATGTGGAATCGCCTGGTCTGAGAAGGTGGAAGATGGAATGCATTAGCAGCGGCTAGAGACGGCCATGAATTTTACAAATGGCTTTCTAGAAAGCTCTCATTCAAGTTCACAAATCAGGCCCATAACAACCCCCATTCTGCATCTCCGCGGATAGAAATGGCCAGCTTTCCATTTCAGCCAAGGCTATCCGTCCTGGGCCTAATGTTGTTCAAGCTGCATGGAAGGCTCAAACTGAGCCTTGGTTTCCCAAATGGCCTCCAACTGCAGAGGAGAGACCCTTGCTTGCCATGTCCTCATTGAAAGGACTGGGGTATACTTACTGAAGTGCCCTAGGGAGAAACACATATCACTCAGAAGACAGGAATCCACTGCCCCATCTTGTCCAAAGCCATAGTTAGGTGAGTGAGACTGTTTCAAAAAGGATAGCCAGTTGTTTTTTGTTTTTCTTTTTAAGCAAATTATTCCTTCCTCCTTAGTTCTTTCATCACTAAGATGAGGTAAGAGGTGAGTGTTCCAGCTAGGGTGAGAGTGTGGGTGGAGGTGGACACAGAGCATCAAGGTGTCCAATTCTTGGCTCTTGAAACTCAGAGCAGAGACAATTTTCTGAAAACTAAGGCTTTCAATTTGCAGAAGACAGCCTTTTTGAAAAAATAATTTATTTCTAAAGCTCTAAAACCTTGGCTTTTTATAGCAAGAAATGGAACTATGCAGCCCATAAACTTCAGAGTACAAGCTGGGGAGATGGGAGGAACACAGGGACTTCCCTCCCAGGGAAGATAGAGTAACTTGGTGGGAGGGAGGAGGTGGGCAGAGAGACTCTCTAGAAGGGGTCCTGTGGCTGGCCCCTTCTCTTTGGAGGGCATCACTAAGCCCCACGTGAGAGGCGGCTCAGTGGGTAAGGGCGTTTGCTGCTGAGTGGGATGTGGCCAGATGCTGCTAAAAGGGTCGTGTGAATGTTTTCAAAAATGGGTGGACATGATGGGCAGACTTGACAGTTTCCCAGCTCAGACTGCAGAGATGAAGGTGCACAGAGGTCCTGAGATAGAGAGGACACACTGGAGATTCCAGGTGGCACAAGCCCAGGAATCTGGCCTTCTGTCCCCAGCAATCTACTGGCTTCCTCGTCCAGCTGGTTCCTGCTGGATGCTGGCTTCTTTCACTCCCCAGCTTGACTATGCAAGCCCCTTGTGCCCAGGGGTTGGCTTGGTCCCTCCCATAGAGTCTCCAGAGAGTGGCAAGGAGATGGGTACAGGCAGGGAGTCAGAGGCCACATCCTAGATGTTGGGAGAACCAAGAGTGTGAGCACCAGTCTTGCCTGCTGACCTTGTAACTCATGCTGTTCTCAGGCCGATTCCGTATCCTCCCTATCGAGTCTTGGTTACAGAGAGCTGCTTCCCTCCACAGGGTAGGCAGACCCTCAAGGATGCTCGTCAGTGTCTGTGCATATGCATATGTGTGTGTGTGTGTGTGTGTGTGTGTGTGTGTGTGTGTGTGAGAGAGAGAGAGAGAGAGAGAGAGAGAGAGAGAGAGAGAGAGAGAGAGATACGGGACAGGACCTGTCACTGCCTGCAGCCTGGGGACTCCTATCCTGCCCTGGGAGGCTCTTATTGCTGCTGACTGGCTCTGGGAAGTCCTATGGTCTGTAGTAGTCTTTGGTTGCATGGCACCCTGAGCTCCTGAGATGGATTTGAGCAGTGCCAAGCCAATGTGTAGTTTCTGTGTTCAAACTGAGTGTCACTCTAAAAGGGTAGGAATAGGGCACTCTTCTAGCTTGTTTTCTGTTTACGTGATAAAATGATCATGCCAAACTAGACCGGGAAGAGCCCTCGAGGCCTCAACCCTACGTAGAGAAGTATAGGCAACTGAGGAAGGCTAGAGACAGGAGAGATGATCTTCCCCAGGGGAAGAGCATGCAATTGGATGTCCAGTAGCAAATAGTCATTCCTGAAAACATACACACAAGTAACATTATATGGACTCAACAAGTTCTATTCAGGAATATATATGTATACACATATATATGTATGCATGCAACACCAATTAAAGAGAAAAGAAGCCGTGAGTTTGAATGGGAACAGGGAGGGGTATATGAGAGGCTTTGGAGGGAGGAAAAGGAAGGGAGAGACTTAGTGATTAAATTACCAGTTTTTTAAAGGCCCATTCTGCGTTTTGTATGCCTAGTGTAATTTTCTCAGTCCTTCTTGCTCCCCCATGCTGTAACCTCAGACGTGCCTGCTCCCTGCTTTGATAAACTCACTAACTTTGCTTCGCTTGCCTCACCCTGAAATAAGTTCTTTTTTGCATCATAGTCTAGGATCCTGCTTTGCCTGGATGGGGGTCCCTAAGCAGGAAGGGACCTCCTCAAGGCTGCTGGTGGCAGTGCTGTGCTATGTCCCTTCACCATTGCTGACACAGAGAAAGGAGCATTTGGGGCATATTTCATGACCCACTGAGCTTAGATTAGGAGGTGGAGTCCATGAGCACCTCTGGAAGGAAGCATCTGGAGAGGAAGAAATGTGTCATGGAGAGCTTTGGTGGCAGGGCCAGGCCCAGGAGCCCAGCCACTTCCTACAGAGAGACGCCTAACGGGGGGGGGTGTCAGGTTGTACACCCCTGCAACCTATGTCCTCAGGTGGGGCCAGGTACCAAAAAGACAGATGGGGAATCCTGCTGATGAATAAGCAGCAGCTGCAGGGGTGTCTCAAGATGAGACATTCACAGAGAAGGATTGGGGGGTGGGCACCATGGTTGGAGGTGTGGCTGCTTTGCATGCCTGCCTCCTGCCCAAGTCCATCCAGGGCCATCATCTCCTTTCAAACTTCAGGTCAGTGTGGCACAGCAGGACCAGGCTTAGAGTCTACCAGGTCCTTGAAGCATGAGTACAGGGATGGGACACACGGGAACCCATGGGAAGACTCCAGCAGGGACCTGTAAATGGCTAGCCAGAGTGGCCACGTGACCTCTCTGGCAAGTGAGAGAGGAAAGAGAGAATGTTTGACATCAGTATCATAACCTTAGGCCAGGGCAAGAGCAGTGGCTTGCGGAGTTTTAATTTTGTTTCCCTCAGTTACATCCTCGATGCCTCATCATGTTAAGGTTTCTCTGTTGATTGTCTGTTTCTTTCAGACTCCAAATGCTCTCCCCCTTCATCCCCATCCCTCTAATTCAGAGTGAGGTCCCTCAGTGCCATGCACTGACGTGATATTCCCATCACCAGTGACTGGGACCCTGGTTGGCTGGGAGTCGGGGGAGGGGCGTCAGAAGTCTTTAGCCGAGATTGTCCAATTTGCACAATGTTGTTTAGATGGCTCTGAGTTCAGAGAAGGCTTGGAGTTCTCATACTGTTCTAAGCTGAAAGGATTATTTCTGCCTTCCCAAATAATACAGCCACAAGTGCTACCATTTCCCCACACTTTCAGGGCCTCCTCATTGCAATGGTGCTCCCAGGGCCTGCACAGCCTAGGATGCTGGAATGGAAAGTCTTGGTTATCAACCTCGCCAGCTCTGTAATCAACTAAAATGCAAGCTTCTGGGCCCTCCTCTGAGGGATTTCCTCAGCTAGATGGTTTGAAGAGGAAGGCCCACTCTAAGTGTGGGTGGCACCTTCTGGTGGCAACCTAGACAAAGGGACGTAAGAGAAGGAGACTCTCTTTTGGGCTGCTTTTCTTCACTCTTGCTGGCAAGTCCATTTATGCCCGCAGACAGCCCAAGAGAGAAGTGTGTTGTCAGTAGAGACAGAGGGACAGAGTCGTCTAAGCCCTGTGACATGAGATGTGGAGTTATAGGGTTTAGAGTTCGCTTTGCTGGTTTGGGTCTTGCTTTGGTATTTCCTCACTATGCTTCCTTTCCTTCCTCTTGGAATGGTGATGTATATCCTGTGCCACTGTAAGTTGGAAGCATGTAATTTACTTTTTGATTTTACAGGGGTTCACAGTTAAGAGATTGCCTTGATCTCAGATGAGACTTGGAGTTCTAAATTGTGTTGAGACTGAGAAAGACTATAGGGACTTTTGAAGTTGGACTAAACGCATTGGCCAGGAACTGATGGGGCCTGGGAATAGAATATGGTGGTTTGAATGAGAATGCCCCCATAGGCTCATGTATTTGAATTCTTGACCTTCAGTTGATGGAACGCTTTGTGTAGAATCAGGAGGTGTGGCCTTGTTGGAGGAGGTGTGTCACTGGGGGTGGGCTTTGAGGTTTCAAAAGTCCAAGCCACTCCCAGTTAGCTCCTTTTCTCTCGGCCTTGTAGTGTTGTCTCAAGATGCAAGATCTCAGCTACTGCTCTACCATCATGCCTGCCTGCCTGCCTGCTTGCCTGCGCTGTGTACCCACCATGATGGTCACAGACTCACCCTCTGAAGCTGTAAGACCCCAGTAAAGTCTTTCTTCTATAAGTTGTCTTGGTCATGGTGTTTTGTCCGCATACACATATATTTAATTTTTTTATATGTTTGTGTGTACATATAAATATCAAAGGAGACTAATGCCTCACCCTCAGCACCATCTAAAGCCTTCTTTAACAGTGAATTAGAAGGAACCTTAATTCAAAGTTAACTTCAGACTCCGACCTTAACACAGAAAATGTGTTATGATCCCAATGATCATTTCACAGAATCTGTATCTGAAAATATTCTTGCTTCAAATCTCAAGTTAAAAAGCATAAATATTGCGATTAGTGTCTCTCGGGTTTGCTTTTTGGTCAATAATCCATATGTGTGTATTTCTGTAATAACCCGGCTCTCATGATTTGTGAACTGCCTTGGAGTTGACTAAGTTTGCTTGCCTGGAGGGGGAACGGAGGCAAGGCAATACAATTCCCGAGGCAAAGATCCAAGTGATGTGATTACAGTTGCAGGGAAACAAGAGATGGTGCACTTAAAAAGCAGAATTATCTTTACATCATCTAATCATGCCCAAGGAAAAAAGAAAAATAAGATCAGGGAGGAGATGATGTCTTTGATATCCACTTTAATTTCAGGTAGTTAAGAGCAGCAATGCATCACCCTCCAAAACTCCTAAATAAGGTTCCAGAGTAAAGGAGGCGGCCTCCATCTCTCCTGAGACGGCACCCCCCCCTTCTCTGTCAATTCTTCCAATTATCGCCGCAATGGATGCTCCCTGGCACACGAGTTTAATTGCCCTCTTATCTTGCACTGTGATGATTTCTTTTTTCCTAAGGCAAAACTTGGGGGAATTAAATCATTGAGAATAAAACTGTTCAATAACAATAACACAATTGAGTATAGACCTTTTTCTTCCCTTGGCGTTTATACACCTCAAAGTTCTCCTCTGACTAAGAAACCAATTCAGAAACAAGTTAACTGACTGAGCATAAGAACACTGAATTAACTTTCCCTGAGTCCTTGCATCTGGAGAACGAGTCTGAATCCTGACTCCTGACCTCTGATGGCACCAAGAAACTTGCTGAGGAGGTGGGATATTCCTACTCCATGGCATTGGCATTTTTTCCCCCTAGAATTTTCCTAGAACTGTTTTTGTAATGGGATGAAATCTAGCCTGGGAGTGGAAGCCTCTTACCTGTGTGTGTCATTTTAGGGTTTTGAGTTTTGAGGTTGATGAAATAAATGTGTGCTTGTGTCTGTGTGTGTATATGTAGGGGCCAGGGAACAAGCTCAGCTGGGTTTGATTGTCTATGTTTTTTAAGACAGGGTCTCTCACTGACCTGGGTCTCCACAATTAGGCTCAAGTGGCAGCTAGTCCAGGGATCGGCCTGCCTCTGTTCCCAGTGCTATGATGGAGAGCACACACCACTATGCCTGGCTTTTTTTTTTTTTTTAAGTCTGGGCTCTGGAGATTGCACTCAGGTCCTCATCCTTGTGAGACAAGCACATTTCCAACGGAGCCATCTTCCCAGCCCAGTGAAGGAATTCCTGATGGCTATCTCCCCCCTCATGGCACATCAGGCTGTTTCTCTTGTGTGTGGCTCATGTAGGAAGGTAGCTGGCAGGCTCCCGGCAGGCTGTCCGTCTCTGCCTGGCTCACATTCCCCTGTTTTCCAGCAGCTGTCTTCACTTGCTCCATGTTCCTTTCTTGTCTCTGCCCAAGAATCGACAGGGCTCCCTGCAGTGACTAACAGGGACTTCTTGGCCAGGACTCACAGGTGCCTCCTTCAGGGTCTCTGCTCTTGGTTTTTATAGGTATTCATTTGAACACCTTTCTGCAAAACTGAGTTGAGGCAATTGCGATCTGGTGGCCACAAGGAAATTCACAGAGTTGCCATTTAAGCACCCCCTTCTAAAACAGTGGGCAAGAACTCACGGCAGGTTTTCTACAAAGTTCCAGAATGTTTTCAGTAGCCACAAGGACTGACTGCTATTAATATTGAGATGGCAAAACCAGGCGTGCTGGACTTTCTGAATGACATAGGCCACGCCTTCACATCAGCAAATTGTCTTATGAGCCCTTTGTTTGAAAGCTGTGTGAAAACATCAACAGCCACTGAAACCAGAACCTCCTCTACTTAGACATGAACACACAGTCCTTTCAGCATGGCTAAATATCCTCAGAATTTCCCTGGTTTATGAAACCAAGGGAAGAATATGTGTTGCTCTGTTCAGAACTTTATCAAAAGTTGCTTACCATTATCGTGTTGCCCATGGTAACACAGCAGGTGGCCCATGAGCTGCCAGTTCAGTGCACCTGTATCGTCTATGCTCGCAGAAGCTGCATTCATAGAGGCATTGAGCTCCGTCATTAGGAATTCTCCTGTGGGTTTGCATCAGGACCTATGTATCGGGCAGCAGCAGTCTCTTACGCTACTGACTGCTTTCTTTGTGTTCCTCACAAAAGTATCAAAGAACAGACCCTATTTGGAAACGATCCATGGAAGTCTGTGCTATCACTTCAGGGCCATGGAGGGGGCGTTGCATTTGTTCTAAAAAAAAAAAAAAATGGATACTATATCGCGAAAGAGTTCAGAACTCATGCTTGGAGATCTGGCTGTGTTTCCAGTCATGGTCCCCAAAAGATGTTAAGGAGGGGCTCCATTTGTCCATTTGTGTACTAGCTAACTGGTTGTAGTTAACCTAACACCCCATGTCACTGAACAGCTTCTAGATCATTCTATGGAGTTTACTGACCACACATTCAGGGTTTTGCCAATAGGTCAAGGGCTGAGGTGTCTGATCTTCAAGCATAATAGGACAGCATGTTCTAGCTAAAATCTGAAAATACTGCCCTTCCAGAAAGGGTACGAAAGACACAAGGAGGGTGTGTAAGGGGCAGTCGTTCTGTACAGGTATTCCCCTGCCTCCGCGCCTTTCTTTTTCCTCAGCAGCTTTCTCGTAGGTCTAGCAGCTTTACAGTTTAAAGCTGTTATCTCCTACTTTTATTTTAGCATCACTAATTCCATGCTTTTTAACCTGGCCCCCTTTTTAATACTCAATTCCAACAGTCATTCTGTTTTTACTCGCCTTTTTCTATTTTATCTCACGTTTAATGTCTGGGATTTAAAATTCTCGTCTTCTAATTCCTTCTCTCCTGTTTCCTGTCGCTGTCAGCTCTTTAAACCTATCACTTTAAACCTCATCTTTTTTATTGATTCTCTCTGGTCCAATGTGCTCCTGATTCATTTCCATTTGGGGCTTGGGGTCTGCGGTATCATTTTTCAAAGAAGAGAATTACCTTCCTTTATCCCTTCTCTTTCTAAGTAATCTGGGTATTCCACAGAGAAACAAACAAACCAGGCATCAAGCGACTTCCTGGTTCAGCCTGTGGTGGCAGGGGTGGGGGACAGGTGCCTTTGTTTCCATAGGTGGGGTCCTGCCCTGCTTCTTCTCTTCTGAGACTCACAAGGCCCAGGGAACATCCAGCAGCCATCTTCAATCCTGCTTTCCTCTGCTAGCCCTGGAAATTCTCACCCTCAGTTTCCCGTTTTCTACCTGTCCTGCCCCACCATACCTTCTCTGACTTGGCTAGTTCCAGGGAGCTTTTTCTGACCCTGCGTCTCACAGTGTCCAGGCAGCCCCTCAGATCCTTGTTCTTCATATTCAGTAACCTTGAATCTCACCTCCAGCACTCTCTTTTCTTGTTGAGATAGGCTCTCATGGAGGCTAGGCTGGCCTAGAGCTCCTGACCTGCCTGCCTCTGTCTCTCTAGGGCTGGTGCTATAGAGTGGTGAAAATCTCTGAAGTCAGGTTCTTCTGGAGGCAAGGGGTGGATGAGGTGTGAGCAAAGCCTGTTGTCTCGAGGGCTGGAAGCTCAGAGGGTCACTGAGTATGTTTCTATTGGACGTCAAACCCTCTAGTCAAGAGGACATTAGCTGTGTTGTGCAGGGGCCTGTATATACGCTGGCCCTAAGTTAAGGCCCATCTGTCCATCTTGAGGTCCCCCTGCAGGGCTTACACCATTAGCAGACATGGGAAACTGGTGGTTATGAGGCTGGTGTCTAAATGAATCCTGAAGGAGATGGTCCATTTTTTTTTTTTTTTTTTTTTTTAGCCCTTAATTGAATCTGTGGCAGTAAATCTTTGAGTCTTCTCTTAGCATTTAGAATTTCAATTTACTCCATGGATTTTTGTGTTCAACCCCCAGTGAAAATGAGCATTTGTGCCAAAAAGCTTTTAATCAACCCTTCTCAAAGTGTCAGTCCCCTTATCTCCAAAGCCTGCCGCAATCTCAGGGCCTATGGCTTTAAAAAGAACTCCCATGTACCGTCTCCCCCTCCCAGCTGCTGGTGTACTTTATCATGGCTTAATCAGAGTCATTTTTGACATTCATCCCTCTCTTCATCTCCTCAGATTTCTTTTTAAGGTGAGTTTTCCACTTCAAATCCTGCTCTGCGGATCCATTAAGATTCTCAGTAGCCATTGCCCACAGATGAAGACTTGTGTGGTGAACTCTCTCTGAGCACGTAGGTTAATTGTCCAGTCTTTAATTAAATCATTTTCCTTTCATGTTGTTTGCGGAGCTCCACGGTAAATTAAGCTGTAAACCTGTCCTTGTTTTGTGAGAATTGAGTTTTACATGCTCTTGCTTACTTTTTCTTCCAAAGACTGGCCACGGCAGAAGCTAATTTCCTTTTCATTTTTATCTATCTATCTATCTATCTATCTATCTATCTATCTATCTATCTATCTGATTTTTTTGTGGCGTTGGATTGAACCCAGAGCCTCGTGTATGCCAGGCATGCACCCTACCTGTGAGCTATATTCCCTGCCCCCTCCTTTTTTTTTTTTTTTATTTTTATAGTTTTTAACCTTTAAGACAGGGTCTTAGTAAATTGCTCAGGCTAACCCTGAACTGAAGTCTCTCACTGAACTTGGAGCCAGGCTGATGAGCAGCGAGCCCCAGGCCCCGTGACCCTCTCCGTCTGCCCCCATTGCAGCCCAGGGCGGCAGGCAAGCACGCGAGCGCACCTGAACTCAGGTCAGCAGGCTTGCACAGAAGGCATTTCTGCCTACTGGGCCCTCTCTCTAACCAGGCCTTGACTTTCTATCCACCTGCCTCAGCTTCATAGGTACCTGGGATTAGAGGCCTGCTCTGCCAGATCTGAGCAAAAGGTAATTTCTAGAAAAACAAAAACAAAATTCTTAGGAGAAAAAGAACATAAACTATCTGGAAAGAAAGAAATAAAAACATTTAGATTTTAAATGTTTAAATGGCAAATATTTACTTAGCTATGATCTATTGGGCCTCCCGGAGCACTCCTAACAGGGACGGCAAACACAAGGCAGGGCCTCCTGCTGTCCTGGGAGCAGCCACCAGGGGGCAGGAGACTGCCCCCACCTGCTGATCTGCTAATCAGCATCCCTGCTGCTCTGACCCCCTGTTCCACCGGGCAGCCCTGCTCTGGCCATCGATTTCTCCCCAGGCCTTGGATTTGGAGGGGCCTAATCAGCGGTGTGGTCTTCAGCCCTTGCTTCTTGATTTGTCAGGAGAGTGAGTTATCTGAGCTGCTGGTCTCTGTGATTTGTAGGTGGGAGAACTCGGCTGTACTGCTGTGACCTTTTCAATATTCTGTTATTAGAGGGGCTGGCCATTTCAACTTCCTCCTGAACAGAGTGTCTTCAGCGTGTGCTGAAGAGGAAGAATGGCCAGTTAATCAGAGCGCCGAATGCTGAAAAGGTTGCCATGGGGTGGGTGCTAACATTCACCATCTGCCTCAGCACCCCGCAGACTGCAAGGCTCCTAACCTTCCATCGGACCCAATAAAGCAATGGATTTAGTGTTCAGGTCCTCTTCCCGGCCATGTCACTGTTGTGTAACAGGCAACCCAAATGACTCACGATGGCCTGCCAGGTCCCATGCCCTCAGGTTCCTCCCCAGCCCCTCATCTCCCGTTAACTTTAGCATCACTCTGAGGCTTCAGCCATAAAGGCCTTTATGCCACCTTGAACTTACGGCTCCTTCCAGGCCCGGGGCCTTTGCACAGGCTAAGCTTTGACTAGACTTTCTTTCTCCAGATGTTGGCCTGGCTGCCTTTCCTTCAACACACCATCTCCCACACTTCCCTCCTCCTGCAAACACCACTCTGTTCACTTTTCTTTTTTTCCAATGTCAGGGGGACATATGCAGATGTGGGAGGCCAGGGGTTTTCCTTGATTGATCTCTACCTTATTTTTTGAGGTAGTGACCTGGAGCTAACTGGCCGGCGAACCCCAGGAATTCTCCTATCTCAGTTTACCGGTGTTGGTGTTACAGGCACACACCACCACACTTGGCTCTTCCTGGCGCGTGGGCCGCAAGCCCTCCGCCGACTGCCGTCTCCCCAGCCCTCTTCTGTGCAGCCTTGTGGTGTCTGTCGGCCTTGTCTCACCCTCATTGCCTCACCATCTTCGCTTGTATGCACACCGAGGGCAGAGAAAGGGCTGCGGGTGGACAGGGTCTGCTCTCTTTGTCCCCAGGGCCTGCAGCAGTCACAAGACCATCGCGGGTCCTCGGTGAATGTGTGCCCACGAAGTGAAAGGGACAGCGCAGCCATCTGGAAAAGGACACCCTAATTTGGGCTCCTCTCTGGTCACAGAGAACTTCCTTCTTCCCGCTGCCCAGGTCCCTCTTGTCACCCACCCTCTTCTTGGCGGCCCTATTGCACATGCTAAGGTGACAGACGCCAGGTGAAACCCAGCATCTAGAACCCAGACTCACTGCAGTGATTCAAAGTACTAGCAAATGGCTCAGCTAGAATTTTCTTACACACGTTGTAGGGTGCTAAGTTACAACAATGCCGCCATCTCCGGGATCCAAGTTTCGAGCCCAGGTCTGCTTAGAAACTTCCCCTAGCTGGGCTTTGGGTGTATGTCCCCACAGGTGGAGTGAAGATGAGTCCACAGCTCTCTCTGGTGATGTGAAGGGTTGCAGGTGCTATCTCGGGAACTGTGTGGAAGGTTCGGTACAGAATGTCTGCCTGCTGTCCCAAGGCACACAAGGAAACAGCCACATAGCATGAGTCTCAGTTTTCAAGGAATCTTTGAAAAGCATCCTGGGAAATTTTAAGTTTTCATTCCGTTCCAGCCAGAGCCTGGGTTTTGAGGATGTTCTAGGAAAGCCGTTTCATCACCACAGAGTGCAAACGTTGTTCCGTGAGTCCCTCCGACCCAGGTCTCAGTCTGCAGTGTGAAAGGCCATTTTGAACAGCTGCTCTGAGACCACGTTTCCTCGCCCTAGCTCTCCCGCACCTCGAGGATGAAAGATGTTCAGAAGTGCATGGAAGCAGCGGTCCCCGCCCGCCTGCCGCTGTGGGGTTTTCTGCTGCCGACCACACCAGGAGTTCAGAATCAAAGATCAGAAATAGAGAAAAGGAAACGAACGGTTACAGTTTTAAAGAGTCTGCCAGCTCTGATCCTTGGGAGAGAACAAGTCAAACAATCCCACAGGTGACAGGGGTGTACCTGAATAGAAACCAAACACAATTTCACAGTCCTTTCTGCTGGCCAGCTGAAATGCCGCCTCCTGTGCTGCGTTATGGAGAAACCCAAACCTATCAAGACGCTACTGTCTAAGAACCGAAGGAGTCGTCAACCTGTGTGCTGCCCCCTCTCTGGAGCCCATTAGCTTTGTCTCAGCAGGGATTTGATGCTCTGGCCCTGGCTCCTTGGAGGGGACTGTTAAGCCCTGAAATGTGCCCCCTGGTAAGAGCACCTTTGTTGACCGTGAGGTTCTGGGCTACGCCACCCAGTCTGTACTAACAGTGTGATTTAGTGGGGCACACAGACAAGGCAGTGCCAGTCCTACCTCTGAACAGTCTAGGGATTTGGTGAGCTGTGGCAGTCGGTCAGCCGATGCCCAACACGGTCTTTGAATGCACAGGCTCAGGTAGGCTTCCCTGGCTGGCGCTAACCCATGTACACTGTAGTCCCTTGTTATCCGATGTGGGTGCATTCCAAAACTCCCAGCGAATGTCTGCACCCGGGAGTACCAAGCCTCGAGTGCAAGCACTACCTAACTGCAGCAGCTGTTCTGATGGCTACTATCGGGTAGGTCATAGATGCTGCAGATCCACAGGAGGAAGGGATGACCCACATGCTGAGTGTGACGCGGCAGGATGGCGTGAGGTTTCCCCATGCTACTAAAATGATGTAATTCTGGAATTTTCTACCGCGGCTTCAGTTGGCTTCTAGTAACGGAAGCAGTAGGAGCCGAGGGCATGGCTGACTCAGGGTGGCTGTACTGTCACATGCCATCACCAGAAGGAGCAGCGCCGTATGTCCAGCTCACTCGACCTCTCTCGCGCCTCAGCCTGGATGCCCCTTTGCTCTGTTGCCTCTCGTCCGTGTGGTGTGCTACTGTGCCCAGATCTTCTGACCTGGATTCTGGGGATTCAACTCAGCTCCTCATGCTTACCAGGCAAGCACTACACCAACCTAGCCGTCTCCCCAGCACCCCTCCCCCATCTGACCCACTGGAATCACTCTTCTTTTTTTTTTTTTTTTCACTAAGCCAAGAGCAGTTGGCAGGCCGAGATTTTTCCTGCAAAAGGGGATTTTCCCAGCAGATGGATTCAGTTCTCATGGAGAGAAAAGTCAATCTTGAGCCAAGATAGGTGGCCACCCCCACTGGTGAAGGCATGAAGCTATGGAGGCTGGCTTCTAGGGTTGGCTTGGGTCCTGTACCCACGCATGGCCTGCTTAATAACCATCAGCTCCCAAGCCACCCAAGGTAGTCCTTGCTGGGCTCCTGTTAATCTCTTTGGATTTTTCAAAGTTCGGGATTCATTTGGCATTTAGACTTGGCTCAAGGGAGCCAAGCCTTGTCATAAAGCAAGGGGCTCAATTACGCAGCTGCTGCTCCTGGCAGCGTCGCCTCGCTCATCGATCAGGGCTCATGGCCCCCTTGTTAGTTGCTGCCTGGACTCTCTGCTCTCCTGGCTCCTCAGAGGACCGCGGCTGAGACCCACATGGAGATGTCAGCTCGGAGTCACAAGGACACGGCACCCAGCCCAACCAGCCCGCTCCATCGCCGTGACCTACTTTCTCTCTAGGACCTCAGTGCAGGCAGCCCCCATGCTGACAGGTGGGAGAGCCTGTCATGCAGTGTGTGCTTAGAAACCCTAGCTGGCACCTGTTGCAGGTATTTGCTCACACTGTGAATCCCGAGATGACATTATCTATTGGAAAAATCTGTTTCTAGTTGTGGTGTGGCTCAGCCCTGGCTCTTTAATCTGAGAGCTTTCTGCTTGAATATTGTAAACAGGATTAAATAAAGTCAACCACAGGTCAAGAGGCGGAGCAAGCAACCAGTTGATAGGAAGTGAACATGGGATTATTAGGAAAAAACCATAAAGAACAAGAAGTCACGAGGACAGAGAGATGCACAGGAAGTAGAAGGGAGGGACATGGTCTGAGGAGGTTGGTTGTAAGATGGAGTGGGAAAGGGAGAGGCTTCTGGGACATCAGCTGAGGAGGAAGGTCAGCTGGGTGCTTTCTCTGCCTCTCTGAGCTAGCAGGCTTTCACCCCAGCATTTGGCTCCTGAGTCTTTATTGGAAAAATCGAACAGTTGAGATTTTGTTGAAAACAACAGGCACCATTAAGGGCAAAACTCTCATGGCATGTATTTTCCAGCATCGAGTATGTCATGCAGTCATCTGGCATCACCAGGGCTTAGACCCGTTAACTTGGGAGAGGCCCACAGCTGAGACATTCCTAGTGGCAAAAACCACAGGCTGGGGTCCGTGAGATGGCTCAGCGGGTAAAGGAGTTTGCTGCCAGACCGGATGACCCAAGTTCCACCCCTGGGACCCACATGGTAGAGGAAGAGAAGGAACTCCTATACATTGTCGTCTGGCTTTCACACACACACACACACACACACACACACACACACACACACACACACGGATATGATATAAATTTAAAGATACAATCAGTTTTCTTAAGCTAGAGATTCAAGTGTTCCAGAATCGTATCAAACTGTAGCTGAAGAGGACCTTGAACCTACCCTCTTGTCTCTGTTCCCCTAGTGATGGGATTATAGGCATGTACCACCATGCCTTGTTGATGCACTTCTGGGAATTAAAGCCAAGGCTTTGTACATACTAGACAGGCAACATCCCCAGGACAGTCAAGTTTTGATGTAGACAGAGAACAGACTGTCCCCAGGTGTTGCTGAGGACATGCTGGTGACCTGGGCCCTGTCTATAGGGCTACTTCTTCACTTAGCCAAGCCAAGACCATCTCCCTACCTTTCCTGGAAGCTTGCTGGTCACCCCTACTCTGACTGTTCCATTTCTTTTGGGTTGCTACTGGGCATGTTGTCAGAGCCCCACACCCCTTATTATACCCAGAACCCGAGCTCTGTGGGCAGAGGAAGGAACCAGATGCTGCCCTGTGTTCCCAGCTGAGATGCTCAGGGCGTGACAAGGTACGTGGGACAAGACTGGGCAGTGGGCAGTGAGGGACACTCAGAGGAAGAGAGGACCTGTCCCAGCTCAGAAGATGAAAGTCAGGACACAACCAGTCAGGACGATCATGGACCTGCATGGCTCTGCTCTCTGGGGCAGAAGGGCAGAAGGACAGGTACAGAGCGTAGTCCTAGGATGGCTGGGCTGCAGGCAGCCTCAGGTTTGGCCTCTCTTGTCCTCAAACTCCAGATGGGGCCTGTGAGATGAAATGGTACTAGAAGAGGCAAGAGCCGGAGATGAGAACTGCAGTCAGGGTGTGAGCAAGGGGCTCATGGTGGCCCTGTGGTTAGAGAGGAAGTAGCGTGTTATGGTTCATCTTGACTGTTGTAAAAGGCATGGAGGCCTTTGTACCCTCACACGAGCACTAAGAGAACCTGGGACATTAAGCACACACAGTTGTTCCTTCAAGAAAAGCAATTCAGTACCTGTTATCCATCCAGAAGGCTGGGAGTGGATGTGCTGACTAGTCTGGTGATGTTTGCTCTATCTGTGTGACTAGAGACTTCCAGCACCAGATCCTTCTGCAAATTTGTTATCCTTGGGTCATCTGTAGGCCTTATCTTTATGGACTTTACAAAGACTTTGAATGTAGTCATGTCTAATCTATATTTAGCTTACTTCGTTCCTCAAGGAGAATTATGTATGCTTTGTTGTGAATGCAGGACTGAGTTAATTATCACCAGAATAATTTTTCACCAAATTGTGCTGTGCTTAAATATGTCTAGAATAAACTATCTGGGGTCAGACTTCAGAAGTCTGAACCAGCACTGCTACTGAGTCACACTGAACTGAACTGCCTCCTGGCCTCCTGCGGACCATCTCTCTGTAGCCCATGGAGGCTGCAGAGACCCCTACAGATTGTCACCCTGACAGGGTTAGGAGTCACTTAGGAGGTTAGTCCCACAGGCCGGGGACCCAGAGGGACTAAAAGGGGGAAGGTGGAGTGAGCTAGAGAATGTGGGCATTCTCTCTCTTTCTCTGTTTCTTGGGTACCATGATGTGGCTTCTCTATGCCATCCATTCCCTGCCACAATGGACTGAAGCCTTTGAAATGGTGAGTCCAAAGAAGGTTTTTCCTCTTATATTTTGCTCTCTCAGGTATCAACTCACAGTAAGGAGATCACATGGGAGTTCCAAGAACAGGAGAGGAGAAAGGATGCCAGGGAGTTCAGAGGAAGAGAGGAGCTATTGTTAGCCAGCATGCTAACTACTAACATGCTAGGTTAGCTCAGGGCAAGAGTCTTAGATTCCAGGGCTGGGTTCCAATTTGGGTTAGGACATAGATGTAGTGAAACACCTGTCGGCTGCTTCCCCAGTCCAGGAACAGGCCTGGCTCTCTAGATGCTTGGTGGCCTCGGGCAGTGTTGGCAGGCAGGATCGAAGGGCACTCAGGGGAATACCACTTCCACACACCCATGAGGGCCACCCTGGGCAGTGAGAGGAACTGATCCGCCCAGACTAGGCATACACTTCAGAGAGGTGATGAGCTCAGATTGCCTGGATTTCTGGGGGTGCCCAGCAGTAATGTCCATCTATCAGGATATCTGCTCCCAAAGACATCCCCCAGAAGGGTCTCATGAAATTTTGTTTTGTTTTGTTTTTGTTTTTCGAGACAGGGTTTCTCTGTGTAGTTTTGGTGCCTGTCCTGGATCTCACTCTGTAGACCAGGCTGGCCTCGAACTCACAGAGATCCGCCTGGCTCTGCCTCCCCAGTGATGGGATTAAAGGCATGTGCCACCACCACCTGTTATGTCTCATGAAATTTAAAGTCAGAGCTAGTGTCCCTAAAGCCTTCATCAGGGAAAGAATAAATGTGAGGGGAGACAGTCTTGGGGCTGGAAAAGTGTAGGGCAGTGTCCTGTGGGCAGTGTGGCCCTGTGTGTGGACCTGTCTGGGAGGGAGGAAGCTGCTGGTGTCCCCACAGCTGGACTGCCCCTCATCCTTAAAACACAAGAGCTCACTTGGGAACATGGCTTCGGTATCCATGTGGAGATCATGTAGAGTGATAAAGACCATGGTGGCTGACTCATGTACAGACTGCCAGCTAGAAGACAGGGAAGGATGAAAGCTCATAGCAGTGACAGGCAGGGAGTCAGCCTTCTTGTCACCCAATTGCAGGAACAACACCTATTTCCTGAGCTGCCCAAACACTGAGCTCCAGCACACATGTGGAGAGCCTGCAGTTCTGAAGACCCTTCTCTCGTTTCTTACAGTAGAAAGGAGATTGCTTCAGGTGTGATTTCAAGGGTTTCTCTTGTAGCTGCAGGGATGTTTTTGTAACTGTCTGTGGTGGTTCCAATGAGAATGGCTCCTGTAGGCTCATATGCTTGAATACTTGGTCCCTAGTTGGCAGAACTGTTTGGGAAGGATTAGGAGGAGTGGTCTTCTTAGAGGAGGTGTGTCACTTGAGTGGGCTTTAAGATTTCAAAAGAGGTGCACGATTTTCAATGTGCCTTCTCTGCATCCTGCTTGTGGATCAAACTCTCAGCTATTTCTGTCACCAAGCCATTGCTCTATCATGGTCTCTAATCCTGTGAAACCGTAAGCCCTAAATTCAATACTTTCTTCTACAAGTTGCCTTGGTCATTGTGTTTTATCACAGTGATTAAAAAACTGAGACACTCTCCTACAGGATAAAGTTTCTTGGCTGCATGTCATTGTAGTCTTGAACCCCCCTGGAATTCATCTGTGATTCAGGATCCCCCTCAGTTTGTGATGACAGGAGAGAGAGCAGAGGGCTCCACTCGGTGTCAGCTGGTGCTCACTAAGGGTGTCCATCCTCTTGAATGGTCCCAGTCAGGACTATGTCTTTCCCCAGTCCTTCTGGTCACCATCTGCCAGGCCTCCCAGACACACTTCCTGGAGCCAGCAGGACCCCAACTTCCAGGCTTGTGTACGGGAACTTGGATAAAAGCCAATGAGGGCAATTACAGAGAGATGCTGCTTTATTTTGAGTGACACTCTGAGGGACCCATGAAGCCTGGTTGTATCAAAAGCAGGTGCCCAAGTAGCATCAGTTTTATAGGGGGTGGCTTGGGACAAAGTCTGAACAGCCTTGTGTCATTCAATGGCCAGCTACCTTCTTTAGACCTCTGGAGGGCTTTAGATTTGTTGTTGTTGTTGTTGTTGTTGTAAACTTAGAGGAATGGAATGGACATTCAAGGCTCTGCAGCCACTGAGAACTGAGCTGACATACTCAGCCCACTAAGCTACCCAAGGGGTGGGTGCCACCTCCAACATTGGGCCTTGGGGACTGGGAGAATCTACTATAGTGATAACTGCCTTGTAACAGCCTGAGAGCATTAATGTGTGACGGCACCACATGGGATCATCATAGGATCATCATACAATAATCCGTCTCTAGAATGAGAGATCTACCATGTGTAACAAGAGCAGCGAGGGATGTGAGTTGCAACATACTGCCTGTAACACTGGCTTCTTGCTGGGAAGTGTTTATGAAGGCGGAGGGAGGAATAAACATTACCTGCAATCAATGGCTTTGCTCAGGATGGAGTGGGACCCATCTGCAAGCAGGTCCTTAACAGGTGCAGATGTATGGCTGCATGCCGAGCAACTGTTTGTGTTTCATCCTCTCTGCTGGGGAACCCCGGACTATAACCTAGTCCATGTTACCCAGCATGGGGTCATGAGCCCTTCCATATCTCTATACTGAATGATTCTCAGTGTGAAGCACTATCTGGCTCTACCCACAATAATGCTCGTCTCTGTGAGGGAGCATCGATTGAAAATCTGTAGAATGGGTGGCCCACTGTGTGCACACGTGCTGTATGGCAGCTCCTTCTGAACTGAAACCTCCCCTCCAAGAGGAAAGAGGAGGAGACTCAAGAGATTCAAGAGGTAAGCAAGCATCACGTGTCTGGGGAAGCTGAACCTTGCATTAGGACTCTTCCTCAGGGTTACAGAGGCAGAACAGAACCGCTACATAGTGGGGAAAGTGTGAGCGGATGAGCCGCAGGGAGGAGAGTCGTCAGCCTGCCGAGCTGCCTGCACGGTGTGCAGAGAGGCCCAGGGCTGCAGCTTTCCTGAGCTGTCACCTGTGGTGGGGTGGGCTTCTTGTCAAAACAGCTGCTTTTGACTTGCCCTGCTCTGTAAGTGAACTCTCACCCACAGGCCAGTTAGTAGGCCCAATTAAAAGCTCATTAGTTCACCAAATTTTGGTGCAATCCTTGCTTTGGTGAGTGGCGGGTTCCCTTCCTGGGGTGAGTAGATGTGTGTGCATGTCTTCCCAGGAGAAGGCTCTCACATAACAACACAGCAATGTTGTTGGGCACAGCTCGAGGGGCAGTCAAGTGTAGGGACACAGCAGCACCAGTACAGAATGAGAACAGGCATGCACCGTTTGGTCGGCAATCGGAGCTGGGCACAGATCCCCAGAAGACTGACTCTTTCCACAGGAGCTAGCCTCAGAAGTACAAATACAGGGGCAAGGCTCCTGTCTCCACCTGTGTGGAAATGGAGATCCCATAGGAAAAGGAACCCCAACCCTCATGTCAATCAAGGCTGTCCTGCCATGAAAGGTAATTAGAAAGGGTGATGGGCTTGGGAAAGGCTTCTGAGTCTGTCCTTAATGAGCCTCCACTCTGTGCTGGCCAGCCCTTCTTCCAACTGACCACCAGGATGGAGCCCTGACAAATGAGATTGGTGTCTTTGTAAGAAGAGACAATGCTGGGTGGCATACACATCTGTCATCTCAGCATCTGGGAGGTGGATGCAGGAGGACTGTGAACTTGAGGCTAGCCTGGGCTACAAGTAGTGTTCAAGGTCAGCTTGGTTTACATAATGACTCAAAAATTTCAAACAAAGGAAAGAAGCATGAAAGAGATTCACCCACATTCTCTCTTTCTCTTTCTGGATAAAAAGAGAAGTGGCCATTTTGACCATAGCAAGAGATCACCAATGAGTGAGACCCCAGGATGACCAGCACCTCTGTCTTGAACTTCCTGGCCTCCATAACCATGAGAGAAAAACCTCTTTAAAACCTCTTTAAAAACCTCTTTAAGGTCAACCGTATTGTGTTTCAGCAGCCAAATGAAATTTGGAAGATTCAGGCTATGACATGGGCCTCGATTAAAGAGGAAATTTGGAATAGCAGTCTTTTGAAAGTGGACAGCAGCTTGAGTGGCTGTTAGATTTGCACATCCACCTGAAAATGGCCAGCTGAGTTCTGTGGGCAAGCACACGCCCTCGCTGCCAGTTTCGGTTCTGACACATCTATCTCTCTGGCAGGCATTTCCTGCAGACCTGCAGTGAATTCCCTCTCTGGGTGGGGAGACCTCTGCCCAAGAAACTTACGGTTTGAATGAAGACATCAGTGTATAAAGTGCCGTTTTGAAAAACCAGTGTGCCTGTGTGTTGTATAAACACAAAGGGGGAAAAAACCCTTATAAAGTCACATTCTATATTATTATCTGCAGTTTCTTCTGATGGTAAATAGCTTCTATTTTCTCCTTTGTGCTTTTCTGTATTTCCTAAATTTCTAGAAATAATACATAATACCTTTGTAATCAGAAAAACAACAATGAGAAGTAATAGCTGTGACTTTTAAAGACCCCCCCAATCATGACTTCCCTTCCTCGATTGAAACAGCAAGCCTCATGCTAGCTCCTCATTGACAGAGAACAGCTGGAGCCTGGGAGAAAACAAGAAAGAAGCCAGGAGCAGAAAGCACTGGCGGGACTTTAGGGCAGGGGCTACTGTGTGACAAAAGTGTCCTTTCTTGTCCTTGCTCTGGTCAGTGGTGGTTGGTCCATTAGAGGAGGCAGCTTCCTAGAATCCTGTCTGATTCTCACACACGCAAGGGTGAGGCATAGACTCCAAGACAAATGTGTTCTTCCCACACTGACATGATTTAAAGTGAGCAGATCCCTTGCGAGAAAGGGTTGAGACAGACAGAAGAAAATATCACAGATTTCTGAAAGAGCCATGGTGGGAGAGGGCAGGCATATTGTTCGTGTCAACTAATATCCAGACTTAGAAGAAATGGAGGCAAATGCCATGTTTATTGACTGGAAAACACTGTCATGGAATGCCAGTTCTCCCTGTCTTGACTCACAGATCCGATGTAATACAAATAAAATTCTCAACAGGTAGGTGTGTGTGTGTGTGCATGTGTGCATATACTCTTGACAATTAGATGCTGCAACTTATAGGTTTGTACAGAGACTCATGGCAGCTGCAGGTGCAGTATTCTCAAAAAAAAAAAAAAAAAAAGCTTGCTGAGTGTAAGTGGAAACTTAGTGCAAACTCTGGAGATGAAAGTCGTGGAATGGGTCCCTAGGTGGCTGCACAAAAGAAGGACCCCGTTCCATTCCGGACTTCATTGCAGGGCAGGGAGAGTCTTTAGATCTCTGGGGGGAACGGATGGATTCTCAAAAATAAATGGTGCCAGTGTGGTTTGGGATTCTTCTAGAAGGTAACGAAACTATGCCATTCAAAAAGTTAAATCTAAGGAAGCTAAAAAGTAAACATGGATTCCACTCGGGGAAGGCAGCACGTGAGCTCTGTAGAGCCTTTCTCCAGAGAAATGATTGGATCTGGCGAAAGAGTGAAGAAACCAGCAGACAAATGCCCCATCTTCTGGGCCCCAAAGCACAGCCACTGGAAAGGGCTAGACACTGTCTGCAGGCCTTGGAGTCTCCAATTTCCTTTGTGTTTGTCAGGGATATTGTCACAGCAACACAGGCAGTGACTGCCAGAGAATGCCGCTTCTTTTTGGAGGTGATAAAGTATTTAAAATGGCGTGTACCGCTGATTGCCCAACTCTGGATGTATCAGCAGCGGTTGACCTGCACATTTAAAGGAACAAAGGATAGGTATATGGATATTAAAGACACTATCATGCCAAAACCTGGATGTGAAGGGCAGAACTGTGAAGTAGAGATGATATAGAATAATTCAGAGCCTTGGAGGCTGGAAAGCATTTATTTTGGAAGTCACAAAATCCACTAGCCATGTGGAAACAGACTGATAAATTCAAGTAGATTAAAATTAAGTACTTCCTCCCTTAAAAAGAAATCAAGACAGAGTGAAAAGTCAAGCTTCTAAGCAGAAGAATATGCTTACAATAATTATAATCAATACATAATAAGTATCCAGAATATATACGGAGTGCCATCAATCAATCAATAATAATAATAATGACGCTAACTTGATAGAAAAAATGCATACTTGGGCAGGCACTTCACAGAAGAGGAAATCAAGATGGCCAACCAAAATGGCCCATCAATCAAACAACAGGATGCTTAGCCTGGTTTATAGTTAGGAAAGTGTTAATCAGAACTACGATGAGAGAACTGTCTCAATAATAGGAGACCAGCAGAAATTAAACATGTTTAATGGTCACAAGAGTTCTTAAATATATCAAGTGTGGGCCAAGTGTCGTGGTGCACACCTTTAATCCCAGGACTTGGGAGGCAGAGACAGGCAGATCTCTGTGAGATCTCAAGGCCAGCCTGATCTACACAGCAAGTGAAAGGTCACCCAAAATATATAAGGTGTGGGAAGTTGCACACACTGCTTTGGGCAAGATAAGGTTTGAATGTGAACAGCACCCCTAGGTTCAGGTGTCTGAACGCTTGGTCCCCAGCTGGTGGTGCTCTTTGGAGGCGATGGAACCTTTAGGAAGTGGAGCCTGGTGGAGGCAGTGGGCCACTGGGGATGCACCTTGAGCTTTTGTAGTTGGACCCCAATTCCTCTCTGTCCTCTGCTTCTTAGGCCATAATGTGAGCAACAACTTTATGTCCTGCTACTATGCTTTCCCCGCCCTGATGGACAGCTTTCCTTAAACCAAGGGCCAGGATAAACCTCTCCTTCCCTAAATGGCCTTTGTGAAGGATTCTGTCCCAGTAATGAGAAAATTAACTACTGCACAAGGTGAATTGGTCAATGAGTTTAGAGAAGGGTACGGCATCATCTAGCTGGGTGAAATTAGCATCTTTACAGAGATCCATGCTGAAGAAACAGTTGTGGTGGTATATTCCAAGGCAGGGACAAGAAGGGTGGTGGTGGCATTGCTTGGAATAGCCCCAAATGGGAAGTAGCCCAAATGCTGGCCGTCAGCAGAAGAAGAGACACACTGTGGTATGTTCCTATAAGGGGAGCCAGAGGAGAAGAAGTAAACAAGCTCCAGCTATTCTCAGAGGGATGATCTTCCAAACAAGCTGCCGAGAGAAATCAAAGCAAACCAGACATGAACATCTACAGCATTCAGAACAGAACCGGCAGAGTATGCTGAGACACACCCTGGCAAAAACGGAAGCCAGAGGATGGCGGCCACAGAGTCAGGAGGGACAGTGGGCAATGCTCACACCTTCCATACTGTGAGTGGGGGAGGGGCTCTCAAGTCCAGACTAATGTAGAGGTGAGACTGTAGTGGTGGGCATGGCTCTGGGTGCTCTTGTGGCACCCAGGGAAGGGTGACTCGGATTCATGCATTTATGACCTTGACAATGGTATGCAGACAACAAGCGGGGTTCTGTTCACACAAGTTCTGCAGGCTGTTCTTGATTCTGCAACCATTAGCTTGTTTTCACATTTATTCTTGCACTTGCGCACATGTGCGTGTGTGTGTGTGTGTGTGTGTGTGTGTGTGTGTGTGTGTGTGTCCCCGCGCCACAGAGCATGAATACAACTCAGGTCCCCAGGCTTGGTGTCAAATGCTTTTTACCCATTAATTCACCTCACAGCTCCCACCATCAACCTTTGTTCTACTGAGGTAGGTGAAAACTGGCTGGTGTCCGCTCCCTGTCCCTTCTCTGCTATCCTTCCCTCTCTGAGTGTTTATTGCATGGTTACTGTGGTAGTTGGAACGTAACTGGCCCCCTTAAGCTCATAGGGAGTGGAATTATTAGGAGGTGTGGCTTTGCTAGAGTAGGTGTGGCCTTGTTGGAGAAAGTGTGTCACTGTGGAGGCGGGTTTTGAGGTCTCATATACGCCCAAACCTAGTGTCTCAGCCCACTTCCTCTTGCCTGTGGGTCAAGATGTAGGAGTCGACTCTCAGCTCCTTCTCTAGCACCATGTCTACTTGCACGCCACCATGTCGCACCACAATGATAATGGACTAAAGCTCTGAAACTGTAAGCGACCTCAATTAAATGTTTGTCCTTTATAAGAGTGGCTGAGGTCATGGTGTCTCTTCACAGCAATCGAAACTCTAACTAAGACAGTTACTAAAGGCTAGGCCTAGAATGCAGCAGTGAGTGAGACAGAATGGGTCCCTCCTGCTGTTCAGCAAGACAACTGTGTGAGCTGTGATCTCCAGACACATTGATTATCAGTGTCAAGGCCATATAGGAAAACCCAGAACTCTATCCCAGCTTGTTGAACCACGCCCAGTCTCAGGCCCAGTGAATAAACCTTGGAAAACAGTATGGTCTTTTGCTCTTGTCTGTAAAATACTAATTTTGTGGATGTTCGTAAACACCTGGAGCTTCTGAGATGGGAAGTTTGGTCATTAGGAGTCTGTGTGTGATTGATGCGGTTGCTTGGATGTGAAATGGACAACAGGCTCCGCCTTTGCCACTTTGTCGTTCCTTTCTGGATATTCAGGACACCTGGTAGGCCCAAAGGTCAAGGTGTAAGTAATAGCCGAGAGGTACCCAAGCCGTGTGTAAGGAGATTGCTTTCTGCTGCTGACACAAAGGGAATGAGCTGTAGCCTTCAACCCATTAGCTCGGAGTCCCTTTCAGAATTACAGCCTCCCTAGAGAATTTCCTTAGCCCTAGAGGGAACCAGGCAGGATGGAAGACTTGGCCTATTACTTTAATGTGCTCACATGTGGGAGCAAGGTCAGATGGAGATCTATGCTTCCATTCCTACATGTGTTCTCTCTCCCACGAGACCCAGGAAAGGTGTAAGCAAGCACTCAAAGCCAGCCTGGATGCAGTGGGAGCATTGTGCTCCTGTACAGCTCACACGACACCGTTGGTTCTCATCTTCACATAACCTTGATGTCCACAAAGGAGCCAGCACAAGGCTCCTGGGGAATCCGGGCAGTCCCTAGAGTCAAGACCCCTGTGATCTGTTTGTGTCTTAGTCTGTGGCCAGGTCACTCTCCCCTTCTGCTTCTCTGGTCTTGGGTTTCTTGTCCACTGTGGAAGGAACTCTGGGGATACTTAGAAACTAAGTTAGCAACACAAGGTACTGGATCCAGGACTCTCCATGGTACTGTGACCATTATCTGACAAAAAGCTCCTTATGAGAGGGGGTATTTTGACTCATTATGGAGGTACACAGTTTACTGTGGTAAGGGAGGCATGGTGGCAGAAATGTTTTGGTCCAGGAATCAGAGAGAGGACAGCATGCTGAACACAATTTCCCCCTTTTTATTAGGTCCAGGGCTCCAGCCCCATCGAAGGATGCTGTCCACATTCCATGAATTTTCTATCCTCTCTGGGGTACCCCCTCCCCAGGCACACCCAAAGGTGTGCCTCAACAATCATAGGTGTTTCCTAATCCAATCAAGCTGATAATGGAAGTTGACTATTACAGCAGCCACTGGCCCATTTCACAGACTGAGAAACTGATGCTAAAAGAGGTTCTGTAACAGACTCAAGGAGCTTAGAAGTGGAAGCCTTGGGATTCTAGACAGCTCTGAGCACCAGCTTCCCATTCTTCTGTGGCAGAACCCTGGCCATGTGTTCAGAGTCTCCTCACAGCTGCACACTGGCACAACAATGAAGCAGTTAGCCCTGGGGGTGTGACTTACTTCACAAGCAAGAGGAACACTCAAGTGGACCTGTGTGAACTCCAGCCCGGGCAAACTGGGGTGTCATTCACTTAGCACATCCCCTCTCCCACATCAGTGGCTTCAGACCTTGTTGAAGCAGGATGTGACAGTGAGCTGAGCTCTTGCTGACCCACCCTGGGCACAGAGCGAGTAAGAATAAACATTGTGGTGTTGTTGCTGAATTCAAGTCCTTGCACATTCTGCATAAATGCACGGTAGCATTGAGCAGCACCCAAGCCCTGAAGCAGGCTCATAGAAATGCGATGGCTAATGTTAATGTTTAAGCTCAGAGATGCAGAGTCACTTTGGACATGCCGCTTAGCGAGTCTGTGAAGACTTTTCCAGAGAGTCTTCCAGATGGGAAGACTCATTCTGAACATGGGCAACACCATCTGTTAGGCTGGGGTCCTAGACTGAACAAAACTGAGAAAGGAAACCCAGTGACGGCATTCCTCTCTCTGCTTTCTGACTGTGGATGTGATGTGACCAGTTAGTTGCCTCACGTCCCTGCCACCATGCCTTCCCCACCACGAGGGACTGTGTCTCAGACAACGAGCCCAAATACATACGCTCTTGCTTTCTTAAGTGCCTTTAAAATAATTTATTCCATTTCACACACGCGCGCCCACACACACACACACACACAGTGCAGCTGCACAGCCCATATGCACACACATGGTGTTAGGGGCATTGTTTTCTCCTTCCACCATGCAGGCCTTGGGGATTGCTTAGGTCAGGAGCCATCTCCAAGGCTCCTTAAGTTGCTTTTCTCAGTTTTCTCCCCCTACAACAATGAGAAGAGTCACTGATACAAGGACGGTGACTGAGGTCTGCACCTGTTTGTCATGGTTACACAACTCAACACCTGATAGGCCTCATTCAAAGCTAATATTTTCCTCCCACCTGTGACAACTGTGTGTGCCTGGAATCATGTCCTCCCGCTGGAGGACCCTGGGAAGCAACTCATCCATCTGACTGTCACCCACTTATAACCCAGATCGACTGACTTAGACCCTGGAAAGGCGCCATCTTACAGTGGACAGCCCTGCTGGTGGGGTGGACCTGACTCTCTTCACCTGATGGGGCAGGGTCAGGAGGGATGGTTCCATGCCCTCACCCCATGTAGCTCATGCAGATTCTAGGTTCTGAGGAGCAGGGTGATGAGCCACCGTCTACTTTCTGCTGGTGGTGCTGGTTAAGTTGTTAGAAGTAAACCTAGAAGTCTGTGTCACATGGTAAATTCTTCCAGTTAACTAAAACCGTGTAAGTTGGCAGCCATGGCATTAGTCACACGTCACGAGGAAGGGTAGGAGGGCCAGCCGAGTGTGGGGAGGGGAGACAGACCAGAGACTGGGAGCATGGGAGGGACGGTGGCCTGAGAAAAGGACGGATAGTCCACAGGCTTTGCTCCCTGACCTCCTCCTTTGGCTGAAGCAGGTCCTCCATGTCTGAACGGCTTTCATTCACATACAGATGAAAGGTCTCCATTGGCATGGCCAGCCAAGCCCAGCTATTATTGCCCAACCCTATCCTTTAGACACTCCCAGATTCGGCTCCCCCATGGCCCCCTCTCACACACCTTCACTGTTACGGCAGAGATCAGAACCTGGTGGGTTTGAGACAGATGGAACCCATTTGGGGTCCTGGAAGGCATTTGCTGCCCTCTCCCACCTTAATCTTCTGAGTCACACTCCCAGACCTTTGGCTCTAAGATTCATAGGGACACACAAACTTGCAAATGAGTGTCAGAGGCAGGAGTGGAGTTGGGTGGGCAAGAGAAGGGCCTTTCTGAAGGCCATGTCCTTTCTTGGCTCAGGCAAAGATGCTTGTCACATCAAAAACTTTGTCCCATTAAAGGCCAAGCTAGTGGCCACTTCCCTGGAAGGAATTTTCCCCCAATTAACTTAATTCATGCATCTGCTTGTCTGACCAATGGCCCCGGGAGCCCTGGAGGAGACATGACATCCCGTGGTTAGGAGGTTGCTTCCAACATTTGCTCTGTTAATTGGCCACTGCCTTGTTTAGCCTTCTTCACTGGTCTCCAGGAGTAACTGCCACTCCCTACCCATCTCTCTTGCCAGCCTCTCAGTCCTGGGATTCAAGACTGGAATCCCAGTGTCTTTGAATGTGCAGCTTGCACTAGACCTGGGCATCTGTGGGAAGCAGGTGTGTGAGCACCTGATCCATCCTCTGCTCTTTGCTTGCTCCCTCCCCTCCATCGTTCTGACCACTTTTATTTTCCTCTTTGAGTTTTCTCCCCAGAGATTTGCATCTTACACTGTGTGTGTTTTGTATGTAAGTCTTAATTATGTGGATGTGTGTGTATTTGTGTGGGGGCATGTGCACATATGTGCAGGCGACTTTGGAGACCAGAGGTATCAGATATCCCTGGATCCAGAGTTAGAGGAGGTTGTGAGCTGCCTGATGTGGGTGCTGGGAACCGAACTCAAGTCCTCTGTGAGAGCAATGTGTGATCTTAAGCACGGATCCACTCTTCCCAGCCCTTGTGTGAACGTTTAATGGCAATTTCAAACAGTCACCGTTTGGAAGGACTACAGTGTGTGAGCAGTTATTCGCAGAAGGCATCCGTCAGCTTTGCTGGCGATGTCTGGGATCCAACACTGCTTCTCCACTCTCCTGTGGATGCCTGTGTCCTGGAGGCCAGGGTTTGCCAAGGTGGGGACGGGGTGCAATGAACAGAGAGCCAGCACTCCATCCAGGTTCCGAGTGGCAGTGGGTGAGGAATCACACTCAGGCTGAGAACCTCCTGAGGCAGCAGAGGGCATGACATGGAGTACCCCTGCCAGACAGCCGGTGTGCCTTATAGTGTCTCTGTCTGCCAAGGAGGCATCATGGAAGCCCTCATCCTGAAGAGCAAATTAAATGAAGGAAATAAATCATTTAGCACTGGACCTGGCATTGAACTCGGGGCCTCTGAAGTTAGCTGTGAACTCTGCCCCTCCATATCCATCCAATGTCTAGTTTCATATAAAGGGACACATGTAAAAAATAACAATAATTTGCTACAGATTTGGGTGATTTTAATCAGTCAGTGAAGTCCCTGCAGACTGGACCCCAAAGAAGCCTGGTGGGACCTTTCATCTAGATATTTCTTTCCAGCATTCTAGATGGGCATGGTCAGTGTGTCCCTGTTTCTGATCAACAGTTCCTGTGCATTAGTCTTTCCTATCCACCCCTGTTCTTCTGAGGTCTTCTCTGGAACCATGGTTGTTTGCCCAGAGAGTCTCACAACTTTTTAAAATGCAAAGTTTGTATCTTTAACACCAGCAGGGAAGTGCTTCTGAAGACAGGCCTGGCATGTAAACAAGACCTGCGATGATTAAAATCTAGCAGGGGTGGGGAGGCCAGTGGGGTGGGGTGGGGAACCAAAGCAGGATGAGCTAGAGAGAAGCCACTGAAGAATGTGGGTGGGTGCCCACCTTCTTGTGGGGGCAAAACCTGCCCACCTCACCCATGCCTGTCTTGCTTGGCATCAGTGGGGACCCTTTTCTCTGCAATGTACTGACTGTGGTGGCCACATCACACAGCCTCATGGAGACAGGCACTTGGGGCCAGAGAAGAATGTGATTAGTTTCATTACAAAGACTCACTATGGCAATGCTTACGTTCATGGAAGCCCAAACCTCTTTCCTGTCCCTTTCAGGGGCAACTACATTTAGGTTCCTGTCGGACAAGCCCCACGTGGTTGGCTTGGTGGAGGAGGAACACAGGACTGCTTAGGAGAGCTATTTGAGAGGTTTCCACCTGCCACCACCCTGGTCACTTATCCTATGCATCTCCTGAGGGGCAGGGCAACTCCTCTCTTCTGCCTGATGCACAGAAGGACAAACGACATCCCAGCACTGCAGTCATCTCCCAGCTCAGAAACAGAGCTGGTCACACACTTACTTCTCTTGGCTCCTTAGCAAGGGCTAACCAGGGGGAGAAGGCCATGAGCATCCACTTGTGAGTGACCGGGAGCCTGGTCAGCACTCAGTGAACGGTGGCCGTGATAAGGACACCTGCTGCACCGGCCTCTGTTCACTTCTGCATATGGTTTTAGACTACGTTGGTTTCTGCTGTCTTGAGGGCTTAACTTCCACTTCCAACTCTGAACAGTGCCATCCTTTGCCTAACCCCCTCCCCAGCAAAGCGTGGCTCTCACACATTTCTCTCAGTGATTAAGCGTGCAGTTTCTTTCTGGTGGAACTTTGCAGCCAATCGTGCTGGCCATCCAACTTGTTACTCACCACCTCACGGGCATTTTGTCATATGCTTATTACACATTGACTTAAGGAAGACGCACCACAACCCTGGATTAGTTGCTTTTCTCTCTATGACAAAATTCAGTCAGGAAGGGCTTGTTTGGGTCCATAGTTTGAGGAGATACACTCTATCTTGGAGGGGAATGCACAGCCAGGGGGAGAAGGCATGAGATATTGTGCCCTCAGTCAGGAAGGAGAGGGAGAGAGGAAGGCTGACATTCAGCTTGCCTTCTCTGTTTTCCCTTTTATATGGTTTAGGACCCCATGCATGGATGCTGCTCACATTCAGCATGGGTCTTCTTTCCCTGGTTGAACATTTCTAGAAACACCACTGCATACACATCCAGAGGTGTGTCTCCTAGGTTACTCTAACTCTAATCAAGCTGACAGCAAAGCTTGTGTGTCAGAATGAGGTTTTCTTTTACTTTACCATCAGCTTTAGCAAGATTTCTGGGATACACGGGATGGATGATAGGAGGCCTGAACTTTGTGGAGGAAATCTCAGTCAGACACCAAGCCTACCCGTGTTGTCTGGGCATACCACCAAAGGCAAGGAGGCCGGGTTTCCTGCAAGCCACTGGGAATAATCAAGGAGGCTTGTTTGGGGCCAGCACTGGGTTATTCTGGGCTATTAGGACAGAGGAAATGGAAAACTTCCCCCTTTGGCTTATGTACACCATCCAGTATTCCTAGTTAGAAAGTGTGTATGCATATAGTCTAGCCTGCTCTGGTGGCCCACACAAGTGATCTCATCACTTAAGAGGCTGTGGCAGAAGGAGGGTACGTGAGGCCAGTCCTTGTCTAAGACAATTGTGCATCATCTGTTGAAATTCCCACATGCAAGAGTCTTTGTTGTCTATTGCTATGATAAACACCATGACCAAATGCAACTTGGGGAGGAAAGGGTTGATTACATCTTACAGCTTACAGTCCATCATGAAGGGAAGTCGAGGCAGGAACTCAAAGAAGGACCCGGGGGGCAGGAGTTGAAGCGGAGGCCATGAAGGAATGATGCTTACTGGCCTGTACCCTGTGGCTTGCTCAGTCTGCTTTCTTGCCTAACCCAGGAGCCACTGCCCCTGGAGTCACTCACAGTGGGTTGAGCCCTCCCACATCAATCATTAATAAAGAAAATTGCCTACAGGCCAATGTGATGAAGGCATTTTCTCGGCTGAGGCTCCCTTGTTCCAGATGACCCGAGCTTGTTTTAAGTTGACAAAATTCTAACTGGCACAGCAAGAGAGGGGATGAAGTGCACTTAACTTCATAATTTCCCCTTTGCAATTTTTGTTAATTATATTTGGAGCAATTATTTAGACAGCTTCTCAGTTTTGGCAGCCACACACTCCCGTAAGTCCTGACGACCATGGCTTTCTCCCTGTTGGATTTTCTGGGGCAGGTGGTGGTGGTGGTAGAGAAATAGCTCAACGGTTAAGACAACCTGCTGCCCTTGCAGAGGACCCAGGTTTGGTTCTCAGCATCCACATTGAGCGGACTCACAGCTACATATAAATCAAGCACTAGGGGATCCAGCACCCTCTTCTGGCCCCCACAGGTACTGCATCCATGTGGTGCAAATACAGACAAGCACTCACACATAGACATAGATACATTTAAAAAAATTCTCTGGGCTTTATCTAAGTTGTTGAGGATTCCTGATTCTGTTCCCCTTCCCCAAGAAGGACTGCATGGGTAGGAATTCTCAGAAATCTTTTCCATCTGAACATCCACTCTGTCACTTCCACACATAATCACCACCTGATGGGTGCAGAACTCAGACTAGAATCTCATCAGCTCAAAACTCCACAAATGTTCTCAGTGGATATGCTGCTTTCAAGGTCACTCCTTGGCAAGGAGGTTCCCTAGGGCCACCAAAAGCCTGGAACACAGCACTAGATTTCTTGTCTCTCTTATTGTGTCTATCTGGCTTGCTCTGGGCTCTTTACGACACCTAGTTACCAAGGTGTTAAACCTTCCTCTCTTCTCTCCACATCTATCACCCTCTCTTACATCTCGATTTGACTCTTTCTCATTTCCTATGTATTATATGCAGGGAGACGTTTTCCTTATTTCTCGTTGGGAAGAATATTTCTCCATATTCTCTCATATGGCTAATGAACATACCCCTCCCCTCCTCATGGTTAACTGGACTCCTTAAATGTATAAGGAACCTCTGCTACTGTAGTTCCAAGACTTCAGACACTTCCCTTCCATTCTCCAGCCTCTGTTTACTTTGACAATGCCTAGGCCGACTGGTAACCCATTTCTCATCTCTTCTCAAAGTTCGTATTTTCTTGAACTGACAGTAGAACCCAGTTGCTGCCTAAAATGCTTCTTGGGGGTAATCCCCCAATCTGCTCTTCCTTCCCCTGGCTTGGGTGAGAGACTCCCCCCTGCTGCGCTGCGGGAGCAATGCTCGATTTCCGTTTACTCCTTCTGCTGATTAGGTCTTTGTCAACTTGACATAAGCTAGAGTCAGGGAAGACAGACTCTCAACTGAGGAATTGCTTCCATCAGATTGGCCTTCAGGTAAGTCTGTAGGGCTGAAACTTTCTCTGCATGGGCAGAAAGAAAAAACCAATCACTATCCACATGAAAAGGACAATGGGTCCTTGACCCTTCCTGGTACCGCCTCCACCCCTGCCCTGTGCTCTCCTTTGACGAGTCCTTGGTAGAAGTATTTCTCCTTTTGAGACCTTGTAAGATACCTCTTCCTTGCCTCCTCCCCACCCCCCACCCCCATTCTTGACCCTCATCTACCTATCAGGGAAGTTTCCAACATCAGGACACCATGGCTTAGAGGCCCCTATTCTATTAGCGCTGGAAAAGCTACGGAGAGCCAAAGAAACCTGGGTCCGTTTGAGCCTTATCAATTTATCAGGTGGAGTAAGAGAATTTACATGGACTTGAAGATCTCTGCCAATGCCCTTAGCAAAGACCTTGGGCTTATTATGTGTCAAAGGAAATATGGACCATGTGATTGTATTAGAGTGAACTATGCAACATCTGAGAAATAGAGATTGAAACATGAGTGTGAGAGGAAGGAGAAAACCAGGGAGGTAAGGAAGGAGGGAGGAGACAGAGATAAAGAGGGATGCAGAAAGACACACACACACACACACACACACACACACACACAGAGAGAGAGAGAGAGAGAGAGAGAGAGAGAGACATACAGAGAGAGAGACATACAGAAAGAGAGAGAGATAGAGAAAGAGAAAGACATACAGAGAGAAAGAGAGAGAGAACGAGAGAGAGCTTATGAGTACCAGCTCAGTAAGGCAGAGTAAGTGAAAGAGGCATTGAGCCACATCCCAGAAGCATCACTGGACCACTGAGAACGAGATGGGGGGTTCAGGCCCCCATCTTAGCCATCTTAAGAAGTGAGGGTAGACTGAGGACAAAGAGCAGAAGAGGAAATGAAAGTTCCTTTAGGAAGAGAGAAAAGGGGGATGACTGGCAGGTCCCCGAGGGGCCCTCCTTTCCAGCTCCTCCGAGAAACACATCTCAGACGCATCTGCTTATAAAAGGCAGTGGACAGAGTTCACCGCAGCTGGCTGTTTTAATTACCTGCAAATGAAGTGATCCTGCTCCTTTCATTTAGCAGGAGGTTTTTGAAAGCCATTTTCACTCCGATTGCCTCCATTGCTGAGTGGCAGGATGCATCAGAGCGGAATGGAGTAGGTGAAGAAAAGCAGAGGGCACTGCTCCTGAGGAGAGGTGATGCCTCAGACCAGCAGATGCAGGGAAGTGCTCCGTCCCTTCACACCCTGGAATACTCTCCATCCTGGACCCGGCTCTCCCAAGGCACTGGGATCTGGGAGAGGACTGAGCACAAGTTTTTGCCTGACAATGAGCCATAGCAGATCCAGTGACCCGGGAGGCACAAGGAGTGAGGTCTCCTCAGCTCTGGGGTAGTGAGGAGGAGCAGCTCAGACCCCCACATTTGGTTAGTCACTGTGGTGTGGTTTTATGGCAAGAGCACGCTCCACCGGGGATCCTGCCCAAAACTCCTACTGTGCTTCCTCAGGTCACTGCATGGGGCTCATTTATTTCCATTATTGTCACAGTTCTGTGTTCCTTTTCTCTCTGGAGAAGGAAAGGTGGCTTAAATGTTGCTTTCCTGAGCAGAAAAGCAGGCAGAGGAGTTGGACATTTATATCATCCCTAGAGACTGGATGGAGGCAAAGACAAAAGGAACAGGAATCAGGACCAGCCTGGCCACCAAGCTTCTTGCCCAATTCCTATCCCCCACCATGGGCCCTCCGGCTCCTCGAGTCACCATGCAGCAGAAAACCTAAGGAACGCACATCTGTAGGAGAGCGAGGAAGTTCTGCCCTGGGATCTGAGTGAGCAGACACACGCTGCAGCGGGCGGGAGGTACAGAGTCAACACGTTAGAGTTGTGGCTGGTCTGACGGCTGCTGAGTCTGTCACACACATAATTAGATAAACTGCTTGAGCACAGAGATCGGATATGTAGTACCATTTAGTGGCTGCTTCCCAGGAACCTTGATCTTAATTGAAGGCACAGTAGGGGAGAGCCTTAAGGAAGTCCCAAATCAACTTCTTCTCGCTCTAGTAATTTACCATTGACTTGGAGTGAGCATCTGAAACCTCCCAGGTGCTGGGCACCGTCTCTGCTCTGCAGGGCCTGAGCTGCTGGGGCGAAGGTCACTTTTCTCTCCATGGAGGGCTTTCCTCTAAGCAGCCTCCTGGAGGGATAGTCGTTAAGCAGGGAGCTCCGTGTCTGTCCCTTCACTGTTCCTCTCCTTCCTTCTTCCTCCTCAGTGTTTTGATGGCCCTCGAGAAGTTTCTTTTGCTATGACAACATATTACACAAGAAGAACTTAAGGAAGGAAAGATTTGTCTTGGCTCATGACTTCATTGGGGGAAGAGTGTGTCTCAGTCCATCATCGCAGGGCAAGACATGAATGATGGAGTTCATGGCAATGGGAGTATGTGGTAGACGTTGTTCACATCCCGGTAGACCAGGGATCAAGAGCAAAGCAGGATCTAGGAGTAGGTATAATCTTCAAGGTCTGCCCCTAGTCAGCCACTTCCACCAGCTGGGGCCCATCTCCTAACAGTTCCTCCTTAAGCCTTGGTGCTCAAATGGTGCCAGTAGCTGGGGAATAAAGATGTAGACCGTGAGCCTACAGGGGCTTTCTAGATCCAAGGGATGGCACCCTCCTGTCCCAGAGAACCCACAAGGGCTCTGAGCAAGGTCCTTCTCATGGTCCATTTAATATTTTTCCTTGTTTGTTTTGTTTCTTGAAACAAGGTTTCTCTGTGTAACAATCCTGGCTGTCCTGGAACTTGCTCTGTAGACCAGGTTGGCCTCGAACTCAGAGATCCACCTGCCTCTGCCTCCTGAGTGCTGGATCAAAGCCATGCGCCACTACTGCCTGGCTGGATCCATCTACTCTTTGCTGAGGTCTTCTGAGGAGCTCCTGTTCTGTCATTCGGGGCCCTCAAAGAGACTGTATGTTGAATAGTCACTAACGTATGGATTCAGCCAAAAAAAATTAGTAGAACATCTCCAGTGAGCTGGGCAGAGAAAAATAAAGCAGACGTCTACATTTGTAAAGATGTTTAGTATGGAAGGGAGCTAGGCACTGGCAAAGACTTATCCCAGAGGGGATTCTGTGCTTTGTAGAGCTTCCCCTGGCATGCTGGCTAGCTTGGAGTTCATACAGCAAAGTTCTGGTCCTGCATGTATCATATCATATATCAATCCATCATATATCTATCTACCATTTGTTTGTCTATATAGATGATCTTTGTGTGTGTGTGGTATATGTATGTGTGTGAACAAGGCACAGATGCCAGTGTAGGGTGTTGGGTAACCACCCTCCAGCCTCTCTCTATCTTATTCCTTTAGGGCAAGGTCTCTCCTTAATTGGAGCTTGCTTTTATTGACTAGGCTGGCAGCCAACAAGATCCAGTGGTCTTCAAGCCTCTCAGCTTTGGAGTTATAGGGGATCTCAAGACCATACCCTGCTTGTAATGTGGGTGCTGGAATCTGAACTCAATTCCCCATGGTTGTGCAACAAGTGCTCTTAAACACTCAGCCACCAACATTGCCCTCTGCGGGTGATCTTAAGTAGTTCAATGGCTGTGGTAGAAAAGGGTAGAGAAAGCTTACATGGTTCCAGAAGGATCCAATGCACACTCTTTTCTTTTGACTTTAGGAATGGAGAGTGAGCCTGCCAATGGCCAACACACTGAGAAAGTTAGACAGAAAGAGGGCACGTAGAGACAAGCAGAAGGGGTGCCTGAAGACAGCAGGGAACAATGGGGGAGGTGGGAGGCTCAGAGGCCGTAACTTGTTTCTGTGCGTGAAATCAATGCAGTGCAAGACTTTCTCAGCTCAATAACTTATTAGCAATTTTTAATTACTGGATTGTAATTAATTCATTCAGAATGCAGCTGTTCTGTGGAGCACACCACACGTGCTGAACTGATAGTGTTCTTGCAAATTTGCAGGGGACTCATACCAAGACATTTCTTGCTGAAATCCAAGGGGAAATATTCAAAGAGCATACAGGTTTGTTTGAAGTCATTTTTCCCCCTACTCTGGAAGCAGATTCTACAAGTGGGATAAATGCACTCCAAGGAGGCTGAGATGGGGTGCATGTTTATGCTGGGATGTGGGTTAGTTTTCAGTTCAGCCAGTCTCTAGTTGTCTGCATGGATGCTGGCCAGATCCATGGAGTGTGGAGTATCCAAAATTAGAGAATGTCCAGAGACATTCCTATAGAGATTCCTATACATCCTTGAGGTCTTGGTGTCTCTGGTTAGAGAAGCTGTAGGCTGAGAGAGTTTGGATGCAAGGGACTGGAGCTGGCCTTTATTCCAGCTGTCCCCTCCCTCTTCCTCATATAGATAGAGTCAGCTTGAGTTCACACTGCTTGCTTGGCCCTTCCCTGAGCCCCACCCCAGGACCCAAAGTTCAGACACTTGATCCTTTATGCACCCTTGAAACCCTACCTCACTGTTTCTACCTGGTAGCTCCTCCATCCACCTCCTGGGTCTCCTCTGCCAAGTGTGCTCATGAATGCTCACTCTCCTTCACATCTGACAGGTGAATCTCTCCCTCAGATTCTACTAACATTTCCCAGAACCCTTTTGTACGTTCCAGATATTGCTTCCTTGCTGAGTATCAGGTTCTCTTGCTCCTTGCTAACCAGCTAGTAAACTTGGGTCACTCATCTTTTCTCACAGAAGGAGCCGTTTGAAGGTCAAATTCTAGTCACTTCCTAAAGAAACGGGGAGACTCATCTTGTCTCCTCTAACTCAAAGGGAGAGACACCAGCCCTCACCTTTCAACCCTTAGCCAGTATTGCCATTGTATATTTGTGTAGCTGGGACCAAGGGTACTTGAGAGAACAATTGTAAAGGAGGGAGGATTTATTTTGGCTCACGTCTCCAGAGGCTTCAGCCCAGGGTCATTTGGCTTCATGCATCTGGGCAGACATGACAGTAGTGGGAAAGTCTGGTATGGAAGGTTCTTTACTTCCTGTTTGCTGGGAAGCTGAGGAAGGGAATATGGGAAGCGGAAAGTTCTGAAGAACACACCCCATGACCTGGTTCTTCTACTTCTCTAATACCTCAAAAAAATGCTACTGTTTCATAATTAATTCAGTCAGAATCCTGAACCCTCACAATCACAGTCTAATCTCTCTCTTTCATCACTGTATGGCTCAGGTTCACCTTGAATTTTTGACATTCCTGCCTCAGCCTTCCCAGTGCTGGGATGACAAGCCTGTGCCACCGTGTCTGGCTCATGATACCATGTGGAGAATGTCCTCACAGACACACTCACAGAAGCACTTTACCAGTCTCCTAGGCACCTCTCAGTCCAGCCAAGCAGATGGTCAAGATTAATCATCATGGTCATGTAAGAGGCTGGGAATTTGACAGCTACCCTTGAATGTGCCCGGCTGTTTGCAATGACATCACAATCAACGCCACTTATAGGTGCTTAGTCAAGCAGTCATGGCCCATTTCATACTCACACCACCCCAGGAGAGGAAAGAGGTACTGTTATCCTACCCACTTTACAGATGAGGCCAACCTCAGTGGCCTAGTCCAAGAAGGCACAGCAGCACACTCAGCCCCAGAAGCCTGGACCTCCCCTGGTTTCTTTGGGTCTAACTCTTTCCTTGTTAGAGGGCTTGCAAGCTAGAGGGGCTGCTCCTCTGGTAGAGTTAAACCACAGCCCATTCTGTCACCAAGTCTGCAGCAAGATCACACACATCCTGGTGACTAGAGTCTCTCGTGGCTGGCACAGCCTAGGATGAGAGTAACTTGTCCTGGCAGGACAGAAGAGACTTGTGGAAGTATAGAAATGGCCCTGGGAAGGTGTGAAGCCTAATTTAAGTTCTGAAAGCACCAAGATGCAAGTAACAACAACAACAACAACAGTAATAATAAACAGTAAGATGAAAAGAGAGGGAGAAGGAAAAGAAGGTTCTCTGGCATCAAGATTTGCTTTACTAATGTGTGAATGAAGAGTTGAGTTTTCATGACTGTTCACCAATACTTAAGATAAAAAAAAAATCCAGAATGCTGGAGGGAGGTACAGAAGTTAAGGGAACTTGCTGCTTTTGCAGAGGATGGGAGTTCTGTTCTCAGTGCCCATATCTGGAAACTCCCAAGTGCCTGTAACTCTAGCTCCTTGGGATCTGAGACCTTCCTCTGGTCTCTTTGAGCATGTTTACTTTCTCATACATAACCCACAGACACAAGCACACACATGTACATATAATTTTAGAAGATAAGTCTTTGAAAAGGATAGAAAAGGCTAGTGAGTGTGAGTGTGTGGTCTACTCATTGGTTTTTAATGTAAGTGGAAATTATCTTCTCGGATGTCACTGGCCTGGCAGCATGCCTCTGGATGCTGAGCAATCTGAAGGACATTTGCAAATACTGCAGCTGAGGAAGCTGGAGGGTTCACTTAAGACAAACTTGAACCACCCTTTTTGCTTCCATAATTTCATGGTTTGTTTGGAATTCTTCCGAACTATGCCACCAGATCAGCCATGGAACATGACTCTAGCATGGTGAGGGACTGCTCGGAAGGCAAGCTCGTAGGAGAAAGTGTGACTTCAAAACCAAGTCTGAAAAATAACTTTTCAAGGGGAAACTAGTGTGCGTGGAGGAATGCATTGTGACAAGATGCCTTCAAACACAAATTCTGTATGAAGCTAGGCAGTGAGTCCCATCCAGTATCTGGGTATATTATCTTGGTGGTATTTGGAGCTGAGGGAAAGCATACACAAAACATCTTTCCCATACCTCTCCTTGCTCCTGACACTGAATAAGAGACACCCAGCTTCTGGCCCAGGAGACCTGGGATTAAAGCCACAAACGTGGGTAGAAGCCACCCAAGTTTAGTCTGATTTTTCACGCAGGTCAATGATCCCTAAATGATACTTTATTATTTAGTTGTCACAAAGAATTCTGTCACCATAGCAGCTGGGATTGATTGATACCAGAAGTTTTCTTATGAACAGGGGGCTTAGAATTCTGACTCTTCTCTCACACTGTGTGGTGAGGGCCCTGTCACCAGCCAGCTCTCGGCAGAAGCCTTCCCTCCAGGGGCTGTAGACACAGTGCCTTGGTCCAGTGTCGTCTGCCACAGCCCTTCGACTTGATCTACACTCTGGCCCCATTAGGAGAGTCCATAGATTGGCTTCTGGGGACAGATGCCCTCCTAGAGAGTGAAGTCCTATGTTCACTCAGAGAAGAGAAGACGGATGATGTTAGAATTTGTGTTTTCATGGGGAAGAAGTATTTTAAAGACAGAGCTCAAGCTGATATTAAACAGACTGCTGCCACTGTGAGGTAGATAGAGACAGCAGATGATGTGGTCCTGCATACCCTCCTCCCTCTTTATCCCCCACCTCGGTCCTGCTAAGCCTCTGTTGTTGGTTTTCTACTGGAGCCGTGGCTCTGGGGGGATGTTTCTTGCTCAGGGTTGATCTGTCTTCCACCCTCATCAGCCTAGGTCCCTCCAGTTTGCTGGACACACCCTAGAGGAATGCTGGAAGAGGAGACTGGGCCTTCCTGCCTGCCGTGACTGGAGCCAACCTAGCATGAGGTGTTAAAGCACTGCTTCTCAGCCTGTTGGGACCCCTTTGGAAAACCTGTCTCCAAAAGTATTCGCATTATGATTCATAACAGTAGCAAAATTACAGTTATGAAGTAGCAATGGAAATAATTTTGTGGTTGGGGTCCCCACAACATGAGGAATTGTAATTAGAGGGTTGCAGCATTAGGAAGGTTGAGAACTACTTTGTTAAAGGATTTTCTAAGAAGTCCAGACCCTAGGATCAAGAGTAGAGAAGTCCTGGTTCTAGGTGGACACTCCATGACAGCATTAGTGCTTGGTACTCAGTACCTCCCATACCCAGTCTCTGTCCACCAGATATAAGCTATCTGGGCTCAGAAAGTCCCCCACGAGCCCCCCAGGTGGACTTCTGTTTTTGCCTCTGTGTTCCCTTCAGTCTGGGCATCTCTAGGCCCTAAGTCTGTGGCCACATTAGCTGAGAAGGAGCAATGATGGTCTGTATCAGATGCAGTGGACGCCAGGTACTGTAACACATGACCTTTTGTACTTCCATCACTCTGCACAGCCAGAGCAGACAGTGATGGCCACCAGGACCATGGTATAGCTGAAGGAGAGGATGGACCAGAGAAGTACAGAGAGGCACCTGGGGTCACACAGCTGAGACATCCCAGAGCCCAGATGTAATCTGGTATTTAGGGATGCGTGCAGACATTGCTCACTTGAAGAGGGGTCTGGAGGGGAACAGCTCTGTGTGGGTCGGGGTTCACAGAACTGGCGTTAGGAAGCCTCAGCGCATGAATTCAATCACCACCCAGCCCTGCTGGAGGCTGCCCTTGCCATCCCTCACTGTGGCAGGTTTTGTGGCCATTGTTCCTTCCCCCGCACGAAGTGAGAAATGCTGTTTGAATAACCGATGGCAAGGGAGGCCATGCACACTCCAACGAGGAAATAAAAAAACCTTCCGCAAGACGCAATTTGGGGATATTGGAAACCAGAGAATGGAACATCAGTCTATAAAATTCAACACGCCCAATAAAGCTGGAGCAACTGGTCAAGTGTTTTAGTGCGCTCGGTTGCCGGGGAAGCGGCGGCCATGAGTGGGGCAGCCCTTCCAGGCATTTGTCCTCAGCTCATTGTGGTCTCATCTGCATAATGCACCTCATGATTTTGAAGCACCTGAACATTAGCGTCATGAGCACAGCCATGAAAGTGTCTGAGATTATTCCTGTCCAGGCTTAAGTGCCCCTTCCCAGAGGCCACTCCACCACAGTTAAACCAGAACAGCCTAGTTGTTACTTTGGTGCCGGTGGCTGGGGGCAGAGGGGGCGGAGGCTCACATAACTGTTTTCCTCACTTAGACTGTAACCACCCAACCCAGGCTTGTGTCCTGTGGAACACGCACATGCTGGGGGTAGTCACAGGGAGCCTGTGAGGCCCAGCTCATCACTACAAAGTAGTTCTGTAGCCCTTGGTGGCCAGCACTGCAAACACACGTTCCTCCCTGCCCCCCCCTTCCCCAGCCCACCCCACTCCCGGTCCTGGCCTTCCTTGCTATATCCAAAGCAAACCTCCGATTTCACAGAATCTGAAGACAGCTCTCCCACCTCCAGTGTCCCCTAGATTAGTCAAGGTAGATCTGTCCATCTGCCACGTTCTGCTTCTGTAGCATAAGAAACTTAATGCACACATGGCCATTCAGGCTTACAAACATTTCTGCAGGTCATGGCACATACTATGTGTCCTGAGGCCACATGGACATAGGAACAGCATTCTAGCCTTTACATTCACATGTATTTGTAAGCCTCTGAGCACCTTTGTGTGCCGGTGCTGAGGACATATTAATACATAAAATTGAACCCTTCCTGTGGCTCGTACTGTCTCGCCCTTCTCTTCCCACCTAACCCTGGCACAGAGTGAGTTCTCTGCTCTGTCTCCATACGTGTGTTCTGCTGTCTTTGTGGTGGTTTCCTGATCTCGTTCAGAGCTTCTCTGAAAAGGCAAGGCATGGGATGTTCTCCCCCTGGCTGGGGACCACTCTGCTGGTATCATCTGGTCATTTTATATGTACAATATAGTTTCCTGACCCATGGAACTCTGTTCCATGTGGTCTTTATTGACACTTTGCAGAACATAAGCTGTGTGGAGACCCGGGTTATAGCCTGTTGTCTGGTGCCCTGTGGATACAGACTCTGCCCCAGGGAAGAGTTCGGTTTGACCTCCCTAGATTCTGTTATCCAAGGGTGAGGAAGGGGTGGAGACCTCTGGAGACTAGACTCGGACTGAATGCACATTGCTGAAAGGTCTCTGCTGCTACTGGGCTCGTGTACCAATTATTCTCTTCGCTTCCTCTATACTCATGACCTGTGCAAACAGCACCTTCGTCACTGGCCAAAGGAGTGTCAGAAGACGCATCACAGAATTCCACAGCCCGGGGCAAGGCGCCCTCGTCCTACCTTTGAGGAAGCAGTCCTTGCTGTGTACGCTGACAATTCGCTTGCCCAGCAGGCAGGCTGCACGGCGAAGCTCACAGTGGTTCCCGTAGAGCCTCCCATCGGAGCCACACACAGGCATGTAGCGGGGCCTGCAGACCTCCACACAGTGGCACGAGGGCTGCCCTGTCGCCCTGTCAAGCAAGCACCTGCTCCCGTGGCTGCAGAGTTTCTTCCCGCAGGAGGCTGACAGCCCAGGGCTGGGAAGACCTGTGGATGCACACAAACACAGAGGGTGAGCTCAGGGCTGGAGAACAGAGTCACAGACAGCCCGTGTTGCTCATTTATGTCACAAACAGTAGGAGCGTAGAGGCCTCAACTTCATGTAAGGCTGAGGTGACCCATGGTGGGGTGAAGGGCCTCTGGGTACTACATGGAGTCCCTGTTCCTCCAAGAAGTAGCTCTAGGAGTCAAAAGGGATGTCGTACCGCGCGGAGCTCATGTTTTTATGAGATTCACTCTGAACATCTCAGACACAGCACCTGCTCCTTTGGAACCCACAGGAGGGCCCTTGGTGAATATTTGTGCTTTCATGGGCTTGCTCTTCCTTGCCATCAATTGGATCAATTGCCGTCAATGCAGCACATCTTTGCATCATTGAACAAATATTCCATAGCATAAACGAATGTAGCACATCTTAAACTAACATTCCACAACACCCTGGAATTTGGATCTGCCATCCTACTTGGGTAGTCTCTGTCTGACACACACCCACTGAAGATACCCAGTCCTTCTGTGCTAAGAGGTGCCTTAGACCAGAGGACAGAGTAATAACCCCTGTTCCTGTGCCCTGAGACCACTCCATAGTCTAGAACTGCATCAAAATCATTATGAAACTGGTTTCTTCTTCCATCCCTTCTTCTGTCTCTTCTTTTTTTTCTCCTCTTATTCTTTTTACTTTTCTTTTTCTTTATTTTGAGACAGAGTCTCATTTAACCCAGACTGGCTACAATCTCCTGGTTCTCCTGCATCCATCTCCCAAGTGCTGGTATCACATGCATGGGGCTACCACATCCACCTTTCTCTTTCTTAACTGATGACTTGCAGCCAGGCTGTGCACTAGGTCTCTGAGAGGTCTCAAAGATGAATAAGCCATAACTCTACTTCTCTTTGACCTAGTTATTCTTGTTGAAAATGGAATGTGACAAAGCTATAATATAGCTAAGGCTGGTGCTGTGGTTCGAATGCTTGGTCCCCAGTTGGTGGAACTGTTTGGAAAGGATTAGGAGGTGTGGCTTTGTTGGAGGGGGTGTGTCACTGAGAGTGGGCTCATACCATTCCAAATTAGCTCTGCTTCTCTTTCTTCCTTGCACTTGTGGATCAAATGTGGGCTCTCAGCTCCTGCTCCAAAGCCATGCCTGCTTGCCTGCTGCCATGCTGTCCACCATGATGGTCATTGTCTCACTCTTTGAATTGCAATCCCCCAACAAACCCTTCTATGTGTTCCTTTGACCATGGTGTCTTTTATTATAGCAGTTTAAAAGTAACTAAGACAGGAACTTTGGGAGTTTAGGAGCTCGTTTTCAGACCAGTGTCCAAGGCAAAGGTATAGAGAGAGCTGAGCAGAGGAATTGAGAAGTGCTACATCAGCCCTGTGAAGCCACTGCACAGTCTAGAGAGGAAGTGTGGTGAGGAGGCAAGTGGGGAGTCCACACCATCAGCAGGGCCACCAGCATCCTCTCCAACTCCTGACCAGTCCTTTGATCTTGTATCTGCAGACAGAAGGCTGAGACCCTGGTGTATTTGTTTCTTTTTGGTTTGTTTGCTTGTTTTTAACTCTTTGGAGGCCTGCCACCCAGCTCCCAAATAAATAATAAATACACGGGAACTTATTCTTACTTATGCATGCTCGGCCTTAGTTTCGCTTATTTCTAGCCACCTTTTCTAACTTAAATTATCCTGTTTTTCTTCAACTACATTTTGTCTCTTGGATTTTTACCTTTCTTTTTTCTATATATCTCTTTCTTTTTACTCTGTGACTGGCTGTATTGCTGGGTGGCTGGCCCCTGGCATCCTCCTCGCCTCCTTTTCTGCTTCTTGCTCTTTCTCTCTCTAGCCTAGATTTTCCCTCCTGTTTATTCTCTCTGCCTGGCAGCCACCTATCCCTCTCTCCTGCCTAGCTATTGGCAGTTCAGTTCTTTATTAGACCAATTAGGTGTTTTAGGCAGGCAAAGTAATGCAGCTTTACAGAGTTAAACAAATGCAACAGAAAACAATGCAACACATGTTTGCATCATCAAACAAATATTCCATAGCATAAATGAATATAGCACATCTTAAACTAACATTCCACAACACCCGGGAATTTGGATCTGCCATACTGTTTGGGTAGTCTCTGTCTGACACACACCCACAAGGATCTCCACACAGTAGTGCTCAGAGCTCACATCCTGAGGCAGGTGCCTGGGGGTGGCTTATAAAGAGAGAAGTCCATCCAGAGCACTTAACTAATATTCCACCATATGAGAAGAGTCCAGGGAATTAGAGGATGACCCCATGCCATTAACGACAACATGTGGCATGCTGGGAATTAAAAAAAGAACCCAAAGTCCCAAGAATTTAAACGTGAACACAGAGTTTACAGCTCTGGAAATTTTTGCCTTATGTTTTGAAGCAATGGTCTTCCATGCTTGTTATGGTAGTGCACATCTGTCATCCTCTTCATCTTGAAGGTAGAGGCAGGACGATCAGAAGTTCAAGGTCAGCTTTGGCTACATACTGAGTTTGAGTCTAGCCTGGACTACATAAGACCAGGTACCAAAAACCAAAACCAAAACATCACATAAACAACTAAGTCCAAACAAATAAACCATCTCCCATACACTATACAAGACAGAATGGCCCTGGTTGTCAACAATGAACCTTCTACTCCCCGGGACAAACACATGTATGAGGGAAAACCAAGAATCCTTTTCCTGTTTTGTGTTAGGTCTGCTTTTCATCATCATAGATTTGAAAGGGGAAAAAAAGCCAGTTATGGGAAGATTAACTCCTTGATTCAATAACTCATTTAAATTCCCCTGACCTTGGCAAGTTAAGAAGTATCGACTGCTTTCTTGCATCATAATAAACTCGAAGGCCAACCTATCTCTGCAGAGTAAGAGTGCAGATCCAGAGCGGGGCACGCAAACCTCCTTTATTCAGGGGGCCGACCGTCCCCACCTCACTGCAAAGGCTCCTTGGCACTGAGGCCACCCCTCCTACTCCAGCGGTTTTCCTGTGGTGGTTGACCAGTGGCAGAGGGAAGGGAAGGGTGCCGAGAGCAGGCTCTGGGCCGGAAGCCCACACACCTGACTTCTGGTTGCCTTGCCACCAAGTGTGTTTGATTAGCAGGATTCTCCTGGGAAATGCCAGCGGCCACTAGAAGGCACTAACACAGTGCTGAATTGACCAGCTTTTGCTTCCTTCCCAAACAGGGCAAGGAAGCGAAGCCTTACCACTAGACACTGTCTCAATGAACTTCCCCATGCAAGCAAAACAGAACTAATGGCCCATTTTGAAAAGAAACAGCTCAAGTCTGGCTTCTCAGATCCAGCTGTGGGGTTTCTTCTCCAGCTGTGACCCCTCTTGCTCTCCCCCACTGGCTATCAGCTCCAATTTACCTTGGGTGGGGGATATTTCTTCTTTAGTCAGCCCATGTTCCTTCCCTTTACTGCTCCCCTAGAATGTGTGCCCTGGCTCTAGCTTTAGGAGGCTCTGCAGGTGCTGGGTCACTGTCCTTCTGTGCCACAGAACTCTCAGGTTTTAATAAACACAACAATTTTAAGGCCAATTTAGTGCCAATGTTCCAATGCCAGGTCAGAGGCTGGCATGGGGAGGGTGATGGGGAGGGTCACATGTGGTGACCATTCATCTTGACCTGCCTCTCCTAAGTCTCCCTGCAGGAGCCATCTGTGGTCAAGGGGACTAGAGACCTAGAGAGGCAGGGAAAAGGGGACTTCAGAAGACCACCTTCATTCAGATAGGGGCGCCTATTCCACTTGGCACTCTTCTTTGAAAGGCCAGATTGTACTAAATACCACTGGGGTCCATTGCTCTTTGATTAGTTTGCAGGCCACTTTCCGTAAACTGTGCTCTGAGGAGGGGGGGTGGTCACAGTTAAGAAAACATCTGTGCCAACCTGTGGTCATGGAAGACAATGAGAACTCTCACCTTCTTTCTCGGCTGTGGAAATCAGCGGTCGGCAAATATTTGATTCTTAATTATTTGCAATTAAAACAAAGGAAGCAATGAAGCCCCGTGGTATGTGCCCTCACCAAGGCTGTGTCCCTCACCAAGGCTGTGGCCCTCACCAAGGCTGTGGCCCTCACCAAGGCTGTGGCCCTCACCAAGGCTGTGGCCCTCACCAAGGCTGTGGATGGCAGGCCCCAGGGGGAGCTGAGCTTGCCTGGGCAGGGACAGACATGGATGGAGACACTGACCATGAGGCAGTTTCCTCATTAAACAAGCCCCTCGTCACCACTTCCTTTTTGTCATTAAAGCAGAATGAATTTCCCACTCCTAGCGGGATGATGATAAAACAGTAATGGGAAAGGTAACGGAGTGAGACTCGCGGCAACTGCCTCCAGTGTTTATGAGGACAACCGTGATGCGTGAAAAAGATAGCAGGCGCCTAATTTATAGTCATAAAGAAAGTCATTTACCCAGGTTAAAAACTGATCATCTTGCCAAATAAGCTGCTTTTCACCACTAATTAAATTTACTGAACATGGGTAGACATGGGAATTGATACATTATAGGGATGGTGGTAGAGCTACAAATCTATTTGTACTTGTTGGTGCTGAAGACCCCTGCTGTCATACATAGACAACGCTGGACCAGACATCACAGACCTGGTGGCCAGAAGCTCTGAGCTTGGTTGTATAAGGTGAGACTCAGCACCACCCTGAGCCCCAGGGGAGGCCATTCAAATGATTGAGTTCCAGGATAGCTTCTGGGTGCAGCAAAGGGAGTCTGATTCACTTGTGGTTTGGGGTGTGGCTTCCTCATAGCCCAGTGCGTTCAAGACCCCAGGTGGGTTACTTTGCTTCCAAACTCTGGCTCCTTGGTCTGCGGTATATCCATGAGTGTTCCCATCTCAGAGATGGTGTCCAGGGTGACACATGGGGAAGCTGAGTATGTTCCCTTCAAGATTGGTGCTGGTATGCCTTATGATCGTGACAGAGTTAAAGGGACAAGACCTTTCGGAGGTGGCTGGGGCACCGACTTAGCTTCTTTCCTCACTGCTGCGGCCAAACAGCTGATGAACGAAACTCAAGGAAGCAAGGGTTTCCTCTGGCTCCAGTTCCATCATGGCAGCAAGGGCACGAGGCAGCTGGGCACGTCGCACCCACACTCAGGAAGCAGAGAGTGATGGATGCTGGTGCTCAGCTCACTTTCATTTAGTCTGGGACCCCCGTCCATGATGGTGTTACCCACACGCAGGGTAGGTCTTCCCTCCTTAGCTAAAGCTTCCTGGAAACATCTGTATCGATGGGCCCAGAGGTGTGTTTGATCTAAATCCAGTCAAGGTGACAATGAAGGTCTACCATGACAGTCATGATCGCATGAGTGCTAGCCTAGGCGGGAGGGACCAGCACACAGGCAGGTTCCTAGTCAGCTCACTCCATCATAGCCCCGGCTCTTTCTGGCCTTCTTGTCGTACCATGAAGCAGTGCAGAGACCATGTTCTTGGAACAAATAAACTTCTTTTGTTTATAATTTACCCAGTCTATGGTGTTCTGTTAAAGCAAGAGAAAATAGATGGAGATGAGGGGGCACTCATTCACTTTGCCACTTAGGGATGAGGATTGCTGGCTGGCACGTTTTTTCCTAGCATTGTGTCTCCATGTCTTGACTTTGTCTTCTGCTTGGTACAGATAGCAGCCCTGCCTTCCTCTCAGCAGGTGAATGTCTGCTCCAGATCTCAGGCAGGGCCACCTGGCCTCTGCTCACCACTAACGGCTACATGAAAGACCTCAGGATGAAACCCCACCACCTCACCTATGCCCTGACATGTCATGGCGAGGTTCCAAGGAAGCCGCTCACTGCTGAGCTGGAAGGAGGGAGTTGGAAGCAAAAGACAGGGAAGCACACATGGTACCAAGAACCTCAAGAACCTTGTCTGCCATCTGCCACAAACCCTAGCCTGGCATGAAGCTGCTGCTGCCTCTAGCTTCTGCTGGCTGAGACATTTGTAAGAAAACACATGGTCACCATGGGCAGCTGGGTGGAATGTTTGCTCATCTAAGCATTGTGTGTATGTGTGTGTGTGTGTGTGTGTGTGTGTGTGTACATGTGTGAGTGTGCAAGTGCATGTGTAAGAGGAAGCACATTCCTGTGGAAGCTTAGAGGTCAACCTTGGGGGTTGTAGGTATCACTTCTTTGACTGTTTTGTTTTTAAAGAGGTACTTATTCATTTTTATTTATGTGTAATCATGTGCACCTGCTTGAGTTACATGCACCACATGCATGTAGATGCCAATGAAGGCCAGAGGGTGTTGCAACGCTGGAACTGGAGTTACAGCCAGTTGTGAACTACCCGATGTAGGTGCTAGGAACTAAACCCAGACTCTTCCAAGAGCAGAAAGAGCTCATAACTGCTGAGCCATCTCCCCAGCTGTGGTTGCCTTATTCACGAGGAAGAAGCTGGTTCTGAAGAAGGGGACCTGGGGTAGTTGAATGCACACAGACGGAGGAAGGAAGACATGAGGTGGGTGGGCATGGCATGTTGCCAGTGAGTGACCTAGACAGGCTGAGAAATCCAGGACCTCTAGGCCTACCTTTGCCACCAGAAGGAATAATTTACATCTCTACTGGAATAAATGTATAAATTCACACATAATCTTACAGTCCAGGCTGTTAATGAATGGTGAGTGTTAAGTGCTGAGCTGAACAGAGAGGCGACCTGCTAGCCTAGGTCAGGGCCTTGGCTTAGGTGGGCCTGTCAAACAAGGCACCATCGTGACACAATGACTTGGGGAGCCTGAGGGGATCAGCCTCAACCTCACAAAGAGACTCCAGAAAAGGACTGCGGAGCTCCAGATAACTAAGTTTGGCTTTAGGGTGACAGATCTTGCTCCTTGGGGAGGCACCATGGGCAGGAGAGAGGGAGCCAGAGCCAGAGCCAGAGCCAGAGGAACACCACTGACCTACTCAGAACTTGTTGCAGGCCTTAGAGTTGCCTGTCTGCCCTCAAAGCAACCACACACTCGAAACCTTTATTTTATCTTCAGTACTTGTTAGTAGCATGTGACCCAAGGCAAGCTCCCTGTCTTCTTGTCTTTCTTATTTAAAATCCTGAATGGTGGCCATCTGTTCTTCATAAGATGGTTGAGAGGACTGAATGAGATCATTCACCAAAGAAGATTGGTATGCAGCAAAGGCTGGATCCGGACTTCTGAGTCAGTGATGGGAAGGGCAAATAGGCTGGAAACGAGGGAGCCCCATGGCTAGTCAAATGCCCATGAGCATGGAGGGGTGGTGTCCGCCTTCAGGAGACCAGCCTTAAAGGGAAAGTGGACACATTTATATTGAAAGTATTGACTGAGTTTAGAAAGGCAGACTCCAAATAGCATGCCTCTAAATATTCCCGAAAACAATTCCCCTGCACTTTCCCCAGGACTTGCTTGGAGCATGGAAAATGTCCAGTTTCCAAGCTGGGTGAATCTGAAATCCCAAGCTGTCCGGATGATGTGACTGGAGTTGATGGATTGGAGGACAAGCTCTGTGGGCCTCACCAGGCCCCCCGAAGCTTGCTGTCAAAGGCAGCCTTGCAGGAGCCAGGGCATCAGAGTTCCAGTGTGAGCGCATTCATGTGTGTACATGTGTGTGCCCCATGTGTGTGGAGGCTAGAGGACAGCCTTGCTCTTGCTCTTCTGGTACTGTCCACCTTTTCTGAGACAGGGTCTCTTACCAGTCTTGGAATGTACCAAGTAGGCTAGGCTGGCCAGCCAACCCCAGGAATCTGCTTGCCTCTGTTTCCTTACCTTGCCTGGCTTTTTAAAGTGGGTTCTGGGCATTAAACTCAGGTCTCCTGTTTACAAGGAAGGCATTTTACTGACTGAAACATCTTGGACTCACACGCTTGAAAAAACAAAACTAGAGACTAACCATCACTATTGTTTATTTTAATTAGTTAACTAATTGCATGATGCTGGGGCTGGAACCTAGTGCCTTGGGCAGGCTAGCTAAATTCTCTACTTCTCATCTCTACTCTCTGATCTGCATCTACACAAGCTCACTTTGCAAGTCAGGTCAAGGCTATCTCTTCCCTTCCAGAGCCCTTTTTATGGCTGGTCACAGCTGTCTTCCCCTCTGCCATGGGGCAGGACAATGAAGACTCTGCCCTCGCTGTTTCTAGAACTTCCCGCAAGCATTGAAGGAACTCCTGGGTTCTGTCCTGGGATCCTTTCTGGCTGTTTTCTAGCTCACTACATTCTCTGCCATACAACTGGGGTTCTGTGCTCCCCGACAGCAGGCCTCAGAGCTCCAGGACCCAGCATGAGGTCTCTGTAGTGTCAGGCCAAGCCCAGGCTCCACGTCTCAAATATTCAGATGCATGAGGGCCGGCAGAGTCAGCTGTGGAAAACGCCAGGTAAAGATAAATCTGATGAAGGCATGTGGAGTCCCAAGGCTGCTGGTGAGGGATGGGAGGGAGGAAAATGAACGGGGCTGGCAGAAAGGGGGTGCCTCACAGGGAGGGGAGGAACACAGACAGACAAGACAGAGGAGAGCCCTGGGATTTGTGAGCAACTCTGTTGCCTCAAGAAACCAAAATGAAAAGAGATACATGAGGACTGAAAAACAATCCTCTCCCATCTGTGAACTGTGGCCATATGTCAGAGACAGGGCTTTAGCTTGGGGGTCTTCGGGCTATAAGGAGACGATAGAGGGAAGTCAGTCAGTCATCTCCCTCCCTCTCCTCCTGTCTGCTCAACCAACTGATCAGAACCGGCTTTGGAGGAGTTATTGCAGAAACCTCCTTGCAAATGAAGAAGCAGCATAAAAATGCGGAGTCCCAAGGAGTGTTGCTCGGGGGTGGGGGCTGGGGGTGGGGGCCGGGGGTGGGGGCTGGGGGTGGGGGGGGGGGGGGGGGGGGGGGGGGGGGGGGGGGGGGGGGGGTGGGGGGGGGGGGGGCGGGGGGGGGCTGGGGGTGGGGGGTGTTTCGTTTACAAAATGGCTTTATTTTAGAGGACTTCATCCAAATACACTCCTGCCCCCAAGTTCTTTGCTTTTCAGAGAGCCCCCCCAGCTGCCATCCATCTTGGTCTGTCCGCAGGCCCCTCACTGTCCCCCCAGGTACCTAACTCCCATGTCACTCTCGGGCTCCTCTGAGTTCCCTCCGTCTCAGAGCTGATGGCACCAGCTGTTGCCAGCCTCTGGGAATGCGCAACCGGGCAGCGGCGTGTGGATGCCTCCGTCTGTGTGGGTTTGTTCCAGCTCCTCCACTAACTAATGATTAAAGGGCACTGCTCCTCTGGCTGCCTCCAATTATTCCAGGAATTACTGTGAAGGCGCTCAGTGGGAGGGGCTGGAATGTCTCCTGCCACTTTGTCCCTGGAGACTTACCTGCCTGAGAGAATGCTAACTTCTTCTAGGACCCCACACACTGTGCCAGTGGAGCCTCCAGGTCAGTCCCTTGCCTCGATGAGATCACTGTCATGGTGTGTCCCAAGATGATAACACGCTGTGGTGGCTACTACTCAAGTCACCATGACAGGATCTAGAATCACTGAAGAGGCCAGTCTCCAGGCACACTTGTGAGGGATTATCTAGTTAAATTAGCATCTATGAATGCCTGTGGGGGAGTAATTTGATTAGGCTAAATTGAGGTGAGAAGACCTGCCCACAAAAGGTGGTACCACTCCTTAGGCTGGGATCCTAGACTCTATTTAAAAAAAAAAAAAAAAAAAAAAGGAGAATGGGAACTGAGTGCAAGTACTTGTTGCTCTCTGCTTCTTGGCTGTGGGTGCAATGTGACCAGCTGCCTCAATCTCTTGTTGCTATGATGCCCCTGCCATGAAGGGCTGTTGCACTGGACTGTGAGACAGATTCTTTGTCTCAGAGTGCTTTTTAATCACAGCAAAAGGAAGAAGAATGAAGATGCATGCTCTCCATTCTGATTATACTTTTCAAGAAAAAAAAAGATTAAATTGGGGTTAGAGAGATGGTTCAGTGGTTAAGAGTACTGATTCCTCTTCCATAGGATCTGGGTTCAATCTCCAGGACTCACATGGTAGCTCACAATTATCTATAACTTCAGTCCCAGGAGATCCAATGCTCTCTTCTGGTCTTCGTTAGGCACACACATAATGCACAGACATACATGCTGGCAAGACACCCACATGCCTAAATAGTAGTGAAAGTTGAATATTAGTGCACACACAAATGACTATTTTACAATTAGTAGACTGCCAATTTCTCCTCAGATATCCTTTATCTCAGTGGGATGATCAATAAACATGTATATTGGGTAACATCATGACAAAGCTTAATCATGATTGTAGGTATGATGGCGTGTTTTAATTGTCAGCTTGACACAACCCAGAATTAATCTGGGAAGAGGGTCTCAATGAAGGATTATATAGCTCAGGTTGGCCATATTCATGGGGCCTGTTTTGCTTGCATTGACTTGTACTATTTTGAGGTGGGAAGATCAGGCCTAGAATTGGGCAACATTATTTCCTGGCTTAGGTCCTGGACTGTATGATAGCAGAAGAAGCCGAGGACAACATGCAGGCACACACTCACTCTCTCTGTTCTCGAACATGGATGTGGTGTGGCTAGCTGTCTGACCTACGATGATAGACTCTAACCTGGAACTGTACGCTTGAATAAACCCTTTCTCCCCAAGCTGCTTTCCGTCACACTGTTTTATTTACAACGACAGAAAGGAAACTCAGATTCTAGATTCAATGGAGCTAAAACCAGGGTGGGCCTGCTCCTCACAAAACCAGAAAAGTCCATAGAGATCATGGCCATGTTCTCTTCCCTAGGGACCCAGCAAACTGTCTGTCTTCACAACAGGCTCACAGGCTCAGTGGCCATCTGCCAGGGGCTATTTGTGAGCTCACTACTGCATTAAGGTCTGAACTACAGCCCAGAGATCAGTCATGGAAATAACTGTGTATGTCAGGAGGTCCTGCCACTAGAGTGAAGCGGAGGGGACAGAACTTCCAGAGAAGGCTAATTTAAACAGTGAGACAAAAAGGCCCAAACTCCAGGAGAATCAAGTACAGAACAAGTCTTTTCTTTTTTCCTTCCTTCTTCCTTCTTTCCTTCTTTCCTTCCTTCCTTCCTTCCTTCCTTCTTTCCTTCCTTCTTTCTTTCTTTTCTTTCTTTTTCTCTCTTTTCTCTTTCCCTCCCTCCCTCCTTCTCTCTCTCTCTCTCTCTCTCTCTCTCTCTCTCTCTCTCTCTCTCTCTCTCTCTCTCTCTTCCCCTTAGAACATGGATATTTTAACCAAAAGGATAACCAGAGGATTTTAGGAAGAGAATTGTTACTATTGAGACTCAAATCAAGGGCTTCCAACACCGAGTAGAGACTGTAACTAGAATGAGCAAAAGGGGAAATAAAGGAAATCTGAAAATATATCCATCCTGGGTGTTGCAGGGATGGCCCAGCCTTAGAGGGCACTGACTGCTCTTGAGAGGACTCTAGTTCTGTTCCCAGCATCCACATGCTGGCTCACAAGTCTTTAACTGCTTGCTAGTTCTAGGGGATCTGGTGCCCTCTTCTGGCCTTCTTGGGCACTGTGCACACACAATGTATTTACACGTAGCCCAAACACTCATATACATTAACATTTAAAAAAAAAATCAGTCCTTTAAAGTAACATTGTTAAGGAAGAAGGAGCAGAAGAAAATCCTTTAAATATGTCCTCACAGACAGCCAGTCACAGAGTGTGACCGGTTAGAACCGGGAGTCAGACAGGCATTGCCATTATCACGGTCACTGTGGAAAAAGGAGATAGGCTAAGATGGGGGTGCGGGGGGTGTAACTTAACCCTAATGTTTGCAAAAGGAGGGCAATGAGCAGTTAGCACTGGCAGCTGCTGCTGCTACATCTGCATGATTACCGACCCAAGTGGAAGGGGTTGAAATCAGCCAGGTCTGGTGGTGTAGGGTCCTTTAGGAAGAGGTTCAAGGCCTGCCTGGGTTACAAAGGGAGTTCAAGGGCAGCCTGGGTAATGTATGGAGACCTTGTCCCCAAACTGAGAAAGTAAAAAGCAGGCTGGAAATGCAGCTGAGTGATTGAATGCTTGCTTACTTGCCTAGCATGTGCAAGGCTCTAAGTTAATGCCCAGTACTGAAAAAAAAAAGATAAAATTATAAAACAACTGTGATGAAGTAGTTGGACAGATGATAAATGTGTCAAAATTAACCATTTGACTCTACATTAGCAATAAATAATTAGGCACAAAAAAAAGGGAAATAGTCCTCTCACAATAATGGCAAAACCCATAAAATATTTATGAATAAATTTGACAAGAAAACCATAGGACCTACGTGAAAAGGACTATAAAATCTTATTGAAGGTCATAAAATAAGATTTGAACAAATGCAAAGTCATTTCTTATTCTTTCAGTGGGAAGACATTCCCATAAATTTATACATTTAATATAATCCTTTTGAAATGGTATAAAGTGGTCTTTAAAAGTTCATTTGAAAGAATAAGTGCCCTTAGATAACCAAGAAAGATAAGGAAAGTACAGGGAGGGGAGGGAGTGCCTGGTCCCGTGTTAGAAGACCAGTCCAGAAAGCTGCTGACATCAAGAGAGATAGGATATTGAGGCAGAAACAGGCAAATCAATGACCACAAAATAGAAGAGAGGATTCCAGAGATAAATCTCGATGTATATGAAAGTCTGTATGACTAGAGTGCTGTTCTGATAGGTGAAAAGGTTACTACTTCATAAATGACATTGGGGCAACTGGTCACCCACCTGCAATAAAATAATACTGGAACACGCCCACAATGCCCCTCCCCCCAATCGGATTCCAGTAGCTATACCTGCCTAATTATTCTTATTAAGTAATGAGTGGATATGAAAAATAGCCAATGAAGAGTTTATTAACTTGATAAACTGATGTTAATTTATTATTATTTGCAAGGGGTTGAGCCAGAGTATTGTGTATACTAGTAAGTGCTGTGTACTGTGCAGGACAACAGAGGCATCGAAGTACCACGAGCAAGCATGTCCTCATCCACCTGGTTAAAGATGGGTTCCTTCCTTCCTTCCATCCTTCCTTCCTGCCTTCCTTCCTTCCTTCCTTCCTTCCTTCCTTCCTTCCTTCCTTCCTTCCTTCCTTCCTCCCTCCCTCTCTTCCTCCCTCCCTCCCTCTCTCTCTTTTTCTCTTTCTTTCTTTCTCTCCTCCCTCTCTCTCCTCTCTCTCTCTCTCTCTCTCTCTCTCTCTCTCTCTCTCTCTCTCTCGCCTTTGCCCTTTGCCCTTCTCCCCTGGGATCCTCCCCCCCTCTTTCTATTTTGCCCTTTGCCCTTGCCCCCGGGACCCTCCCCTCTCCGTCTCTCCCATGCTGGGTTATCGGCATGCACAGCTATGCTGAACTCTTTACACATCTGCTGGGATTAGAACTCAGGTCCTTTGCTTGCTGAGCAAGTACTCTTGCCCACTGAGCCTCTCCCTGTGCCCCTCCCTTCATATTTTATGCAATATAGTGTTAATTTCATATACTTTTTATTTTATATAAATGAACCATGTGCACTTGTCTGAGATCTAGTTTCTTTAATACTGTGTTTGTATCCACATCTTTTCAAATAACTATAATCCATTAATTCTGCTTATATTACCCATTGCATGGCCCACCATCACACATGCAATAGTCTATACGAGGTTGTTCATTACATTTTTCTCTGCACTTCTTTCTCTCATTTCCTTATTTTGGGACAGTATCTTTCACAGATTCCTCCCTCTACTCATCTAAAAATTAAATATAATTTATTTTTTAAAACAGATTTATTTTATATGTGTCAGTGTTTTGCCTGTGTGAGAGTACACCACATGCTTTCAGAGCCCACAGAGGCCAGCAAGGGCATCAGATCCCTGGAGCTGGAGTTACAGATGGTTATGAGACACCATGTGGGTGCTGGGAATCAAACCTGGGTCCTCTGCAAGAGCAGCAAGAACTTTAAACTGCCAAGCCACTGTCCCATCTCCAAATATACTTTCTTTATTCTTCTGTTTATAAAGTTCATTTACAAAGCATAATTAACCAAAAGTCTAAAGTTAATATGTTGCTCCCCATATGAAGACTCTTAGAACAAATGAACTCTAGCCACTTTTCTTGACTTAAAGAAAGCTGACTACCACATTTTATATTTATCAAATACCTTCTTATGCTTCAAATTCTCTTAGCTGCATTTGTCTAAAATGTCCATTTTATTTATATATTGAGTTGCAGTGTTACAAGTTCTCATTCTATTAAATACTTTCCCCACACTTTTACTTTTGGTATTTCTGTGCTATATTCTGTATACTTTCCTCAAATCTGTCTTCCAGATCATGAGTTTCCTCTTAAGCCATTGCCAATCTTTTTCTAGTTCACATTCAACTGAGTAAATAAGCTGGATTCAATGGCAATAGAAACTACAGAAAGTACACAAACTTCTGGAAACTAAACAACATACCACTGAATGATAACTGAGCCAAGGATGAAATCAAGAAGGAGATTTGAAATTTCTAGAATGGAATGAAAATGAAGTCATAATATACAAAAATTTATGAGACACAAAAAGACGGTCCTAAGAGGAAGTTTATAGCATTGAATGGATGTGTTAAAAAAATTTAGAGATCTCAAATTGATCAATTAATGATGGCCCTGGAGGCCTTGGGAAAACAAGAGTAAATAACACCTCCAAAGACCAGATGGGAAAAGATCACTAAAACAAGGAATACAATGAATGAAATAGAAGTAAAAAAAAAAAAATCAAACAACACAGAGAATCAATGAAAAGAAGAGTTGGTTCTTTGAATAACATTGACACAACTTGAGTCAAATTAAACTGAAGAAAGAGAAGGGGGATCCAGGTGGTGCACATCTTTAATCTCAGCACTCAGGAGGCAGAGGCAGGTGGATCTCTGTGAGTTTGAGGCCAGCCTGGTATACATAGAGAGTTCCAGAATATCCAGGCCTAAATAATAGAGATCCTGTCTCAAAAGGGGAGGGGATCCAAATTAATAAAGTTAAAAATAAATGGGAAACATTACAACAGACACCAAGAAAATTGAGAGAACCATAAAGGCATTCTTTGAAAAGCTATATCCCACCAAACCGGAAAATCTAAAATGAAATGGAGGAATTTCTAGACATTCATGGCCTAGAAAAGATGAATAAAAGCCGGGCGGTGGTGGCGCATGCCTTTAATCTCAGCACTCGGGAGGCAGAGCCAGGCGGATCTCTGTGAGTTTGAGGCCAGCCTGGGCTAACGAGCGAGATCCAGGAAAGGCGCAAAGCTACACAGAGAAACCCTGTCTCAAAAAAACCAAAAAAACAAAAAAAAAAAAAAAAAAAAAAAAAGATAAATCAAGATGAAATAAATAATTTAAACAGACCAATGACATCCAATGAGATAGAAGAAGCAATTAAAAATATCCCAACTAAAAAAAGCCCAGGTCCAGATGGATTAAGTACATAATTCTGCCAGACCTTCAAAGAAGAACTAATATCAATATTCCTAAAACCAGTACACAAAATCAAAAATGAGGAAATAATTTTGAATTCTGTTAATGAAGCCAGTTCCACCCTGATACCCAAACCAGACAAAGATTGCCACCCTGAATAAAAGGAAAATCACACACCGACATCTCTAATAACATGGATGCAAGCATTCTCAATAAAGTACTTGTAAACCTAATTCCAGAATACATCAAAGAGATTTTCCACCAAGATCAGCTTGGTTTCATTCCAGATATGCTGGGATGGTTCAACATATATAAATCAACAAATATAATCAACCACACAAATAGACCAAAGACAGAAACCACATGATCAAATTATCAGATGCAAGAAAAGGCCTCTGACAGAACCCAACACCCCTTCATGACAAAAGTCTAGGAGAATCTAGAAATAACCAGGGACTTATCTCAATATAAAAGCAATATACAGCAAGCCCACAGCCAACATCGGTCTAAACAAAACAATTCAAAGCACTTTCCACTAAAATTAGCAACAGGACAGGATGTCTACTCTCCAAACTCATGTTCAATATAGTGCTTGAAGTCTTAGCTAGAACAATAAGACAAATGAAGGAGATAAAACAGACACAAGCAGACAGGAAGAAGTCAGAGGACCATTATTTGCAGATGATATGATTCTATACAGAAAAAAACCCTAAAGACCAAAAAACTATAGCTGATAAACACATTTGGCAAAGGAGCAGGATACAAAATTAACACACAGCAATCCTGTTCACACACAACAGACATCAAGAGCAGAAAATCAGGGAAACAACTCCATTCACAGTAGCCTCAAAAATTATCTTGGAATAAATCTAGTCAAGAAAGTGAAAGACATGTCCAGTGAAAACTTAGAGACACTGAAAAAGGAAATTGAAGAAGAAGCCAGGAGACAGAAAGGCCTTTGTGTTCATGGATTAGCAGAGTTAACGCTGTGAAAATGCCCATCCTACCAAAAGCAATTCACAGATTCAAAGCCATCAAACATCCAATGCAATTCCTCAAAGAAATTGAAAAGAAATGTTAAACTTCATATGGAAACACAAAAGGCCCAGGAAGCCGAAATAATCCTGAATCATAAAAGAACAGTTGAAGTTTTCAATTTTGAAATTTTATTTCCAAAACTTCTATTTTATCCCTCACAAAGACATTTGGCCATTTTGTCATCTCTTAGTTTTTTAATTATATTTTAATTTAAAAATTAAGCCTATATGTTTCTGTGTACTTCTTTTACTTATATACATCCTGCTGGCTCTTTCTTGGCATCATTCCATCTTCTGTTTCAATCAATCAATCAATCAAACAAATAAAAACCCCAAATCAGTCCATTGGCCTGGAGAGGAGCTTCAGCAGTTAAGAGCGCTTGCAGCCCTTTCAAAGGACCCGAGTTTAGTCCCCAGCACTCTTGGCGGGTGGCTCACGACCGCCTGCCACTCCAGTTCTGCCACCCCTTTCACCCACATGGCACTGCATCCATGTGCATGAACCCACACACAGACACATGCATATAAATACATAGAAATCTTTTTCAAAAAATAGTTCACATCTCCTGGATATTACTCTGTGAACATTTTTGAGATACGGTTTAGCTACGAGAACTTACCGATTGTGCCAGGTACCAATGGACCCTGACATTCTACAATTCATGTTTGAGATTTAAAAAAAAACACACTCACATAGTTTTCAATAAACTTAGATTTCTTGTGGAGATCAACATGTGGCTATAAATTATCAAGGCGCTCTCTCTCTCTCTTTCTCTCTCTCTCTGTTTCTCTCTCTCTCTCTCTCTCTCTCTCCCTCTCTCCCTCTCTCCCTCTCTCCCTCTCTTCCTCTCTCCCTCCCTCCTTGGTGCCATGATTTTAAACCACTGTACTTTCTTGCAGTTCCTTCGAGAAATGTAGATTTCCTATTTTTCCTTTGCCCTAGAGGAGAAGTCTGTGAGGATCCCAGGTTTATAGTGGGAAGGGATTTTCTAAATAGTCCGCCTGGCAGGCTCCTGGGGTTTGCCCTTTGAGTCATGGAGGCTGTTCAAACCAAAGCTAATACCCGCTTGGGTTGGCCAAACCCTTGGGGTGAAGTCAGCCCCAGAGCTTCTCTCAATTCCTGGCTTTGTGTGCTCTTTGCTCTTGTTGTTAAGATTTATTCATTTTTATTCTGCGTGTCTATTTGCTTGTTGTATGTGTGTACAACATGTGTGTGTCTGGTGTCCATGGAAGCTGGAAGAGGGTATCAGATGCTCTGGAGCAGGAGGTACAGGTGGCTGTGAGCTGCCATGTGGGTGCTGGGAATGGAACCTGGGTCCTCTGCAAGAGCAGCCAGGGCTTTTAATGGCTGGGCCATCTCCTCAAGCCCTTGGTTGCTTTTTCATCCTTCAGTGATGACTTTTTCTCTTGTTGGCATATCACTGCTTTAAAGGATTAATATATATATATATATATTAATATATATATATATATGTATGTATGTATGTATATATATGTATTTATCTGTCTCATTGCTAGAGGCAGAAACCAGACTATGACTTTTAAAAATAGAATCCAACCCAGAGTAATCACAGAGGGAAGCGTGGGGCACCGTTTCCAATACACTGCCATCTGCCCTTCAGGAGTGGCTGGAGTGGGTCATGCTGCTAAGACCCAGTGAAGGCTCTGGGCCAGCCAGGTAGTCTGTGCGAGTCTGGACCCTCCTGTGTACTGAAAGCAACCTAAACTCTCCCATCACTAGAAATTTAAACGAAAAAGATTAGCCCACTAAGAGTGTTCAAGAAAACAAACACCTGTGTTATCAGCTTCCACTCCCTGCCCCAAGGGCGAGCCCTGGGCATGAGCGCCTGCCTCAGCACACAGATGTAGCTGATTGATAGCAATGAGAGGGCAGTGGATGGCCATTTTTGGATGTCTGAAGGGGGGGAAATCAAAGACTAAGTTGAGTCGAGGGACTTTCTGAATGGGTCATGTCATGCCACAGGCAGGCCCAGCCGTGGGGTCTCTAACCTACAATGTCACCTGATTGCAAGTCTGTGCTGGCCAGAATGGGCCTGCTCTTGATGGCTCTGCCCTCCCAGCACATGGCATCGGAGAGGGGCTTCACCTCTTGACATGTTTACATGAACAGAATCCTTCTGCCATGCACTTGGCTCAATCATGTTTATCGTAGCACAGCTAGATAACATAGAAAGCCAAAATTTTTCTAAGTGAGTTATATTAACTTAAAAAATATCCCTGATCTATGATAATGTACGTATTAGTACAAGACTAAACACATAAATATTATCTTTATTTCTTTTTTTAAGAGAGAAAAATCCAGCAAGTTATTAATCTTAAAAAAATCATAATAAAGAGGAAGGTGTCAGATCGTGATGGTGGCCAACAGGAGGTTGTCATGGTCACCACAAGGAAATGGCAACATGGGAGGGGTACCTTGCTCCTTTCTAGAGGGGCTGCTTTGAGATGAGCTGTAGTCAACAAAGAAGGCAGCTGAGTTGGTTGTGGTTTGGTGGCCAGGAGATCATTTTACATGGGGAAGGGAACCAAGCGATAAACACATGTATTGTGAATAATGGGAACCAGGAGAGAGTTATGAATATGAAGAGAGATGTCTCAGAAGGACCCACAGTTGTCTCCTGTGGGTCAACTGGCATTGGAGGTTGTTAGTCAGGTGCCCAAGGCTGTGACAGACTGCCTGACGCACTTAAATGGAGGAAGGGTTCATTTCAAACAATAATGAGGAAGGGTTTTAGTTAACTGAGGTTTTGGTTATCACAGTGGTGAGTGTGGGATGAAACATTCACATCACAACAGACAGGAAGTCAAGTAGAGCAGTGACAGGAAGGATCAGGACAGGATACAGCCCCTAAGGACACTGCCCCCCAGTGGCCTACTTCCTCCAGCAAGGCCATACCCTCCACAGAGCTTCTTCCAAATTTCAAGCCATTAATGGTTAGCCATTAACCAGAGTTCTTGCAATCCAATCTTGTCTTTGGAAATGGTATCAGAGACACACTGAGGGTATGATTTATTAATTCCCCAGGCATCTCTCAATTCCATTATGTCAACATCGATATGGACAGTTAAGATTAACCAGCACAGAGTTATTGGTATAAGCTCATGGTTTAGAAGACATACACACGTGAATGTGCACCAACGTGTGTCAATGCACACCAACTCACGGATGTTCTCCTTGCTGTTCTGGAAAGGATATGAGAAGCAGCAGGAATGAGAAACACATTTAACACCCACTCGAGGTGTGTCAATACAATTTACCACTAAAGGGAACCAAAGTTCTTTGAAACACATGGCTTGTTGCAGGGAGGGGCAGGGAAGGAATAAGAATAGCATGGAACATCTTGTGAAAGAAAATAAGCGAGCCCTTGAAGAGTAATGTGTACCAAAGGACACTGAAGGAGGATGAAGAAACACCTCCCGGCCAAATCCAGCGTGGTTTTTGGTTTTTGCATGAAAATAAATAATGAGAGTCACGGGGAAGTGCTTTAACTTCATGGAATCTGTGAGTTCACAGGGATTTTTTTTTTTTTTTTAAGAAAGAACAAACAAACCAGCAAGAGAGAAACTTTCATGGTAGAACTCCAGCTAGGAAATGGAGAACAAATACTGGAACTAGAGAACTTCTATTTGGCAACCACTGTAGTACCAGTTCAGACAAGATCTATCTGCACATGCAGAAGACAGTTAAAGAACGAGATATAGTGGGACGTGTGGAGTCCCAATGTGCATCACCACAGTGCATCTGTAATTGTAAAGGAAGACAGGGCAAGTTTGTAATGGAGAAAGCTGGCAGACATCACCTTACTCAAACAACCAAAGATGGCCCAGCCGGGTGTTCTAGTTTGATTTCTAGTTCTGTGATAAAATACTCTGATCTAAAGCAACGCCATGGGGGAAAGGTTTATTTCAGCTTATCAGCCCATGATTGAAGGAAATCAGGGTAGGGATTCAATCAGGATCCTGAAAGCAGGCCTACTTGCTGTTCCAAATAGCATTCCTGACCAAGGAACTCATTCCACAGCCAGAGCAGTACCACAGGAACCACAGAGGATGCCACTTGCCAGCTGATTTGCTCACAAACCTATGCTTAACTAGCTCTCTTATATATCGCTCAGGCCCACCTGTACAGGGAATGGTGCCACCCACAGTGGGCTGGACCCTCCTGCATCAATTAGCTATCAAGCCAATTCCCCACAGGCACATCCAAAGACTCTCTTCTCAGATAATTCTAGACAGCGTCAAGTTGACAGTGTAAGCTAACTAGGATATATGTGCCAAGTTGACATCACAGTCTACTGGATGGGACTTAGGGAAAAGACCACATCATAATTTCTGTACCGTTCTGCCCAATCAACAACTGTAATGTGGTTGTGAGGAAACATTGATAAACTCTAATCAAGGCACATTATTGAAGCAACTGGCCTGCTCTCTTATAACATGTGAATCAAACTAGCACAAGGATGTTGAGGAAGGATTCAAACATCTCTCAGGACAGGTGACAACCAAGAGCAGTCAGTGTTCTGCTGTGAATTATTTTTCTATAAATGACATATGGGAACAGTTGGCAGATTTTGAATAGGGTCTTCGGAGGAAGAATATATGAGAAATCTTTGTACTTCTCTTATAACTTCCCAGTAACCCTGAAAACACACAGCATCCAAGTTCCATGGACTAAATTCTACTTCTGGCTAAGACATGGATGTTTACAAAATATTGTTTCCACTCTTTAAAAAGTTTTTAAAGCATCTTTATTATGCATAACAATGAGTGTGACAGTTAATGTTGACTGTCAGCTTGACAGCATCTAGAATCACCTTGGAGACAAATCTCTGGGCTTGGCTCTGAGGAGATTTCCAGATTAGCAAAGCTGAGATGGGAAGACTCATGTGGGTGGTGCCATCCCAGTCTGAGTGTAAAGGGGATTGTGAGCTGAGCACCAGCATGCATCCCTGCTTCCTGACTGTGGGTTCCATGTGAGCAGTTGCCTCGGGCTCCTCCCTCCAGGACTTTCCCACCACGATCAAGTCTACCCTGGATTAGGAACCCAAATCAACCCTTCGTTTCTTAAGATGCTCTTGTCAACCATTTTGTCCCAGCAGTGAGAAAAGTAGCTAATATGATGGGTTTCACTCTAAAAGGTTTTCATGTATGTACAGAACGTCTTTGTTCACCCCATCTTCTCTGCATCCTACTCTACTGGTCCTCTTCTCAACCTTTCTTCCTTCTGCTTTCTCCTGTGTGTGTGTGTGTGTGTGTGTGTGTGTGTGTGTGTGTGCATACCTGTGTGTGTGCACGCATGTGTGTTGAACCAGTAATTTTATTAAGGCTGCTTACAGGAGCCTAGGTATTCATTAGTGCCTACACACCATTCCAGACAATACCGCTTCCTCCTCTAGCAACTATTAACTGCCTATAAATCCGCAGACTTATTGTTTCTGCTTTCACAACATGGAAACATCAAACAAGCTATAGGCCTTATGATAATAAGAAAGGAACACATGTCTAGGTGAGCTAGGTCCAGATAAGAACATGCCTTGAAATGAAACAAATATATGATGTAAAATAATGATTTAAATGGTCTTTAATAATAGTGACAGCTGATTGGTCATAGGAGAGAAAGGGCTTAAAAAGTATAAAGATGGGTTAAGATTAAAAAATGCCCAGAATGAAGTGTAGAGGAGAAAAAAAAAGATGGAATAAATGAAATAGGTCCAAGAAACGTGAGGAGTGAAGGCGACAGAGTGCAGCTGATCCAGAAAGAGAACAAGGGGCAGAAGAAGTGTTTTCAAAGATTTGCTTAAAAATCTTCAAAGATTATTAAAAAAAAAAATCAAACACAACCCAAGGCCAGTAAACGCCATGCCAAATGAACAGGCAGGAACCAGGGAGGAAGCAGGCTGGGTGACAGGTAATCTCCAGAAACTAGAGAAGAAGAAAACGCAAAAAGCACCAGAGAAACACAAGATGTGACCTTCAGGGCAACAACAGTAAGAACGATGTTTTACTTCACACTGGAAAAAAACGGAAGTCAGGTGTGGTGATGCACGCTTGTAAGCCAGGAGTTAAAAACAGCGAGGAAGGCCTGGGTTCCACGAGACCTTGTTTCAAACAAGCTACACAACACAGCCTCGGCCAAAAGAAATAGCAAGAGCCAAGGGAAAAGAAAGGAAGCTTCTACCTCAAGAAGGAAGAAAAGGCAAGAGGACTACCAGAAGGAGTCGAAGAAAGAAAAATAAAGGTAAGAAAGGGTATAAGCAAGTCAGAAAAAAATAAGGAAAAATCAGAGCCAGTTCTACCAAGTCTGGCAGGGGTGGGGATTGGTATACAAAACACCCACAACAGGGGTAAATAAAGAATGTAACTAGAGATACGCTGCTGTCATGGAAGAGCAGTATATGTTGTAAACTTTATGTCAGTGTGTTTCACAAATAACATGGAAATTCATTAAAACGCACAACTTGAAAAACTGGCCAATCTGATCATGGATTATCAAGCTCAATAGATTTAAGACCTCGAGTCTTCTAAATTGACTGATGGTTTGGTACAAGCCTGATTGTGACACCACCAGACTTTCTACACAAAAACCCTGACAAAGTAAGCCAGACATTTACATGGAAATAAGACTCATCCAGGATATATTTAAAAATCTTGAAAAAGAGCAGATTTGGAGAACTAATATCAATGTGACTTGGAAATTACTATGAAGCTACAATCAAAAAGAGAAGTGACGTGTCAGTGAAACATCCTTACTGTGTGGTCAGTCACTCAACTATCGAAGACCAACTTTGCTGATGTATAACCGATAAACAATAAATCGCATCTACATAAAGTGTGCAAATTGAAATTTGTGTACAGCCATGAAACCACGTCAAACTCAAGGTTAAGAGGGTCCATGAGATGGCTCATTGGGTAAAGGTTCTTGCCACCAAGACTAATGATGTGAGTTTGAGTCCCAGGACCCACATGATGGAGGAAGTGAACAGATTCTGAAAAGATGGCTTCTGACTTCCACATGTATTTTGTGAACCTACATGCATGATCATGTTCATGCATATGTATATACACACAAACACATAAATAAATAGTGACAAAAGATCAAGGGTAAGGGGCTGGAGGGATGGCTTAGCAGTTAAGAGCACTGGTTGCTCTGTCAGAAGACCTGATGTAGTTTCAACACCACACGGCAGCTCACAGCCATCTGCAACTCCAGTTCTAGGACATTCAATACCGCTTTGACCTCCTCAGGCACAGGAACACGCATAGATATACATGCAGGCAAAACATTCATACCCATAAAATAAAAATAAATACATTTTAAAGCATTTTAAGGTAAGAAACATGTTCATCAAATTTCCTTGTGGCTTTTGCAACCCTCTTTCCTAGCTTTTCATCATGACTGTATGTCTTCTGTCTAAAGACATTAGCTTAGGCTTTCTATACTTTTGTTAAATGGAAACATGTTAATAGACACCCATTTTGTCTGTTGTCCAGTATAATTATTGTGAGATTCATTCATGCTGCAGTATAAACCAAAAGATCCCAGCTCCAGAGGTTGGAGAGATGATTCAGTGGTTACGAATGTTTGTTGCTCTTCCAGAGGAACCACATTTGATTCCTGGTACCCACATTAGTAGCTCACAACTGCTGTAATCCACTTCAGGAGATCTGATGTCCTCTTTTAGTTTCCATGGATAACACACACACACACACACACACACACACACACACACACACACACACATACACACACACGATAAATGTTAAAAAAAATTAAGTTCAAACTTTGTCTGGGACTAACTAATTCATTTTTATCGCTAAATAGTATTCTATGATATGGATAGAGTTTACTCATTCAACTGCCAGTGGATATTTGAGTTGCTTCAAATGGTTTACAATCAGGCTACGGGTGTAGCTCAGCTGGTGGAGTACTTGCACTGCATGTACAAAAACCTGACTGCAATCCTTAGCACTGCATAAACTGGGTATGGCGGTGCACACCTATAACCCTATAATTCTGGAGACAAGTCAGAAGTTTCAGAAATTCAAGTTCAACAACTTGACTAGTGAGTTGAGTCTAGCCCAGGCTACATGAGACACTGATGTGATAGTATACACAAGTGGCCCCAAAAATTCTACCAGGGAACTCCTACAGCTGATAAATACCTTTAGCAAAGTGGCTGGATACAAGATTAACTAAAAAAAAAAAATCAGTAGCCCTCTTACATACAAATGATAAAAGGGCTGAGAAAGAAATCAGGGAAACAACATCCTTCACTATAGCCACACGCAATGTAAGATATCTTGGGGTAACTCTAACCAAGTAAGTGAAAGACCTGTATGACAAGAACTACAAGCCTCTGAAGAAAAAACTGGAGAAGCTATCAGAAGGTGGAAAGATCTCCCACGCTCATGAATTGGTAGAATTGACATAGTAAAAATGGCCATCTTACCAAAAACAATCTACAGATTGAATGCAATCTCCATCAAAATTTCAACACAATTCTTTATAGACCTTGAAAGAACAATATTCAATTTCATATGGAAAAACAAAAAACCCAGGATAGCTAAAACAATCCTGTACAATATAAGAACTGCTGGAGGTATCAGCATCCCTGACTTCAAGCTCTACTACAGAGCTATAGTAATAAAAACTACATGGTATCGGCATAAAAAAAAAAGATACATTGATCAAAAGAATTGAATTGAAGACCCAGACATAAATCCACACACCTATGGACACTTAATTTTTGACAAAGAAGCCAAAATTATACAATGGAGAAAAGAAAGCATTTCAACAAATGGTGCTGGCATAACTGAATGTCAACATGTAGAATAATGCAAACTGATCCATATTTATCACCATGCACAAAACTCAAGTCCAAGTGGATCAAAGACCTCAACCTAAATCCAGTTACACTGAACCTGATAGAAGAGAAAATGGGGAACAGTCTTGAATGCACTGGCACGGGAGACAACTTCCTGAACAAAGCACCAATAGCACAGACATTAAGATCAACAATTAATAAATGAGACCTCATAAAACTGAAATGCTTCTGTAAGGCAAAGGACATACATGGTCAATAGAACAAATCAGCAGCCTACAAAATGGAAAAAGATATTCACCAGCCCCACATCTGACAGAAGGATTATATCTAAAATATATAAAGAACTCAAGAAACTAGACATCAAAAAACAACAAAACAAAATAAAATAACAAAAAATAATCCAATTGAAAAATAGGGTACAGACCTAAACAGAGAATTCTCAACAGAAGAATCTCAAATGGCAGAGAAACACTTAAAAGAATGTTCAACATCTTTAGCCATCAGGGAAATGCAAATCAAAACAACTGAAATTCCATCTTACACCTGTCAGAGTAGCTAAGTGACAGCTCGTGCTGGAGAGCACGTAGAGCAGGGGGAACACTCCTCTATTTCTGGTGGGAGTGCAAACTTGTACAGCCACTTTGGCAATCAACATGGCAGTTTCTCAGAAAACTGGGAATCAATCTACCTCAAGACCCAGTGATACCACTCCTGGACATATACCCAAAGGTTGCTCAATCATACCACAAGGACACTTGCTCAACTGTTTTCATAGAAGCTTTATTTGCAATAGCCATAACCTAGAAACAACATAGATGCCTCTCAACTGAAGAATAGATAAAGAAAATGTGGTACATTTACACAATGGAGTATTACTCAGCTGTTTTTTTTTTTTTTTTTTTTTTTCGAGACAGGGTTTCTATGTGTAGCTTTGCGCTTTCCTGGACTCACTTGTAGCCAGTGCCCGAATCACAGAGATCGTGACTCTGCTGAGTGATAAACTGCGCACACGGTTATCAGCTGTTAAAAACAATGACATCAGGAAATTTGAAGGCAAATGGATCAGTCTAGAGAAAATCATCCTGAGTGAGGTAACCCAGGCCCAGAAAGACAAACATTGTATGTACTCACTCATAAGTGGATGTTAACTGTAAAGTAAAGGATAACCATGCTGCAGTCCACAGACTCAGAGGGACTAGGTAACAAGGAGGGCCCAAGGGGGAATGCATGGATCTCCCTGGGAAGGGAAAATAGAAGAGATCTCATGGGTGGATTGGGGGTAGGTGGGGATGGAAACTTGAGGGAGGATCGGGTTGGGGGGGTGGATAGAGGGGGAGAGTACTGAAAGAGATGACTGGAAAGGGTTTTTTTTCGGGGACATGTAGAAACCTGATGCAAGGGAAACTCCTACAAATGTACAAGGGTGACTCTAGCAAAGACTTGTAGCAATAGTAGATAGTTAGCCTGAACTAGCCATTTCCTGTGATCAGATTGGTGACTAACTACCCCAGTTGTCATCAGAGAGCCTTCGTCTAGTAACTAATGGAAACAGATACAGAGTCCCACAGCCAAACATTAGACTGAGTTCAGGGAATCCTGCTGAAGAGAGGAGGAAGGATTGTATAAGCCAGAGGGGTCAAGGACATCACAAAGAAAACCCATAGCAACAACTAACCTGGCTCATAGGAACTCACAGAGTCTGAACCAACAACCAGGGAGTCTGCATGGGACCTACCTAAGCCCTCTACATAGATGTGACAGTTGTGTAGCTTGGTCTATTCATGAGACTCCTAACAATGGGAGCAGGGACTGTCCTCTAAGGCTTTGACTGGTTCTTGGGAATCTCATATTGCCTCAGCTAATAGGGAATGCTTAGTCTTAGTGCAACAAAGGTTGATAACTTTGTTGATACCCATGGGAGGCCTGCTCTCTTTCTGAACAGAAACAGAAGAGGAGTGGATTGGGGAGTGGGGGAGGAGAGGAGGGAGGAGAAACTTCAGTCGGGATGTAAAATAAATAAATTAAATAAAAAACCAGTATACAAATAAAGCTCCATGAATATTCATATACGAGTATTTGCATGGACCTGTGTATTAATTTATCTTGGGTAAATAAATACTTGGGAGTAGAATGGCTGAATCATTTTTAAATTATGTACAAGTGGGGAGGGTGGGGGTGTATGCACATGAATTTGGGTGTCCTTGGATATCACAAGAAGGCATTAATCCCATAGAGCTAGAGTTACCTATAGACAATTATGAGCCACCTAATGTGGGTGTTGGGAACCAAACTAACTGCTGAGCCATCTCTCAGGGCCCTGCTTACATTTAAAAAATAAACTGTCCAATCATTTTCTAAAGTGGCCATAGCATTTCATGTTCCCATCACAAATGCTCCATTTCCCTCCTACCTCGCCCAATACTTCTGTCACTGGTCTTAAATTTTAACCAGCCCAGCAGGTGTATGATGGTACGTCACTGTGGATTTAAACTGTAGCTCCTAATGGCTAATGATCCTGAGAAACTATTTATGTGCTTGTCTGTACATTCATTCCAAGAGAAACAGCAGCCTGTATCCACAAAATGATATTCCCTAAACTGCTCCCAGCTGCTGTCAGTCCTGCAGTGAATAACTTCCTTTATACACTCCCATTGTCATGAGGCTCTGCCCAAGTGCATGCATGGGCCAAGCAACCATGGGCTGAACCCCTTGCAGCCCTGAGCCAGAGAAATATTTCTTCTTTTCCTTCTTCTTAAGTATTTGGTCACAGTAATGACAAACCTGCCTAGTAAACCACTCAAATCCGTTAAGTAGAGCAAGCCAGCTGCAAAGACTTCTTCCTGTAAAATACAGTTCTGCTTATGTGAGGTTCCAGCACCTGGGGTTAAGAACCAGCACTGTGCTTGCTTCTGCATGGGGATGAAATGGCTCCCAACCTGTGGGTCTTGACCCCTTTGGGGTTGAATGACCCTTTCACAGGGGTCTCATATCAGATATCCTGCATGACAAATATTTACATTGCAATTCATAACAGTAGCAAAATTACAGTTATAAAGTAGCGGCGAAAGTAATTTTATGGTTGGGGGTCACCACAACATGAGGAACTGCATTAAAGTTGCAGCATTAGGAAGGTTGAGAGCCACTGCTCTAGAGCAAAGGAAATACTCTGTCATGACTGGAATGGCAGTGTTAGACATTTGAAATCATTAATGAAGGTCTATGTATGTCGTTGTCTATGAACTGTTGTTCTTCAATTAAACATAATTAGTGGCTCAGTCCCCCCCCCCCACAGTGTATTTAAAATACACAGAAGTTTAAGAGCTCCCTCCTAGCTCTTGTAGATTCTAACAAGCAATCTAGAGTTTCAAACCTGCATGCTCTGCCTGGTAGGAGTTCTGCTTCCACCTGGGTCCCTAGGCTAGTGGTGTGCCTGGGTGATTTGATTTTCAACAGTGACACCACCCTGGTATCAGGAGTCTGGCATTGGCTAGGCATTGCTTGAGACACTACTGAGGTATTCCCAAGGACCAGAGAGGCTCCCAGAGCAATACTGGCTACCTTGTGTTCTGGGCTTCCAGCCAGGGCTCACTCATGGCTGCGTGACTAGTACCATAATTCAAGGCCCCTGCACTCAAAAGGGCTCCCAGCTCAAAGCTCTGTGCCTGAAGGTGTCTTGAATCTCTTATTCATTCTGTTTGAATTTGTACTGTAAAAAAAGTCAGCAGTAGAGAATGTACCAAGGCTTGGAAGTCTTGGCTCAGATGCAGTCCTAACTGTTGCTCTCTCTCTCTCTCTCTCTCTCTCTCTCTCTCTCTCTCTCTCTCTCTCTCTCTCTCTCTCCCTCTCTCCCTCCCCCACGTTTGCTCCACCGCCTGCTTCCATCCTTTAAAGCACCCTGGGTGGGCAGCAGATCCTATTCACCTCTCTTGACACTCTCTGCCCTGGGCAGTAATAAACTATACTGGGGAATAAAGGCTTATATTCTGCTGTTGCCTTGAAGATGAATGAGTGGGGCTATGAGTGACTTGTGGTCAGATCCATGCCACAAGTCTCTTAGGGAAGGATAAGGAGGTACCTGTCCCTGCTAGGCCAACAGGATCATGACACATATGGGAAGACCTTGGGTTTACCATTGCATGGTTCAGGTGTTGCGCAGGGACATGTGATAGCGATTTCTAGCTGGGGCTATGCACATTTTCACTCTATAGCAGGCCCCACAAATAATATAGCCTGTCCTGACTAGTCACAGCCATATCTTATGTGATCACAGATCAGGCAGCCACACACACAGAACATAACTCTTATCATTTGTATCTGCCCTCTTGGTGAATCACTGTCCTCTATGTGCTAGCCAAGCTTGTGACCACCGAGCCTATGACAAACTCCACAGGCTTTGTCCCATACCTTACACAGTGTTTAGACATGACTCCTACACACTATTCTTGGGAGAATAACATATGATCCCATCCTGACACCTTGAGTGACAGTGCATTGGCCACAAAGATGGGAACAAGGAACTGCAGGCTCTTATGAGTGGACATTATGTTTGATCATTCATTCATTCATGAATCTACTGAATACTCTTGTAGTAGATTATTCTATTTATTAGAGATACATTAGATACATAGAGAATAGTCTATATATTAAAGATGCATTAGACACATAGAGAATAGTCTATATATTAGACATACATTAGATACATAGAGAATAGTCTATATATTAGAGATACATTAGATACATAGAGAATAGTCTATATATTAGAGATACATTAGACACATAGAGAATAGTCTATATATTAGAGATACATTAGACACATAGAGAATAGTCTATATATTAGAGATACATTAGACACATAGAGAATAGTCTATATATTAGAGATACATTAGATACATAGAGAATAGTCTATATATTAGAGATACACTAGATACATAGAGAATAGTCTATATATTAGAGATACACTAGATACATAGAGAATAGTCTATTTATTAGAGATACATTAGACGCATACAACCCACCCCTAACCTTTGCAAACGTAGGCTGGAGGAAACTGAGACAAAACCATTAACACTACCAAGAAACAGAAAACTGGAAAACTAGATCATGTGACCACAGAGGTCCTTTCAGAAGAGGTAGCCTTTCAGCAGTGATGAGAACAGAGAGAAGGAACAAACCAGAAATAATCTGAAGATTGTTCACGTGTCAAGACCCTGGAGTGGGAGTGGATTTGGGTTTTGAAGAAGGAATAAGAAGGGGCTGGCATGAAGATCAGCAGAGGGCAGTGGCTAAGACACGGTCAGGGAGCAAGGTGGGGATAGAGAGCATTGATCACATCCTAAGTACAGTGAAAAAGCTTGCAGAGCGAGCAAGAGAGTGCTGCATGGTGATTTATGTTCTTGCTAACATGCTGTGACTCCTGGGTGGGACAGCGGCTGAGGGGAGGACCTTGGATGTTAGCGATGCTACTGAAGCCAGAGATGCTGCTGCTGCTGCTGCTGCTGCTGCTGCTGCTGCTGCTGCTGGCCCGAAGCAGGCAGAGACCTGAAGCATGTGGAGACCTGGGGAGGAGGGAAAGGCAAGGCTTGCTGCAGAGTGCATGGGGGTGTAAGCAGAGGGGTCTGTGCAGGACTGCAGCTGAACAACCAGGAGAATGCTATTTCCTATGCTCTTAAGGGGAAATGGAACAAAGTGAGGACGGGGGTGGGCAAGCAAGAGATTGTTCCAATACGTTAAAGGTGAGAAACTTATATGGTGTCTGTGTGGAGACAGGGGTCACTGGCCTCGTGAGCCTGGAATATGAATGGAGAGGCAATTAAGGAAGATTTTAAAGTTTGGACACTGAATGACGTCACCTAGAGAGTGGGTGTAGAGGAAGACAGCTTAATTTAAAACAAAAATTACATTTGCACAATTAACAAGCGTGGAATCTTGTGAAATTCAACAAGTCTACCTCTGTATGGGAAAGAGGTATTTAATCAGGTCATTTGGATGAATTTAAAGAAACTGGCCAGTTTGAACCTCTTTGCCCTTTCGTGCCTGCATGCATCTTGGAGGTAGCCCTTGGGCCCCTGGGGTAGTCTGGCCTCTCTGCTGGATGCTCTTGGTGGGATGCAGAAAGCAGGAGGCTAAGTGAACAGGACATAGGTCAGGGAGGGGAAGAGAAGGAAAGAACCTCCCCTGAGATTTCCATACTGACAGGCTAAGTCAGGACCTGGGCTTTGCTCTTATACTCAAGAGTTCACAAGTCACATATTTACTGGCCCCAACCCCTATACCACCTCTGCTTGGCCACTCAACACTGCTAACTGCAGCTTCATCCAGACTGGCCCTGGTGGCATTTTGCAGCCTCTGTTCGCAACATTGGAAACTTGCAACCAGATGCATTCAGGCAGCACCTGGTGCTGTTCTAGCAGCATTTAATGGGCTGGGCCATGCCTGTCTTCTTTCCTGGGAAGAACCATGGCTTGTGATCTCAGGTGCCTCCTGGGTTCTGGCCATGACCCCTCAGAGCGTCATCCGTATGGAGTGCATCGGTCCACATCTCTACAGTGCATGAGCTGCCCTCTTCTGCTGAGACATAAGAATTCAAGTCCTTGCCACCTGCAAATGGGAGCCTCCAACTGACGTTGGCTGGAACCATGGCAGTGGTGGAGGCAGTGGGAAAGAGAGGGAATGGCTATGCCAGGAGCAGCAGCGGTAAAGGTTCAGGTAGTTGTGGTGATATGGGATGTTTGGGTGATTCACTGTGACGCTAGTCAGGGTGGAGGTGGTGAGCAAGGGGGCAGAAGGAGCAGTGGCAGTTAGAAGCACAGGCCATTTCTACCCGTGAGGAACCCAGCCCCATGCTTCATGGTTGAGGCCACAGGGCCTCTCTTTCTGCAACATCCAGGAAGAACAGGTCAAAGATAGAACTTCATCCCAACATAGCACTCACTCACTCACTGCGCATGCACTGGCAGGGGCCCATGTGTCAGGCCAATCTCATCAACACAAAGCCTGCATGCAGACACCCTCAGAATCAGAGGACTAGTCCTTAGATTCCAGTACTTTAGCAGCTTGTCACTAGGTGTCATCACTCACTCTGGGGTCAAAGGGCAGACTAGCAAAGCTGTGTGCATCTGTGGAACCAAGATGTGGTGAGATAGCATTCTGTAGGAAGCCATGGGGTGGGGTGGGGGGCACCTGTCTCTGTGACTTTGGGAGGTTGCCTCAGGCCCTGCCCCTCACAGCAGCAGCTCAGGGGCAGATGACGTCCAAACTGTCTAACAGTAGGGCACACAAGAGCACTTTCTCAGAGTGACTTGGCTGCACATGGTGCTAGAGGAGATGTCCACACAGCACAGGAAGCCGTGTCAGGACAGATAATAAGGCAAGGCCTGTCAGGATGATGGAAACACTCTCCCAGGAGCCCTGACCATTCAGGAAGGTCACGGAGAAGTGGAGAGACACAGAACCTGAGGGGACTGCTCTGCAGATGGGGGATCACAGAGGCGATGATTTTACTTGGCACACTGGAGTCAAGGCCATGATAGGTTGTGACAAGGTCTGTGTTTCCCCAGCAGTCACCAGGACTGCACTGTTTAGAACACCCAGGGCTCTAGAGTCCTCTACAACTTCCCACTCGCTCTCCCACACTCTTCCCTTGCTGTGCTCAGACACTGAAGGGACAGATGGAGGTGTCCTCTGAAAGTCACCATTGTTCATTTTCAGCCAAAGCGTGGCTGTAGCAATGATGACAGTGACCACCTAGCCACCATGGCCACGGCTCTGAGGTCACCATGGAGCATTCTTCCTGCTGGGTTTGCTTCTAACACCATGTCAAAGAAAGACACTGGGTTTGGGGGTCCGACAATCTGGAGCATGGCATGTGAAAAGTCAGAGATTATGCTTCTCTTGTGGCTAGCAGACACATTCAATAATGAATAATAATAATAATAATAATAAACACCTACTATGCTCCCTGGAGCACAGTGAGGACAGAAGGAAGTTCCCTGTTTCCTTTCTCTAAGCAGATGATTCAATTAAAAGGATATCTGTGGAACTGGTCACGTGGCTAGAGTCCTGAGTTTGATTCCTAGCACCATGCAAAACTTGATGTCATGGTACTCACCTATAATCCCAGCACTTTGTAAGTGGATGCAAGAGGATCAGAAGTTCAAAGTCATCTTTGACTACATAGAGAGTTCAAGACCAATGTGAACTAATGAGACCTGTCTCAAAATAAGTAAGTGAATAACTAGACAGATATCTATCTATCTGTAGGAACAAAACAAAATATAGGAAAACCATTATCTATAGCAGATTGTGGTCAGCTCGGAGACTGTTGAGATTATCTCGTCTAAGTGACTAGATAGTTGATATAGATTAGATATAGACAGAGATCTATGGGCTCACAGATGCCCAGTGTTCATTATGCCTGCCTTTTATAAATGCTTGCTTGCTATGGAATGTCTGCACAGGTTATTTTGTTAATAGTTTTTGATCTCCATATTTGATTTGCTTTTTATAAATTCATTTATTCTTTCACAGTTTATATATATTATATATAATGTACTTTGATCCTATCACCTCCAATACCCTCTCTTATTCCCTTCCCCCTCCCATTAGACCCCTTCTTCCCAAGTCCCCTCCTACTTTATGTCTTTATTTTTGGGGGCAACTGTCAAGCCGCATCTAATTGGGGTTGCTTGTGTGAACACGAGAGGGTGGGTTACTGGGTGAGGGCAACTTGCCAGTGGCTGCATCACTAAAGAATATGTGCCCTCTCCCCGCCTCTGCCAGCAACCCTTAACTGTATAGCTTCTCCAAGGGGTGGGGCCTCATGAGCCCCGCCTCCATCCAGGATGGATGGCTGCCTGGCCCAGTCTTGTGCAGGTTAGCACCGCTGCTGTGGGTTCACGGGTGCAGCATGCCCCATATGTCATGTCCAGAAGACAATGTTTCTCAGCACTCCTTCCCATTCTCTGGCTGTTACATCCGATCCGCCCCTTCTTCCACTGTGTTCTCTGAGTCTTGGAGGAAGTGGTGCAGACACCTCATTTAGGACTGACTGCTCATTTGTTAACAATTTTGAAATCATTTTACTACAGATTGTTTAGTGTATAACATTTTAAATATGCGACTTAAAAAGTATGACAAAAAAGATATACTTTGGCTGAAGCCCACAGCCCATCCTAGGAGATATTGTCAAGCTGTGGGGATAGCCTGTCCCAGTGAGGCAGCTAGACTCTGGCCCACAAGACACAGGCCATGCCAGGTTTTGAGTCTGTTGGGCCGTATCACAAGCCCTCCCCACCCGAGGCTTAACAACAATCCTGTGCTAAGATGACAAGGGGGCAAAGGGAACTGGATCAGCAGAAAACTAGTCAGCAGGTTTCCGTGGGGCGAGATCAAGGCCCAGCGGGTCTCCCAAGACTCCTTTGACATCTGAACTTCCATGGTTAGCAATTCAGTGCTTTCAATAGCCCTTCTGGGTCATTCTCTGAAGCTTGGAATCTCAACTCTAAATGAAAATATGAATTAACCAATTTATTCATTGAATAATTTTGCCTTCCTACTATGGGATAGGCACCTATAGACTCCGAGGATATAGCAGAAAACAACAGACATAGATCCTTCCCTCAAAAGCTATGCCAATTCATGGCTGGTGTATGTAGCTGAGTAGTTTGTGCCTTGCCCAGAAGACCTAGTGGGGATGAAATCCATTTATGCCTCTCTTGCCCAGCTACACACCTCGGCAGAGGGTTAGATTGGAGTGGATGAAGGGAAATTATCTTCTTTATGCAAAAATCCAGTCTACTTGCTGAGCCAACATCCCAGAGGGCTCTGTTTGCATGCCGTGGGTACTTTTCCTGTGACTCACACAGGCTCTGGAGTGCAGTGGTTTTAGAGAGATGGACTCAAACTATTTTAGGACCCTGACTGTCTCAACAATACCCTCACAGTCTGCTGTCACGGCAAAGGGCTTCGCCTGGTTCCTAGGAAGCCCCGGGGAAAGTGGGCCTCGAAGTTAGGACAGAACACGGAAAAATGGTGTGGGAAGCAGAATGACTCCAGGGGCCTTTAGAGCTCCTGTCTGAGTGCTTCAGGCCCTTCAGGGCCCTCCTGTCCCTGCTGACCTTTGCTCCTCTTCCCTGTGAGGGAAGGGGAGCTGAGTCTGGCTCGGCTTCTCCCACAGCTCCCATTTTCCCTGGCTAGCATCATTCTCAGAGGAAAATGGAGGCCTTCCCCACAGCGGTAGGACAGACAGGAGGAGCAAGACAGAGCTGGGGGCCGTGGGTGTGAGGGCAGGAGACATTTCCTGTCATCTAAACACGGTGTCGACAACAATCCTGGGCTCAGGTTGCCTGTCTAATGAGGACTCTGGGCAGGTGGGCAGTGCGGCCTGCGGACTGGGCTGCCCTGTAATTGGATCATGTCCTAAAGTTGGTGTCCAGGCAGCGATCATTAGGCATGACACTAACAACTCAGATTCCTTCAGATGCAGCCCTACAGCCAATTAGAAGCCGAGGATGCAGAGAGGTGAACTGTGGGTTAGGGATGATGGACACGGGCTTTCCGCTTCCTAACGGAGTAGGTCAGCGAAGGGATGGGAAGTGAGTGAAGGTGGTAGAAATGGTAACTGAGGGGCTGGGGAAGAGCTATCCCTGGCTGGAAGTGTGAACCTTGCTTAGTCTTGTTAGTCCCTAGCTCCAGGCTTGGAGCCACCTTCTTCCTGCATTAACCAGACATTGGATGGACCACCCCGCCCTTTCTCTAGCTTAGGTTTGCTCCTTCCAGAAGGTAGTGTGTGTTCTGGAAGGAGTACACAGAGGTTTCAAGTCTTGAAATAATCCCTACCCCTGAGTGTCTTGTCATGTTGACCTTGCTGACTCTCAGACGCCCAAATCTCAGGGTGAGTTGACTTCACTCAGTCTGAAAACTATCCCCATATTCCCAACAGCAAAGCATGTGCTGCCTGAGGGTGCCAGGACTGTGCTGAGGGCAGCAGACTCTTCACAGGAGCAGCTGAGAGCCAGCAAGTTGGGAAGAGGGGTAGTCCAAGGCCTCTCCTGAAACCCCCAAAAATAAATCACCCCTAAGAAACAAGTGCAAACTTACTTGTAAGGTGTTAGGACTTAGATATAAAATGTCCCTCACAGGCTCAGGTGTTTGAAAACCTGGCCACTTTGGCTGGTGATGCCGATTTGAGAGACCACAGAGCCTTTAGGAAGTGGAATATCCCTGGGGGAAATGGGTTACTGGAAGGGTGTGGTGGTTTGAAAGAAAATGGCATCCTAAAGGGAGAGGCACTATTAGGAGGTGTGGCCTTGTTGGAGTAGGAGGGCTTTGAGGTCTCATATATGCTCAAGATACCATCCAATGTCTCACACCACTTCCTGTTGCCTGCAGGATGTAGGACTCTCAGCTGCTTCTCCAGCATCATGTCTGCCTGCACACCACCATGTCCCACCAAGATGATAATGGATGATGGACTCAACCCCCGAACTACAAGCCACCCAATTAAATGTTTTCCTTATAAGAGTTGTTGTGGTAATGGTGTTTCTTCACAGCAATAGAGACCCGAACTAAGACGAGGGGAGTGGGCAGGAACCTCAAGGCTTATAGCCTAGCCCTACTTCCTGCCCTGCCTGCTTCCTGGTCTGCTGAGAAGCAAATATGGAGTTATCCCACGTTCCTGCCACCACTGAGTGCCTGACACCATACCTTCTTCTCCGTGGATGGACTGTGTTCCTCAAACTATGAGCCTAAACAAACTTTCCTTGTGTAAATGGCTTCTTCTTGGATATTTGGCTGGTGTGGGATTTTGGTCCAATTGTATGGAACATGTTGGCCCAATGGGTGTGGTCTTCTTATCAGGTCACATATCTCCTGAGAAGACCACGCCCATTGGGCCAAGCTGTTCCATATAATTGGCTATGGGACCGCATTCCCATAACATTTGGCCACACAACAATGAGTAAAAATCAAAAGCATGAGGTCATAAATAACACATGAGTTAACTCCAGGAGTGCCACTTTGGGGGTGGGTCCCTTTTGAGAAAGAAGTTTGAGTAGATAGATTTAAATTTATCTTGGTACTACCACCTTTCTCCCACACTTGGTCTCTGAAAAACCTCAAATTAATATGAAAGAGATCCCAGCCAGTGTGAGGAATGAGGCAGGACTTTTTGGTCCCTTGAAATGTAATCTGATTGTGTATCATGGCAGAAGCATCATGTGTACTGTCATGTGATTCCATGGCTTGTCCCAGGGCTCCTTACTGGCACCCCCCTGGTTGGATCCAGGTAGGGAATGTCCAGGGACTCTGTACACCCTGCTCAGATCCAAAGAAGAGGGACAACAGTGATGAAGGAGAGGCTCTAACCATCCACAGCGCGACACCCACCAAGAACATACCAATGCATGAGTCCTACGCACTGTGACATCAATGTTCTGCTCAGTTTTGTGACAGCCACATAGCCTGAGGCCCTAGTAACAGGCTGCCAAACGGTGAGAGAGACTGCCACCCAGAGGGGCTCCACACAGGGTCCCATCCTCACTGGCAGAGGCTGTCTCCCTAACTCAGGATTTGCCTTTCTTCAAGGATAGTCCTTTTAAGGCTGTATTTTAAAGAATCTGTTTCCCCGGTCATTACTCAAGTCTCTGGCTTCAAGGCTAGCCTGAAGTGTCACACAATGCTGGGGACACTCTGCCTTCATTTTGTTTCTCATTAACAGGGGACAGGCTGAGATAGGGAGGTGCCATCTCCAACTGCTCAAAATGCAAATGCCATCATTTGAGTCACCTGCCTTGTGTCATGTCACATCTCTAATTTTGAAGCATGTACCACTGAGGTTTATGCACGGGGAGGGCTTCAACTCTTTCCTTTTGGCCTTAATGGAGGAGGAGGGCTCTTAAGGGTTGCATGTGTGGCGTTAAGAAGAATCAAGCCCTAGGCATCCACAGGCTATAATCTCATGAAAAAATCTCTTCTGATGTGTGTCCCACCTGGGCAAGGATATGATTAAACCAGTGGCCTACACCTGAGAAAATCTGCTCTTAGGAAGGCCATCACCCACAGAGCCATTAAGAATGAGGAGCCACCTACTTAATCCTTGATAGGGATTCTATGGCCAGTTATCCTGCAGAGGGGGAATTCAGGTGACATTGAGGATAAAGATGATAATGGTATGGGTGTGGTCTCAACTTTTAACCGAGTGCCCCATGGGCACAACCTTATTTATTTATTTATTTTTTCCGAGACAGGGTTTCTCTGTGTAGCTTTGCGCCTTTTCTGAGCTCACTTGTAGCCAGTGCTCGAACTCACAAGATCGCTGCTCTGCTCCAAGTGCTGGGATTAAAGGCGTGCGCCACCACGCCCGGCTGCACAACCTTATTTTACATTCACGACTCTCCCCCAATGTAGGTTGTCTGATTCCTGATGCACAGACAGGAGGAAAGAAAGGCAGAAGGAGGCCTCCGCCCTAGCAGAGTGTGGTACCAGGTCCTCTGTTCATGGCCAACATCTCTGAGACAAAGAGGAGCTGTGTAAGATGTGATGATAGGTGCATGGCAGAGAGGAGATAGATAGCCAGGGTCTAAGCTCATTCATTCTTGTTCTACAAACAATGTTCTAGAACCAGGCCCTCTTTTCCCAGCTACTTCCTCTAGATTGAAACATCCCTCAATGAGGGGGAGCTTCCCTTGGATTATATGAGTTATGAACAACTTGTGGGGGAAAGGAGATTCTCTGGTGGAGAGGCCATCTGTCAGCTGTGTGGGGAATCCAGAGATGCAGCTTTCTCGAGTCATGCTTGGTAGGAATGTCTTTGGAGATGTGCTACCTATTACTCACAGTGGTGCTGTATGTAATCCCCCAAAACTGCCTGGTTCACCAAGCTTGAGTTTGAATGGAATCACTTCTGAGGTCTATCTGGGGTGCACAGGCATTTTCACACATCTCTTCAGGAAAAGTGCCTCAGTGGAGCTGTCTTAACTGGGGCTGCCCAGGTTCAAATGCTTGCAGAACCTTTCAGTCATTTGGATTCTAGACTCCCCAGGTAATCCAGAGTAGCAAGGACTGATCCTGGCGAATTAGGCATCTAGTCCCCATGAGATTTCTACTCCCTGCATGAGGTCACCATCACTCTGTGACTTCCCAGAATCCCCCAGCACACTCAAGATGCAACTCAGATAGAGGATGAAGTCTCTTCTCTCCAGTTTCAGGGTAATTGGGTCTGTACCAGGGTTCACACATTCTCATTTTCACATCTCTGATTATTGATTAATGGCAAGTCATTGGCTACAGGCTCACACTGCATACCATGGGCATCTGAAACGTGAGCTGTAAATAAATGCTCACCATTACTACTTGAGAGAGACTGAGTAGCCACAAGACATATAAAACACTTGGGAAATGCAAGGTGCATTTTTCCTTGTCCAAGCAATTTTCCCGTCTCTAGATGGAGAGCTACTTGGGCACAGAGTGTAAGTTGGAAGTGAGATTTTCACACCAGGGGCAAACTTTACAAGAAAAGAAACAACTGGAGAAAAACCAATTGAGTTAACTTTCTTTGTTGCACCCGCTGTCCATGTGTGCATGGGACCCCATCATCCTCTTCTGAAACCCAGGCTTGTTCCAGTTGGAGAGGCCCCTGTGGGGATGGGGTCTCACTGCTTGTGTATACAGTCCACCATCTCCTAAGATAATAAGGAGGTGGCATTTGCAAAGGGTTCAAGGAGTGGCCCCAGGACAGTGATATCTGTTGCCATGACGATGACCATAAAGTCTGTTGGTCATCAGTACTATCTCAGCAGGACCTGGGAGAAGAGGGGCCAAGTCAGAGTCCTTACAAGTTTGGTTAGAGATGTCTATTCATGAGCTAGCAGGAGACCTGGGGGAAATAGCTGTTCAGGCATGCCTCGGCTCACTGCTTGTGCTGCCCTAGACAAACTCATTATGTAAGGTTTTACTCTACAGAATCAAAGGGTAAAATGGAGCTTTCTGAAGTGACGTTCAGGCTTGTTGGTGTCTCCTTTCCTCAGTTTCCTGATGGACCTTTCAACATGAATCCATCTGGTAGGTGAGAGGTGACAGAATCATGCATGGTATCTGGCAGCTGTTTGTTGAGGAACACACCCGTGATTAGATATAGAGATGCGTTCTTGGCTGTGCACGACTCTAGCTTGGCAAAACTAGAGGGGCAACAGTCAGCCAAGGAGAAGGGCACCATGCAAGGACAGAAGTTTCAGTCACAAGTATAAGCCCCCACCCGACCCCACATTCCTGCGAAGTAGTAGAGAATAACCCAACTTCCTGTAAGATTCTCGGGCAGAGAAAAAGTACATGCAATCAGAGGGAGTGTTGTTGGTGAACAACCCAGAAGGAAGATGTGGCATGCCTTCCAGAGCATGAAGTTCCAGGGCAGAGGTAGCAAAGAGGGGACAGTAGTATATCACTACCACAGCAGCCAGCAGGAATCTCCTCTTTCCCATGAAGTCCTTCTCATTTCTATCCATTTTCTTCTAAATGGCGAAGGTATCAGCATTACTATTTGTGGCAGATTAAAGAAGGTAGCACATTCTCTGAGAAGCAGTACCTAAGTCTCCTCTGAAATCTGGTCTGGCCTTGGTCACCCACTTGAAACTATGGAGGACTATGGAGACACAACTGTGACTCCAGAGCTTAAGGAACTCGGAAGCCATCAGGAGGCTAAGAATATGAAAGGTCGGGAGTAAAAGGTTGCAACTGGTCCAGTCTTGGAGCTGACTCTGCCAAAATGCCAGACAATGTGAGTCCCTGGGGAGGACCCTTGGTCAGCAATGGAGCGCCATTGTCACTACAGACATTTTAGTCAATGCCATGTGGAGCCAAAGAACCACTCAGGTGACCCCCGGCCAAGCTCTAGTTCTAAGATTGTAAGGGTTGAGACAAGAGTGGTGGTTTTAAGTTGTTGGATTTTGGAGTAACCTGGTACATGCTGTTCCCTGAAAATCTGACTCATGATGGCATGGTTCCTGATCCCATGGAAGGCAATGCTGATGCCAGCCGTCTGGGCTGCCACCTGTTGCCGTGTTGGCGACAGAGGGCCTCCCTGCCTTGGGGGGCATGCTAATTCAAGTGGCCTGCACAGCCACACAGGGCAAGGCCTGGGCTGCTGCCATGGACCACATCTGGGTCCATGGCCAACCAGCAGCCAGGGGCTGGGCTGATGTCCGTGGCTTATGTTACCACAAGGGGTCATAGGAACTATGCACATTGAAATCCGAGGGCTGTGCTGAGCCAGCCCAGTCCCTCACTGGCCCCAGGATAGCTGGTCCTCCCCCATGCTGGGCACCGCAGCAGGAAAGCTGGTGCTGCCCCTCCCCATGGGAGAGCTGATCCCAGCACTTGGGAGACCCCACCACAGGTGTGGGAGAGCTGGCACCGATGGCCTGAGCCTAGAACTGGCTCCATCCCTCGCCTGGGCCTTGGGTTGGCCTACCCTAACAGCTGCCCCATCTTTGACCTGCTGGAGTGTGTAAAGGGATTGGTTCTGTGGAACGATAACCACAGGATCACCATGACTTGGGGCAACAACAGGATATTCGAGAGGAGTTTCAATGAGGGCCCAGTGATGATGGTGTGCTAGAGGCCTTGAACCACACCACTGACTCATGTCAATGAACATTTTGCAGGCGGGCTGATTGGACAAAAGGGGCATACTATGGCATGACACACCACAGCTCCTGATGCCACTAGGATGAACGAAGAGGTGTTGGAAAGATGGAGGAGAGAGGTAGGCTTTTTTGTTTGTTTTGAATTAATTTTGTCAGGGGTATACTGCAGGGGTGAGGAGTAGATATGGAGGGACTGGGAGGTGAGAGGGATTGGGGTGCATGATGTGAAATTCTCAAATAATCAATAAAAAATTATGTTTAAAAAATCCACGAAGGTACAAAGTTGGGTGAGTATGGAATTGGGGGCTGAATCTGGGAATAGATGGGGAGGAGGATGAATATGAACAGAATACAATGCATAAAATTCTTAATTAAAAATATTCAAAATTGCTTATGAATATGATGCTGTTAATGTAGTTAAATATTCTATCCATATAAAATAAAACTTTTGAACAGAAAAGAATTTGAATTGCTGTAAAGATTGATGGGCCCCACCCATATTAAGTGCTCATTCAGCATTCAGGGGAGGACAATACAACTTATTTACTAGCTTATTTTGAAATTGATTGAGCATGAGATCATTGCAGTTCAAAGTACCAGTGACTGCTCAGAGAATAAAAAAGGCAGATCCATGTCCCTTCCAGATCTTAAATTCCATCGTCAAATGTAAACCACTGGGACACAGGACCCTGGGTGACTGATTGGCTGTGCCCCCTTACTAGACAAATGATTGATTTTTACATAGACGACTTGAATGGCCCTGACACAATGTACCTCATGGTACAGGACGAATCAGCATCTTTTAGGGATTTGTCCCATAGAAGCCATTCACAGCATCAAGTGGGGCAGCTGTCGATGGGCTTTTGAGCCTTGCTGTGTGCAGCTATGATCCAGATCCACTAGGTTCAGAGAGAGGTGAGTCTGCTTCTTGGGTTCTACCTCATTAAAAGCCACCTGGCTCCACTATGCCCTCTCCACCTGTCAGGGCGGGGAAGAGAAATTCCTGGAGTGGTACTGCAAAGAAAACCCAAGTTGTTTCCTTTCCATGAGCTGAAATCTTGCATGTTTAAAACCAGAGCTCATTGGAATTCACCAAAACCTAGAGAGGTTCCCCAGAGACTCAAAAAGTCTTAACAGTCCTATTTGTTTCTGAAGCAGGGGGCACCGCACAATCCATTCCACCTGCCTGTTGACATTAATGTCATTTTCTGGTCTGGTAGGTTACACTGGGGAGAAATTACCCACTAGAGGGCAGTGGGGCACCCATGCGCAGGAGAGAGTGCTCATTTCAGCCTGGAGATTTCCTGGAGCGCCATAGCTGAGGTTTGAAGATTACCAGTCAAGTCACTTGTCAAGACTTATTTTTTTCCAGTTTCAGTGAAACATCTTTGGTTCCATTTTCTGATGCATTCATTCAGCAAGCACTCATCGCAACACACAGAGTTCTAAGTAAACACTGAAAGCTGTGGTGGATTTTTACACTCTAGTGGGCAGAAGTTTAGACAATACATAAAGAAATATATCAATATACGAGAAAAAATCAGGTGGTCACAAAGGCTAACGAAAGAAGGGCTACTTTGGGCAAGTAGGAGGTGACTCTGAGGAGGTGTAAGCTGAGTAAAGAGCAGAGGGTGCATCCTGGACAGAGGGATGAGCAAGAGACAAGACCAAAGGGGTGTGAAGGAGAGGAGCCCAGAGGGGCTGGAGGCCAGCAGAAGTGGGGGTGGGTAGAAAAGAGGTCACACAGGAGGGCGGCCATGGCTGGGGAAGGTTCTGGGTTTTATTGGACGCCTGATGGGCAGGCCCTGGAGGAATTCAAGCAGGAGCTAATACCATCTGATTTCCACTGGAAATGGATTACTCCGGCTGTTGCATGGAGATGGAATCATAATAGGGAAGGAGAAGGGGGAGGGAGGCCAATGAGCACCGTCTACGTTTGTCAAGAGGAAAGATGATGGCGGCTCTGACTAGGCCAGAGTGGTGGGGATGGAGGGGAGGAGACAAGATTCGGGGTGTGTGTGTGTGCTGGAAGTCAGGTTGATAAGACTTGGTTGATGGATTAGATGCTGGGGGGAGGGGAAGGTGAGAAAATAAATGGAATGTTTTCCAGAGAGAATAACTCAGCCTCTGAGTATATTTCATTCCCGTCTTTTCCAGTTACATAAATATACATATGTATTTTTATACAATTGGAATCAGAAAGTGCTTCTACATCATTGCTTTAAACTTAATATTCTCTTTTTGTGAATATTTCCACAAGCTGAAATTTTTAATAGCCAAATAATCTATTTCATTGTATAAAACACATCATAATTTCTTCAACCAATTCCAGTTTGGCATTTGGTGACTTCTACTATCTCTGTTATTAGAAACAAGGCTGTGGCAAATGCCCCTGAACGTAACTCTCTGAGGATCTTGCCCACAATAAATTTCCTGAAGTGGAATTACCAAGTCAAAGGCATTTTTAAACGGAGAGCTGATAAACAGGCGCTGTCAACTGACTGGCCAGAGTAGGTACTGTTTGATATTCTCACTGGCTATATTTGACTATTCCGGCTTCCCTCTACCATCAGCCAAACTGAATTTATCATTAAAAAGCCCCTGTTCCAGAGCTCAGCAGGATAGTAGTGCACCCCTGAAATCCCAGCTCTTGGGAGGTGGAGACAGCCGGGTCAGTTTAGTGCCAGCTTCAATTATGTTTGAGGCAAGCCTACACTTATGAGCCCTGCTTCAAACAAAAACAAAAGACCAGAACTTCAATCCAAAACAGAGCATTGTCTGCCCCAGCCGGGAATGTATGATGCCACCATCTGATTCACTTTTTCTGATAGTGAAGAGTGGCATCTTTCTAGTATTCAATGATCATGTAGGATGGGTGTATGGGTGTGTGTGTGTGTGTACCCTGTTCATGTTTTCATTCACATTCTTTTCTATTTTTTACCATTTTGCTAATTACTAAAAGTTTCTTTAGAAATACTTATTTATATGTCTTTGTGTATATGTGTATCTGTCCATGTATGGGTGCCTGGAGAGGCCAGAAGAGGACATCAGATTCCCTGGAGTCGGAGGTTGTGAGCTACCTGACATGGGTGCTGGGAACCAAACCTGGGTCCTCCAGAAGAGAAGCAAGCACTGTTAACCAATGAGCCATCTCTCCTGCTCCTAACGGCTTTCTTAGATAGGTTTTTTTTCCCACTTTAGCACGTTTTTCCCTCCAGTTTTCGTCTTCCTCATGCTAGTCACTAAGGATTTTATGTCTTTCCAAATACATCAAGTTTCCCTCACTTCGCCTTCCCTTTGTTTGCTCTATCAGAGCTTTCTTCCCCTGAACAGAAGCTCCCAAATATCTACTCATATCTATTTGAGATGATTTTCATCTACTTTACTCATCTTTAAAGCCTCTGCTTCTTCAGTGATTCCTGTAGAATGAAACATGGTCTCATGAGATGTTCTCTGACTGAGTATCACAGAGACAGGTGGAGCAGTGTCAGTCACTCTTGGGGCCATGGAGTGCACTGGGGCACTATTTTAAAAGTCTGCCCCAAGCCGGGCTAATCCTAGCACTCGGGAGGCAGAGACAGGCGGATCTCTGTGAGTTTGAGGCCAGCCTGGGCTACAGAGTGAGTTCCAGGAAAGGCACAAAGCTACACAGAGAAACCCTGTCTTGAAAAACAAAACAAAACAAAAAAACAAAACAAAACAAAACAAAACAAAAAAAAAAGAGTCTGCCCCAAGAGTATTGATTCAGCTAGGCTTGGTGGCACAGGCCTACAACCCTATCCCTTGGAGGCTGAGACAGGAGGATAGTGAATTCAAGGTCTGCCTGACCTACAAGTGAGTTCAAGGCATGTAGGAAGACATGCAGATGTGGCAGCCTGAGTAACTTAGCAAGACCCTGTCTCAAAATTTAAAAGAAAAAAATGCAGTTTAGAGACTCTAGGTGAGTGGTACGGCGCCTCCCTGACTTGCATCGTCCTGGCTCTGCCCCTTGGGACTGAAATTTGGAAACAAAAGACTAAATCTGTTTCATTTTGCTTAACACTGCCGTTCCCTAGACTTTCTTGACTACAGAGTCTGTTTCCTGTGAGGGTTACTCGGAGGCATTTGGGGGACAAACACTTGAGAAGTGCCCTGGTATCTACCCGGTACATGGAGCCATAGCATTACTGCTGTTAATGCTTGATCATTTGTCTCAGTACTCTTTGAAAACCACCTCTCAGTTCTTGCACGTGGGGAAGAAAACGTTTAGTGAGGCAGCGTTGTTGTTGTTGTTGTTGTTGTTGTTGTTGTTGTTGTTGTTGTGTTGGGCTACGCAGTCTGTTTGCTGATGGCCTCCCCATTCAGTCCTGCTAGCATGTTAGACTCTGAGTGTGCTCTCAGGTTCCCTTCTGTTCCGGACAGTAATGGCTGATGTTGGGTTATTTGGTTCATAAACCTCCAGGACCACTGTATTTTCTTTATAGATTTTTACCACCATGAGACAATATCCTTTATTTTTTCTCATTTAATGTTTTGACCTTAAATTTACCCGGCTTCCACTTTGTCTCTAAAACTGCTACCTTTGCTTTCTTCTTTGGGTTTTTGACTAATAGATTTTTGCTAAATCTTAAACCTTCCTGAAACCCTTTTGGCCACTTGGCTTTAAGTGTATGTCTTTCCATTCTCCTGTTCATCAAAAATTTATTGAGAATTTTGTACAGTGCCAGTATCAGGCGCTAGGGAATCCAGCGAACTTCATAAAACAAATATGATTCTTACTTGCATGGAAATCAGTGCAGTGTAAAAGATAGACGCTAATCAATGATTTCATAGACCAAGGCCACTACAGTGGAGGCATATGGTTAGTACTATGAGCGACTAAATGCTATACAGGTTTATAATGTGATGACATCATGTAGTTTGGTAGAACTGAGGACTGACTTCTCTAAGAAAGGAGAATGTTCTTAAGTAGCCTGGGGACAGGGAAGTCGCTGGGGTCATCACCATGGCAGAAGATGGTGGTAGGAAGGAGCCTGCTGAGAGCTAGTTGGCCAAACACAGATAATCAGAGCACACGGTGGCAGCAGTCAGAAGTGAGAGAGACCAGTGGGGTCAGGCTTAGCAGCTTCATTTAGGGGGCTTTGAACCTTTGATCTAGAAGGAATAAGAAGTCATTAAACACTTTTAGCAGAGGGCTTGTTCTGCTACTGAGTTATAGCACCAGCTGTGTGTGAGAGTGTGTGTGTGTGTGTGTGTGTGTGTGTGTGTGTGTGTGTGTGTGTGTGTTGGAGCCTACTAGGTTTCCTAGTGGCTGTACCCAGCAGGACTGCATAAGAGGTTGATTGGACCATGGGCCTGGGTACCAGGTGACTGTAACTAGCAAGGGGGAGGTCTTCTGCTCCACCCCTTGGCATTGTTATAAATAGACTTTTAAAATAAAGTTCTGGACCAGTGGATGAGGATTCAGGCCCACCCGAGTCTATCCTGTGTTTTCTGTTTTCTCTCTCCCTTCTCTGTTTCTAACTAACTCTCTTATTCCTCATTCCTCAAGAGTTCCTGGAGTAAATAAGTGTGGGGGCTGGTTTGCCACATGTGTGTGGTCATATGTGTGTTGTGGTCATGTGTGGGTGTGCATGGAGGCCAAAGGTCACTCTACCTACCTTGTTTTTTGAGATTGGGCATTGTCATTAGCCCTGGGCTTATTGACACAGCTAAGATGGCTGACCAGTGAGACCCAGAATCTCTGTCTCCCTTCCTTTTACAAATGTTCACTACCAGGTCCTGTTTCTTCCCTGTGTGCTGAGGCTCAAACTCAAGTCTTCATGGTTGCCTGGCACGTACTTTACCAACTGAGGAGTCTCCCTAGTTCCTCCACCCCACTCCCGGCTCCTTTGTTTGAAAACTGAGACAAGGTCTGGATTGTTCACAAGAGCCACGTCTTTTCATCTCTGTGCTCCCTGATGTCCCTGAACTGGTCAACTGAAACTGCCTAATTGAGTTCACACCATGGAAGTGAGCAACTTCTTCATCAGGGTTTTTCTCCCTGGGGAGCCGATTGTTTTATATATATATATATATACTTACATACTCTTGATTAGCATTACCCCAGATGCATGGGTCTCAGTGGGAAATAGATTCCAGGGGAATAAGAAGGAATAGAGGGTGGCTGGCTAGGATACCACTAGGATTCTGGTCAGTGAATAACTGCATCTAAGATTGGGACCGAGACAATGGAGATGGTGAAAGCAGATTTTTTTTTTTTTTGACAGACATGGACTACACAGTTGGACAGAAGTCCAATGGGATAGGGTGTTACAGGACACAAAGGGGATCAGGGAGCTTCCTGTACCTTTCTTTGATTTATATAAATAGATGAGCAGCTGTCTCTTTCACTGAGGTGTTAACTGGTTTAGGAAGTGTGTTGTTTTTCCTAGAAAGAGGGTTGGTGATACAGAAAGATCCAGAGTTCTGCTTTAGTAGCCAGGTACTACTGTGGTACAAACTTTGCACACTGTAATTATGTATCACTCTCCTTGGTTAATAAAGAGCTGACTGGCCTGTAGTTGAGCAGGAAGATATTGGGCAGGACAACCAGACTAGGAGGATGCTGGGAAGAAGAAGGGCGGAATCTAGGAAGTCTCCAGCCAAATCGAGAGAAAGTAAGATGTGTAGAAAATGAGGTAACAAGCCATAAGCCACATGGATTGGAAATTAGACTGGAAATACGGGTTAATTTAGGTATTAAGAGCTAGTTAGTAACAAGCCTAAACTATCGGCTGAGTGTTTAAGTTTCTGTGTGGGAGACTTATTGGGGAGCCGGCAGTACCCACGAAAAGCTGCCTACAAAGTAGCGGTTTGACAAGTGGGCTTGGGAAGCACAGCAGAGGTCTGGGCAGGCGCTCCAGGGGGAGTCACACGTTCGGGAAGGAATGGGAACTTCAGGCATGTGCTCTTGTGCTTCCAGAAGGGACCATGGGGTGGAGGGCAAGGGGCTAAATTGAATCTCCCAGATTTAAGCTTGAGCAAAGGTATTTGGTAGTTAACAGTGAACCCAAACTCTGTGTAGTTGGATTATTTGGGGTGAATTAGAGAGAGTGCTTTCTCACTAGTAAATTTTTCCTCTTAACTTTTTACTGTATCTGTGACTAATGTATCTTTGTCCTTTTCCTGATAGTTTTGACTTCAGCACCATAGGGCCAAGTTAGCTTTCTTCTCCCTCCCTCCCTTTCTCCCTCCCTGCTTCCCTCCCTTTCCTCTTTCTCCTCCTTCCCTACACCTGGTTTGAATTGATAGTTACCAAACTATCATACCTCCATAATTACATATGCTTAATTTCATTACTGACTGATTTCAAATCTCATGGCCATTCTTCTAAGACGGTTTTTCTTCTGAGTTGTCTGGTCCATTTATCAGTTGTGTAGCATGTGAGAGGAACACTATTTTTCAAATTAAAAAAAAAAAGCAGGAAGCTGGGATCTCTGAGCTTCTGTACATTCTGGAAGAGCCTTTCTTTTGCCCTCACACATGAACAGCATTCAGACAGGGCACAAAATCCATGGATTATAATCTTCTGTCCTTGAAATACTCCAACCACTGATCCATTATCTCCTGGCATTCAGTGCTTACAGACAAAAAGCCATAAATGGATTTTATTTTTTTTCCCAAGATGTTAGAAAAAATTCTTTGTTTATGGATTTAAAAACTCTTTGCAGGAGCTATGAGGTGGCTTGATGGGCAAAGGCACTGGCCACTAAGGCTGACAAGCCGGGTTCAATACCTGGAACCCTCGTGGTGGAAGGAGAGAACAGAACTGTCAAAGTTGTCCTGTGACCTTCATATGTGTATGTATGCCTGTGTGCACACAGATATGCACACACATACACAAATAAATAACTGTAATTTTAGAATGGAAAAAGATCTTTTTGAGACTGTGCCTATGGAGCGGGAAGTGTCGATCAGACGGTGGTGTGTGGGGGTCATTTAGGTGGAAAGAGTTGACAGCAGGGATTGTCCACAGGAAAGAACCCATGAAGGCTGTGTTTGTAGGTGATAATATTCTGATCCTGCCCTTTGGTGCCTATTCTTAAGGGAAAACTCCGCCCATTCCTCTCTCTTCTCTCTTCCGCTTTCGTCCCACAAGGCGTGCACCTCTCAAACCCCTCGTCCCCCTCTCTATCTCTCCTTTTCCCCCTTTCTCTCTCCCACCAAATAAAACTCTTCACTGAGCTCTGTCTGCATGGCATCTCTGTCTCTCACCCGCCGTGGGGCACCTTGGCTCTACCCACCAGGACCTCCCGCGTAGCACACACTATCATAACAATAGGGACACTCATGAAGGTCCCTGAGATGCTTCAGACAAAGGGACATGGGGGACAAGAGGAGCCGGTGTGAAAACTGCAGAACCTCCACGTTCATAGGATCCCAGGCATGGGGTGAGCGAGGAGCATGGAAGGAGTTTGCTTGAGGAAGATTCCAGGGGGGCTAAACTGCAAATACACCAGCCTGCTTGTCCTGACATTGGGGCTCACACCTCATAGAAAGGACATGGTCATGAGGAAAAGCCACATGCAAATGGAATAAAAGATTTAGAGGGTGAGCAGGGCCCATCCTTCTGCTAGCTAGTTAGCACTGCCTTCGAGAAGATCTGGGGGAGTCAGGGATGTTTCTGGCTGCAGGGATGAGCTTTTGTGAGAAATAATTGACATCCACACAACGGGGTTATGAGGAGCACGGAGGCTCTGGAGCTCCTGGAGTCCCACACCCCTTTCATTTCTCTGGCTCAGTGTGGTGGAGGCCAGTGGTGATAATAAGCCATGGACCTGTGATGCCATGTTGTCTCGTACTGTACATATTACCAGGGTTGCCTAGGAGGAAACCTGTAGAGGCACATGGCACTGGCCTGAGACCAGTCACACTGCTGACAGTCTTCTCCAAGCCCACGTGACATTTTTCATTCTGCTATTATCAGGGGGAAGGTCAACTGTCCTTCCCGCCAGTAAAGTCAAGTGGTCCAGGCTTGCCAGGTTGAGAGATTATAAAAGGCAACACCTTTTGGTCCTCCTTCTCCACACTGGAGATCTTTAAGTGCTAACTGCAGGGGCATCTTGGGAATATCACTTTATTCCAAAGGTTCTCTGTGCCCCTGAGTCAGGACAGAGAGGGAGAGTGCTCCAGATCCTAGCCCTGCTATCCACAATGGCAGAGGCGGGGCAGCTGTACAAGGCAGGGCTGTGTTTGTCAGTTTGCACATCCTGAGGTGTAAGTGGAAGGCTGTGCCCAAGGGAAGAGACACGAGACACAAGGGTTTGCGTGTTTAGTGCCCTTGCGCTCAGCCTAAGCCTGCACCCTGGAGCGAGAAATCACTTCCTTAGGAATGTTCTTTCTCTTTCTCTGATAGGAGTTGGACGTGGCTTTATTGGCAGTAGGTAGGCAGGACTGTTGGGTCATGTTGTAGTCAACAGTTCTAGGAGAGGGAGCACCATGGGTGGGGCCCATGCTCTAGGAGAGGGGAGCACCATGGGTGGGGGGCTCAGGAGAGGGGAGCACCATGGATGGGGCCATGCTCTAGGAGAGGGGAGCACCATGGATGGGGCCCATGCTCTAGGAGAGGGGAGCACCATGGGTGGGGCCCAGGCTCTAGGAGAGGGGAGCACCATGGGTGGGGCCCAGGCTCTAGGAGAGGGGAATACCATGGATGGGGCCCATTCTCTAGGAGAGGGGAGCACCATGGATGGGGCCAGGCTCTAGGAGGGGGCCATGGTGGGGCCATGCTCTAGGAGAGGGGAGCACCATGGGTGGGGCCCATGCTCTAGGAGAGGGGAGCACCATGGGTGGGGCCCATGCTCTAGGAGAGGGGAGCACCATGGGTGGGGCCCATGCTCTAGGAGAGGGGAGCACCATGGGTGGGGCCATGCTCTAGGAGAGGGACACCATGGATGGGGCCCACGTTGGGGGGGTGGTGGCAGAGAAGAAGGGAGAACACTATCCTGGAGTGTGGGCCTTGGCTGTGAATGAACAAATCAATTCTGGGACCAGCTGGGCAGGGAAGTGAGGAGATGAATCTTCATACCTGGGCTACACTAGCTCATGGAGTAACTCGTGGAAACTACTGAGGAAAAAGGGCTCAGCAGCCAGGCAAGGCACCCAGAAATCAGAGCTATCTATTTTTGCGGTGGCACACAGCCCAGGGCCCCTCTAAGTTGTCTCACCAGGTTCACAGTTGAAGTGAGTTTGGGCTACAAGGCATCTTTTCACAGAGGGTGTCAGCATCTGCTGGCTTCTGCCTCAGGAGCCCACACGGAGTTCAAATCATCAACCCAACATGGAGTCCTGATCAATCAATCAACCCAAATGGCTGCACTGAGCCCTTCCTGTTAGCTGGGTGACAAAGCTGTCACACACTGCCAGGTTTGGCCTGAGACATCAGCTTCATACAGGAAGCAGTTGGTTGGAGCTGGTCTCAGCCCATCGCCTATCCTGGATGGACATGCCAACGGTCCTCCATGGGGCTGGGCCGCCTCCACAGGGTACTTTAATAGGGCAGTGAGTGGCTTAGACCCCTGGCAGAGCTAAGAGGAGGAAAGAGAAGGGAACTAGAGATCGATTCTCAGCCATCTCATAAGAACGAGACACCCCCTTTACCCCTGCCTTCTCTTGCCTCTTTCCCACAGTACCACACAGAAGAGGCGAGTATCCTGGAGACTATGAGGCAGGTCACTCCTCCCTGCTAGCCTACAAGGGCAGTCCTGTCCCGAAGATGGAAACAGGAAGGAGCTGGGCCAACAACATGCCTTGGTTCAAGGTCACCCTCAAGACTCAGTGGGTTAATCACAATTAGAGCATCAGTAGGGTATGAGCGTGTTTGACAAGGTTTTGATACATAGCCCAGGAGTGCTAGAATTAGTTAGTGCTAGTACTGCCACACCTGGCTGCCCAATAGGATATGAGTGCAAGCAGTTTACTAGGAGGTGGTCCCAGGAAGCCCAGGCAGGGGGTTGGGGACTGACACAGGGGATAGAAAGTAGCCACCAAGAGTAACACTGGTGAGCAGTTACTGCCAGGACCAGTGGGGCCTCCTGGGCAGGCCTCGGTGGGAGGTGCAGATGGAGTGTGTTGCACCAGGATGGACGCCTGTGGAGTTGGTATTTTCCCATCAACTCAGGTTACGGCTGTGGAGGGCTGACGACATCAGCCCCTGCACTCCCTCTGCCTTGTGAGCTCACAGGGAAAGTCCGGGGATCCTGGCAAAGCCTAAGGGGGAACAGAGAGTTGCTGAAGACACATTCGGTGTGTAGGGGATAGTGAGAGTCAGGAAGGCAGGGTGGTCCAGTGCTGACTGCTACAATGGGAAAAAATGTCTAGTCGAGACACCGAAGGCGGCCATGTGTGGATAATCCATCCACAAGGGCAGAACAAGATGAACACCTGAGCAGGGAGGCCTCAAGTGAGCTGTGGTGACAGACAGGACCTACTGCAATTGAGTCACTTATTTCAGGCTATAGAGGTGCTGGCAGGGTTAGGACCAGAGAACGCAGATCTGACTCGCAGCTATGGCACCGGCACTGGAGCCCACTGCCTCCTACCCTCACTGAACAGCCTGATCCACATGTGGTAGTCAGCCGCAATCTCCTTGGGGAGTCCAGCTTCTCTTTGGCAGGGCTGTCAGTCCAGAGTGGAAGGGCCTGCGGCAGGTGGATGCTCGTGGACAGAGCCTTTGCTGGATCTCTGCACTGACGGCAGGAGGCTTTGTTGCCAGTCATGACTTAGCTGCTGGTGTCCTTCCCTTGATGGAGGGGTGATAGGGGGACAGTGACTTTCCTGTCTCTGTCACATGGGATCAAAAGGATCTCATGCCTTGGGTTTGAGCTGCTGATAAGTTCTCCAGATGTGCGCACCAGCAGCAGGACCAGGCATATCCTCCAGCAGAGATGAAGGGGTGTCTCCCTGAAATAGTCTCATCTCATGATCTGAGGTGGCAATGACCTTTTGACAAACTACTGCCTGAGGAAAGCTGTGCATCTGCACCACGGGGCAATAAGATCCTCATCTCCCCACCCCACCCCCTCTCATAACCACAAGAGAAACAAAAGACCCACATGGCTGAAAACTGATAGCATGACATCTCTTTCACTTTCTCTTTGTCGATAATTGTACAGTTGTGCTTATCTAGAAAGTGGGCCAGCAGAATGAGAGATGCTAAGTCGATTTACGCTTGCATGGAGTCAGATCCGTTTTTATCGAATCTCATCTTGCGCAGCATCCTTGAGAGGTGCTGCTGCTGCGTGAGGAAGTGTGTGTGTAGCCATGTGTGTTTTAAACCCACCTCTTTTCATCAAAATCAAGGGGAGAAATTCTAATCTGTTCTCAACCAGGGTCAATAAAACTATGTTCAGCAAAACCAATACAATACAGCATGATGCATTTATTTATTTACTTAGAACATTTTTGTGTGTAGGTGTTTGTATGTGCATGAGTGTCCATGCCTGGAGGCCACAATGGTGTCTTTTTCAACTGCTTCTCCAGCATATTTTTTTTGGAGACAGGGTCTCTCGTTGAAGAGACTGGAGCTTCACAGTTTGTGTAGACTGGTAGACCAGCAAACCCTGAGGATCCTCCAGTCTGCGTCTCCCAGGGCTGGGTTCCCAGTGTGCACCACTGCGCCTTTGTCTGTGGCTGCCAGGAGCCCAAATCAGGTCCTTGGGTTTGCTCAGCAACCACTGACTGACAGGAGCCTATACATTAACAACAACAACAGCCCAAACAGCAAACACACACACACACACACACACACACACACACACACACACACACACACACACACACACACTTCCCGTGGAGATGCATGTCATCTTGAACCCTGGTGGAAGTGGGAAGGAGGAAACACCAAGGTCTCTGTGTGGTGACTCTATGAAAGTCACACGGACCCCACATTTCATGCCATCCCTTCTCAAGCCACAGAGCCTCCATCAGGCTTTCAGAGTCAGCAGGAACAACCTACTCACCAGACAAGGCTACATCCTCTAAGGGACCTGAGGCTCACACTGCCTCCACACCCCACACAACACCCTGGTTACTTTGTTTTTCACGCAGTTACGCATACTACCACATCTGCTTCCAAGTGACAGCGGGTATTTTGTTTATCTTATGAAATGTGAACCCAGCTCATTACACCAAATCTGGTGTTTTTGAACAATACATTCCCAGATTTAGCTCATCAGAAGACTGTTAGGTCTAAATTTACTCCCATGGCAATATCATTTTGTTCCATATGGGCCACTGTGGCTCCTGCCCATCCCCAGCCTCTCTTTGCAGACTGTCTTGTGCACAGCACCTTGCATGTGAGTATATGGTAATTAAAAACTAAACAGAGATGGTGGAGTCTAAACATGGAATTTAAATTTTTTATGAAGTCCAAAATTATCGTAAAGTTCCCATTGGAGATCGTTTTTTCCCCCAGGTGTAAGAGAGGGCTAAGGGCAGCTCCGTTCTTCTATTTGCTTTGAAGAAGAAATGGCAGCATTTATGGGATGCCACCTGGAAAGGGAAAGCACCTGGTTATCCAGTCTCCAAACTGGAACTCAATCTTCATACTTTCTGCTGTTGGTACAACTTCTGTAGGGAAGTACCTGGCTCTCTCTCTCTGCTCCTCCAAACCAGTGCACAGGGCTAAACTTCCAGACCTTTCCCACAGGATGGGGAGAGCATCAGACTTCTGTCGAACACTTCTGGGACCCTGTTCTCTGGCCCAGATGTGGTCGGAAACTGGGTGTCAGTGGTTCTGGTTCCTTCAGGCTAATGACTCCACTGTTTCAGTCTGATCTCATGAGAGGGTTACAGACTTGTCACCGTCTTGGGGAACCCCCCAGCATCAGGGGAGGCTCTATCCTGTTTCTGCCCCTTGTACCCTATTCCAACCTGATTTCACTGCTTGCAGCAATACTGCAGGCCTGCTGTTCCTCTGAAGCAAGCGTTTGAATCTGGTTCTCTGCTGTGACCTCTCCCCACACTCCTTGGCATGAGTCCCTTGCTGGTTTTTGGTTTAGACACCCCTTCACAGGAGACACTGTTCCTAACCCTTTTCCTTCTGGGCAGGGCACCCACGTGTGGCTATAGGGTGGAGCTGTGTCTGCATGGCGGCGGATGCATCCCCAGCTCCTCACAGCCCTGGAGACGTGGTAAGCCTGCAAAAAAATGTTTGCTAAGTGATGAAATAACTGAGGCGGTGGGAGGAGAGAAAACCAACAGAAAGACAGACAGACCCATACTGACTTGTCTGCAGTCTTCATGGGAAGGGCACCTACCAGGCTGCCAAGTGTGGTTAGGAGCAGCTGTGCCAGAGGCTGCTCCAGGGCCAACCACCAGGCTGCCCAGCCTGTGGCTATAGGACCTCCTGCAGCTACCCATCTGATGGCTGGGCTGAGCATGAGTGCCCTTAGCTTACTGCCCCAGTGAGTGCAGTCTATGGAGTGCAGGCCCAGCCTCCCGAGCCCCTCCACCTTGACACTGACATATGGCCACAGTCTTGGGGTACACTGTTTCAGTCATTGCCCCAGACTCCCTGGTATGTTGAGGGGCTTGAGAACAAAGTGCATCCCCTCCAGTGATTAGGGAGCTCCATGTGGGAGCCTCTGAGAGACTAGTGAGGGTTGGACTGACTTTTCAAGGACGAATTGGGAATGGGTGGCTGTATGTCATGCTGGGTATTGAACCCGACACGGGCTTTCTCTACCGGAAGCAGACTCTGCAGGCTCCTCCTGATCTGTGCATCCGCTTCTCAGAGCTGTGGCAATTTTCAAACTGAAAGAAATTTCTGAGGATTTTTTAGGTGAGCTTTGAGTTTATACTAGAGCCTGTGTGTGTGTGTGTGTGTGTGTGTGTGTGTGTGTGTGTGTGTGTGTATGTGAGAGAAAGAGAGAGAGAGAGAGAGACAGACAGAGAGAGATGCACATGTGTGTATGTGTGCATGTAGAAGCTAGAGTTCGATGTTGGAGGGTCTTCCTCAGCTGCTCTCTATTCTTGTATTTTGAAATGAATTTTTTTAATAGATAAGACTTTGTATTTATATAGCGCCTTCTTCAAGAACCTTAAATGCGTTACAGACAGGATCTCCAATTCATCCCCACAACAACCCTGTGAGGTAGGTATTACTCCCATTTACAGGAGGGAACTGAAGCACAGAGAGGGTAAGTGACTTGCCCAAGGTCACACAGTTCACTGGAGAGCTAGGACTCCAGCACCTTGCCTCCCAGCTCCCAGCCACATCCCTCATGAAGAGAATCTTTAAGGAAAAGCATCCTTACAGAAAATATCAGGAGGATTTGAAAGTGAGGTCTGCCTATGGCCATCAAGTTAAGAAGACCCTACACTGATGGCTGAGGCCGCAAGGTCACTATAGCACGTTGAAATAAATTCTCTCACAGAACCCGAAGCTTACTGATTTGGCTAGCTAGCTGCCCAGAGAGTTCCAGAGACCCTGCTGTCACCTCCTCAGTGCTAGGATTACAGGCACATACCATTTCATTACAGTTGGTCTTATAAAAAATCTGCAAATGTAATTCTTTTAATTGTATGTGTATGAGTGTCCCCTGCGTGTGTGTTTGTCACCATGCATGCAGCAGGTGCCCACAGGGGCTTGAAGACCGCGTCGTATCCTCCAGAACTGGAGTCACAGGCAGCGGTGAGCTGTCATGTGGGCATTGAGAACTGAACCGGGGTCCCGTGGAAGAGCAGCCAGTGCTCTTACCCTCGGAGTCACCTCTCCAGCCCCCATAGCCTGTTTTTGACATGGGTGCTGGGCATCCTCGTGCCCAGCAAGGACTTTGCCGGCTGAGCCATCTCCCCAGCCCTGCATTTGGGTTTTGAAGAAAGAGAAAAAAGACAATCCTCTTTAAACGAATGCTGTGAAAGATCATAAAACATAGATAATTTACTGTGGGAGCAGATGGCAGGCTGGGGGCTGTGCTGGGTGACTCAAACACCCCAGCAAATCTTTTAGTGGATGCTATAAGCTTATATGTTCTTTATAAACTCAAGGGCTGCTGATTTCCGAGAGATAGACCATGGGACATAAAACTGATAATTGCTATGACCTTCATTTCTCCCAAGAAGAATCTTTGCCTATTTGCCCCTCTTTGGGAGGTATCTGGACAATGTGAGCCCCACCAAGACCCCTAGGCCCTTGTCCACAGGCAGATTCTGGCAGCATCTGCTCCAGACACCATGCTTGTCTCTGGACGCTTACAATGTTGACTTTTGAATCTATGGGTGTTCCCTCCTCAGAACTTTCAGGAACATCTGGTCTGAGTGCCATGCCTAAGCATATTCTTCAACAGATAGAACTCCTAAGCATAGTCTTTTCTGATAACTTTTTTTCCATAGCCCAGGCTCCTCCCAAATCCTTCACAAAGGTTCCTATAGTTGATACTTTTCTATTGCTGTGAACAGACACCCAGCAGAAGCATCTACAAAGAGGGAACACTTATTTTGGCTCACAAAGTTTTAGGATGTCCCACCCATAGTCACCTGGTCTCATGCTCTTGGGCATAACATCATGGTGGGAGCCTGTGATGGAGGCTGCTCTTCACTTTTTGGAAGACAGGGAATAGAAAAGGGGGAATATAAGCAGGTACCAGGGAGAGATCTACTTCTAAAGATGAGCCCTTAGTGACATACTTCCTTCGACTTGGCCCCATCCCTACCCTCCACCACCTCCCAGCAATACCGTCATAATAAGAATCCATCGACTGGTGAACTCACTCATTAGATCAGAGCCCCACAATTTATTTGTCTTCAGAAACATCACTGCAGACACTCCTAGATGTGGGCTCCACCAATCCTCTCAGCACCTTCCTAATCTGGTCAACTTGGCAGTCAAAATCAAACACTGTGTTTCCTGTTTTAGCCTAGATCCAAAAAAGCTATGTCCACATGCCACTGGCTCCTCCTTTGGATTGTGGATCCAAGTTCCAGGTGCGGCCTTGATCTCACTAGCTGTGTGTCTCAGCACATCCAGCACCTCACTAGACCTTGTTCTCTAGTGGGATTCTCTAGTGGGAATCTCTGGTGCTGGGATTAGTCATAACTGTGAGTGAGTCACTACGGGAGCCGAGAGGCCACAGGGAGACCCAGACCTATAGCAAGAAGGTTGGGGAGTAGAGAAGGCTCACACAGAAGTGCCTCTCCTTTTTAACGTGTCGAGATCCAGTGATGGGGGCCATTCTGGGCTCCCCTAGCCATCCATTGCACCCCCCACGTGCCCTCATCAGGGCAGCACAGGCGTGGCGAGACCAGCACTGGTGGCTGTCTTCTGTGCAATGTGCTGTGACGGCCTCTTCTGAGGTCATGTTATCACTAGCACACATGACAAGGCACAGGGTGAGGGAGGGCTTTTCCCAGGGTCCCATGTGGCTAAACTGCCAGTCCATGTCACCTGTTCCCAGGTCACTATGGCTTCTGCCTCTGCTGAAGGCTGCCTTTAGTCAGCTACAGGAAAATAGTTCATAGTGTGGCTGAGGAGATAGCTCTCTGGGTAAAGGGCTTGCAGCGCAAGCCTGATGACCTGAGTTCAAATCCTCAGAACCCACGTAAAGTGGGATATAGTAGCACACGCATTTGCAATCTCAGCTCACTCCTACTGGGAGATGGGAGGCGGAGCCAGGAGAATCACCACCACTCACCAGAAGCTTGCTGGCCAGCTAGCCCGTGTGACAAGCAGTGAAGGAGAGACCCAGTCTCAAACGAGGTAACTGGCAAAGATGAACACTTGAAGTCGTCCTCTGCATGGATGCCTTGGCACAAATGCACCTCCCCTCCCCCAGTATATAGTGAATGTTCTGGAGATTTCCAAAGTCCATGCTTGAGGGAAGCACCCTGGCTGTCACTAGGGGAAGATATACTTGATCACATTTGGGCACAGGTTCCCACAGCTCACATTTGATAAAGTCAGAGACACACAGCGATCCACCATGGACATGGGATTGTCTTTGCAACACCATCTTAATGCCAGCTACACCCCACCCCCCCCCACCCCCAATCCCACTGGAACTGTGGTAATTTTCAACAGATCTTCTTTCTTTTCTCTTTCTTTCTTGGAACAGATGGCGAGATTTTTTATCTCAAATAACTGCAACGAGGAAACTGTTATTTGCACCCCGTGTTCATGTGCGAGTACCTCACGTTTCACAGATGAGCGTGGAAGCGGCTGTTTAGTCTTCGCTCACGCAGGAGATGTGAGAAGACACTTCAATTAAGTGCTACCAGGAAAAAGTGATCATAAAGTAGCGGGGGGACAACATTCCACTCATCTGTCCCCACCCAAGCCATATGCTCTCTTTCCTCCTCGGGGTGCCTGTCTGATGGCCGCCATTGCTTCTGTTGGCACAGCTGGAGCTTTGATCTTTTCCTCCACACTTTCCATCTTCCACGGGCCTTGCTATCTTGCTCAGTGACCTGGCAGCACACTGGGCTCAGCATCCACCTTGCCAGTGGGGTCCACGCTGCTCGGACCCACACACAGCACAGCTGTGGGGATGACTGTCACCGCGGTTCTCCCCCAGGTGTCACGTGTGTGTGTGTGTGTGTGTGTGTGTGTGTGTGTGTGTGTGTGTCATCTTTTTGAGATACACAATTTTACAATGTGTCTCAGGCTGGCCTGAAACTTGTAACCTTCCCGCCTTAGCCTCTCAAGGACTGGGGTCACAGACCTGTGCCACCATGCCCAGTTCACTCCTGGTGTTCATTCATTCATGCTTAGGGGACAAGTCAGGTGCTGCCAGCCCTTGGGGTTCACAGTGGGGATGGTAGCAGCAGATGTTACCTGGGGGACAGTGTGCAGCTGACCCCTAGCCAAGCTCAGTGTCCTCCCAATGACAGAGGTAAGCATTATTACCACCCTCACTGCAGGGAGAAGAATAAAGCTGAAGGAGCTTGTGGGTAGCTCTCACTAACACAGGGGGCCTGGGAACCCTGAGGGCAGGGCTCTGAATATCCTGGACTCCCATAAACCCTGGGGTGGGGGTGGCTGAAATTTGACACCCAAAGGTACAAATGCAGGGTTTTCTCTGTTCAAGTCCCTTAATAGCAAGCTTCTTAAAAAGCCACAGCTGCCACCAGTTCAGGTAATCAACTGACTAATTCCCATCCAGATGTCTAATTGACTAGTTATACTGAGGAGGCAATTCTTTCCTTCCAGATAACACTTACATTTTAGTGGTGGCCTTCAGGCAAACAGGCAGACACTGGGAGAAAAGGGGTTGGGTATAGCCCTGAAAATGGCGCCCTCTTCTTTGGTCCCTGAGACATCTCTGCATGTGAGCCACAGTGGTCCCTGAGGCTCTGCTTTGTCCTTAGTTCCTTGTCACCCACTGTGTTCGATGTAGGCTGAGGATGTAGAGTCCTGGCTACTCCTTGGCAGGCTGGGCCTGGTGCCTTGGGTGGGTGGGGTTATGGGGGAGCCTGTGGGACGTGGGGGCGGGGTGCATCTCTACACCGATACATAGGTAGAGTCTATGGAGTTGGGTATCCAGAGACACTGTCCATGACTTGGGGAAAGGCTGGTGTGACACTTGGAGCAGCAGAGGCAGAAAGGCTACGTGTAACCGCAGCCTAACAGCTGGGGACAAAAGGTACAAAGAGGGATCTAGGAAGTGGGTCAGGAGTTGGAGCCCAGGGCCATGATACAGTAAAGCAACTGGAAGCCTTGAAAGACAGACAGCACCTGAGAGGACAGACAGACACATCCCAGGGGGAGGTCAGTGGTCCAGTGACCCCCGATCAGCTTCCTTTCTAGCTTTTCAAAGACTGTTAGCACAGCCGCATGATTCTGAGGTGCTGGCTTTCCCACTGAGCGCTGTTTGGATCTCTCTTCTCAGTATCACTGCGTAATTCATTTTGGCTGCAGGGGCTTTTAAGTATTGGCAAATGTATGAATTCATAGAAAATGAAATGGAGGGAAAATTGGATTTTGCCTTGAGTAGAAAGATTCCATAGTAACTGGTCCCCAGCATTCCTGCCCTAGGGGTTCAACTGGGCCTGTACTGGGGAGACACTGTGGTCACCTGTGTCCAAGTAAAGATAAAATTTGGGGGGTGGAGAGTTAGTTGAGTTGGTAAAGTTCTTGCCTTAGAAGCATGGGGATGCAAGTCCTAGCCTTAGAACTGTACAAAACGCTAGGCACAGCAGGGGAGACAGCTCAGTGACTAAGAGCACCAGCCACCCTACAGAAGTCCTGGGTTCTGCTCCCAGCACCCACATAGTGGTTCACAACTATCTGAAACTCCAATTCCAGCATCTGATGCCCTTTTCTGGCCTCTGTGGGTACCAGGAATGAACACAGTACACAGACACACATGTAGGCAAACACTCATACACATAAAATAAAACTAAATAAATCTCAAAAACCACACATACACAGAGCCAGGTGTTGTGGTGTGTGCTTGTAATCTGGGGGGGGGGGGGAAGAGAAAGAGAGAGAGAGAGAGAGAGAGAGAGAGAGAGAGAGATATCCCTGAGGCTCACTGGCTAGCTAGCCTAGTCTATTTGGCAAATCCCAGGCCATTGGAAGGACCCTGTGACAACTGAAATTGTCTTCTGGCTTCTACATGTATCTGTACACACATGCCCATCACACACACACACACACACACACACACACACACACACACATACACATACACACACACACACACACACACACACACACACACACACACACACACAGCTCACATACAGAGTTACAATCCAGGTTCCTTTTTCTAGGTTAAAGCCACCATGCTAGTTTCCACCAGGGCAGTCCATCTGTGTCATGATACACAATCAGGGGTTCCCCAAGAGAAAGAGATAGAGAAGGCTGCCTGAGGGTGAACCTGGAGTCCCTAAGGCTGAGCAAGGCCGGTGCCGCAGCAGTCAGTGGCGAGAGGCTGCGGCTCCAGCCACCACTTCTCAGCCACCTGCCCAGGGAAATCCTGAAAACCCTCACCGGTCCTGTCGATCTTCCATAATTCAAGAGACTTGGGGTTAGAAAAAGTGCATGAGCAACCGGCGTAATTTACATGCTGCTAGTGGACGGGCTGGCAGGCTCCCCCATCATGGAGTTTAAATACCAGTGGCTTAACACCAGATGTAAGTGCAGCTGCCTCCGAGGGACACCATTAACTCCATTACAAAAGAAGACTCTGCTATGCTCAGTCCAGCATGCTCAGGAACATATCACATCTGTCATCTCCGTGCCACCATGGCCCACTTGATGCTGCAGTCATGGACACCTTTTCAGATCAGATCCATCAAGGGGCCGGGCATTCAGGGCCCAGGGGAGGCGAACACGGCCACAAGACTAAGCGGACAAGCCCTGTGTTCCAGGTACTCCCAGGTGGACACGGCCCTTTAGCTAGAGCGGCATGAAGGAGTAGAGGAGGGCAAGGGAGGGGGGGGAGGGGAAGTGAAAGCGGGGAATGAGCTCTGGGCCCGAGCAACCTGGAGAATGGACCCTTTCCACGGTGTCTGCACCTGTAGGGGCGAGTGACCTGATCAAGGCAGGTAGGGTCTGTACACACTGACCAACCCCACCTGCACTGGCGGATGCCAGCATTTCCAGTCTAATCAAAAACACCTTTGAGTGCCTGCTGTATGCCATGGGAAAGTCTAAGAATGCCACGGGCAGCCACGGGCAGCCACGGGCAGCCAACAGGGCTGAGACAGGGCCAGAAACACATGTGTAGCTCAGAGCTACTGGTGTCTCTCTGTTCTAGGAGTTGGCCAGGGTCTGTGGGGCACATTCCTGGGTACAGAGCAACCACGCAGAGGAGAGAGTGGCCAGAGGGCAGAAGAAATTTCTCCAAGGCCTCTGGGTAATTGCTGGGAGGAAGCTGTCGGACCAAGCAGAAGCCCCGGACTTGTCCATTTTTCTGCAAGCGAAGGGGCTGTGACTGTCCACCAAGGTGATGGGTTGTGAGATACCAGAGTGGCTGCGGCCGAGAGAGGGTCTGTCTGGCCCGCTAGGTGCCTGTCTCGCATCTGAGGCCTGTGCTTGCCACTCCAAGCGCAAATGAAAAGGGTTCCTTTCGTTCAGGACTGTCTGCCTGGTTGAGGAGCTGAGGAGGAGCGTTCATTTCACTTCCTGGGTTATGGGGTATGGAAGGCAGGGCCCTGACTTTGTGTGGAGATCACATGGTAGTTAGAGGTCAGGATCAAAGGAAGATACAGCACACAGGACTTAGTGGAGCTGGGGCGTCACACCAGCACACACCTGGGTGATCACTTCTTTCTCTCTCTCTCTCTCTCTCTCTCTCTCTCTCTCTCTCTCTCTCGTGTGTGTGTGTGTGTGTGTGTGTGTGTGTGTGTGTGTGTGTGTTTAATAAACTATAAGTATGTTAAAGTCTTGGGACTGAGAGCTGTGGCTAGAACCATAGTGTAGGAGCCTGAAGTTAGACTCTGACTGGAACCTGCCAGTATATTGGGAAGGGTGCCTGTTCCCACAGCCTTGGAGATGTAAGAAGTCCATCCACACTGCTGGGTGTCCCTCTGGCCTCGTTGAGTCCCCAGAAGCAGCTTGTCCAAGGCGATGCAGGGTTTTCTTGCCTCATCTGCTGTCATTCTCTCAAGTACCAAACCAAAGAACTGATTTTTTTTTTTTTAAAGATGACAAATGGTTTTTATGTTGCACTGAAGGAGAAGAAAACAACAGAGGAACGTTTAGCTTGGGGGAATCTGCAGCCCTGGGAAATTTTCTTGAGCTGAGAGATTTCTGTGCAGGTGATTTCTGTAGACATTTCTCATTTAAATGGAAATTCCTCCAGAAAGAGTAACAATAGCTAGCACACCTCATGCTTTACTAAGTCCTCGCACCAAAAGGCTTCCTCACATTAACTCATTTAAGCTACAGGAATACCTTAGGAAGTAGGTCTATTTTTTAAAAATGAGGTAGTCGGGGCTCAGGGAGGCTAAGCAATCAATCCTAGAACACTTGCTTTGTAAGTAGAGCACCAGGACTTGAACCCAGGCAGTCTGGCTGCAGAAGCCATCGTCTGATTGTGGATGTGTGTGAGTATTAAGTGTAGATCAAGCATTGAGTGAAAGACTGACTCCCACAGTCTCCAGAGCTGGGCTGGAGGGTTTTGTGAGCTGATTTTAATAAAATTTTACACCTGTAGGAATCTATTTCAGAAAGGATTCAGAGAGCTGGGAGATAGGGGTATGTGTGTATGTGTGTGTGTGTGTGTGTGTGTGTGTGTGTGTGTGTGTGTGTGTCCCTACTTTATCATTTGTTTGTTTAGTCTAGACAAGGTCTCTCACAGCCCCTGAATTCACCAAGTAGGGTAGGCCATGCTGGCTGGCCAGTGAGTTCAGGGAGCCCCCTGTCTCTGCCCCCCAGCACTGGGGTTACAGGCGTGTGTCACCACACCCTGCCCAAACTCCAGTCCTCTAACTTGGGAGGCGAGTACTTTAGGGACAGCTGTCATGACGGGGGTGGGGGTGGGGGGGCATGGAAAAGCTGCACTTCTCAGAGTCCTCTGAGTCCTATAGAAAGGTCTTTGTTATCTTTCTCTGAGAAAGAGGGGAATACACCTCTATAATCTTCATCAACGACCTGTGAGGGGACTCCAGGTCATTGAGCAGGGTGTGGACATACTATTCCTGCCCAGAGAGATCAGAGGTTCACACCGTCGCAGTCCTCAGACCATATCTCAAAGACAGTCACAATGGTGAAATTCTCTGTCCCAGGCAGGCTTCCTCTGTGCTGTGACCAATTAGTATTTAATCCCCCCAAGAGCGCTATGAGGGAGCTGAGGCTCACAGAGATGATTGGGTGGGATAGTGCAAACAGTGCGTTGTGAACTAGGGCTGATGTTGGTGTCTGAGCACATGCATCCTCAGAAATGAGTGGAAGAACCTGAGGGAGATGGATCAGCGGTCAGAGTGCATGTTGTGCAAGCATGAAGACCTGAATTTGATCTCCAGGAGCCACATAAAAACCAGGGCAAGAAGGAACAGGTTTGCAATCCCAGCACTGGGGAGGTGGATAGGTAGATCCCTTAGGCTTTCTGGTGAGCCAGCCGACTATAATTGGAGAGCTCTGCACCAGTGAGAGAGCGTGCCTCAAAATAAATAAGTAATTAGGAAAGGAAAAAGGCAACATCACATGAAGAACGACACTCAGTGTTGACCTGCCCCTCCCCCATCACAAATCACTCACACATGTGAAAGGAATAGACAGGTGGGTGGGTGGATGGATGGTCTATCTTAAAATCCAAACCTTACCACATTGTGCTCTGCTGCATTTCCTAGGCCACACTTCTCCACCCCATGACAATCCAGACAGTGAGAAGGCAGGGGCAGGCTATGGAAGATGAGATGAGCAGGAGTCACTCATGAAGGGTTCCAGTGCCACTTCCTCCAGAAGTCTGCAGTTTGTCCAATCCCTGCCATGCCCAGGGTGCATAGGGTGGAATCCACGTGCACAGGACTGCTTCCCTCCCCCACAGGACTGCTTTATAGTCTAAATTCTTGTGTTCAAATCAGATGGACTTTAGGATGAGCGTTCTTACTCCCAGACAATGGAGCACATCACTGGGAGTGGTCTCAGTGCACCTAGGCCTCATGGTGGGGTTGAAGGGCTCTGTTACATCATCTCAAGACTACGTGCTGCTCCTGGTTAGATGCCAGGGCTGACCCTGACTCCTGGCCAGCCACAGCTGCCAACTTGGAAAAGGAGATAGACAAGACACCTCGAGTTTGGTGGGAGTCACAGCCTACCCTAGTCTACGAGGGACACACAATAAGTGTGACCCTTGGGTTCATCTCATGATATTCCAAGAAGAGAAGGCCAGGGTGAGCAGACAGAGGCTGAAGAAAGCTGGCGGGCATCTCACCTCTGAGGCACAACCTATATATGCATGTATATCTGGCATCTTTTTGGGAGTTGGGGAGATTTCTCTCTCTCTCTCTCTCTCTCTCTCTCTCTCTCTCTCTCTCTCTCTCTGTGTGTGTGTGTGTGTGTGTGTACATACAGGTATATTGTATATGCGTGTTCATAAGTGTGTGGGTGCACTCATGGCTGAATAATTCTCATTGTTCTTCTGCCTTATTTATTGAGGCAGAATCTTCCAATCAACCCAGAATTCACTAGCCCGTTGGCTTTGGGGGATCCCTTGTCTCTATCTCCCAGGGCCAGAAATGCAGTGAGCTTCCAGACCCACTCCAGTCCTCATATTTGTGTGCCAAGCACTTTAATGCATGAAAATTGCATTGTATCTGCACTACAATGAGCCACCCCCAGCTCCCTGACAGCCTTTTAAAAATGTCTATAAAGACATGGAGAGATAAAGCTGGGACTGACCGGGAAGCTTCCTCCCTACTGGCTAGCTTTCATAGTGTTGGAAGGTGCTATGTGGGCTGCTGGGGAAAAGAAGTCATCAACAACCTTACCCGGCTGTGAACCCCTGTGAACTACAGTAATGACCAACATGGCAAGATATGTCCATGGGGGCAATTGTGGCATGAATACTATGAAGCTAACCAGCTGCTCTCTGTTTGAATTTAAGGTCTTCTATGCAGGAGGAAACACAGGCCTGGCACTTGAATCTGCCTCCAAACCCAATATTCAAGAGCTCACAGGTCCCAGGGATGGACCTGCTACTATTAGTTTACTCAATGGGCATTGTAGAAAACTGCTCTCTAGATCTGTATCTCTTCCCAGTAGATTAGTGTGGCTCTCAGACCTCCTCAGAGAAGCTGGGTTTTTGTTGCTGCTGCTGTTGTTTTCAATACAGTAAAAGGTGGTCAATGTAGAAACTCACAAGCGCAAAGAACAGGTGCCAGTGGGCTGCTCAGCTACAAACGGAACATCTGTATCACACCCCAGCCATGCCGAGGCTCAGGGACCACTGTGAACGGCTGGGGGGAATGATTGGTTGTGACAGCTTTGCATGCAGACTCACAGCAGATACGGTTGCCTACACAAGGTCTCTTCCTGCTTTGGAATTCACCAGATAGGAGAGGGCGCCAGAGCGTGCCCCTGGGATCCTCTTGTCTTTGCCTCCCACTGGAATTACAAGAAAGTGCTACCACCCTTGGCTTTTCACGTAGGCTCTGGAGATCTATCTCAGATCCTTATACTTCTGAGGCAAACACTCTACCAACTGAACTACTTTCCTAGGCTTCCTGTGGCATTTTGTGTCCCTTAAGAAATGGAAACCGCTACGCTGGGTAAGTATGAGCTATGCCAGTAGCAAGGCATCCGTCAGAAGAGAAGCGTAAACCATTGTCAGCAATATAAGTATCTCATTTCTTCCTAAATCAGTGCATTTTAATGTATTTATCTTGCCGAGCCATGATGGATACAATCTGCCCAAATATATAACATGGGGCTAATGTAATCTCTTACTTGGAAGACTGCTGCATTATAGATACTACCAAGCTACTTTCTCAAGTGTTTAGCACCCTAGCAACCAAAAAAAAAAAAAAAAAAAAAAAAAGAGAAAAAAAACACCCACCCAAAAACAAAAAGCAAAGAAATAAAAGACAACCCAACTAAGACATGAAAATTGCATTGCATCTGCAACACTCTGTTGAAATTGGTTTTACAATAAAGCATGTATTGTAAAAACAAAGATTTAATGATAGATGTTTGGTGGGAATCTGATTACAAAGCAAAACCCACATACATCTAAGTAAAGTTGCAGAGCTTTGAAAAATGAAACTTGGCAAGGAAGCCCTGGTCAGGCTGACTGCAAGGGTGCTAGGTTACCCCACCCCCACACACTGGCAGATCCTCAGGGATGAAAACCCTTCCTCAGAACCTGAACTGTCAGCAGTTTAGATGCTCACACAGGTGGCAGATTGTTTCCTGAACACACTAGCCATTTGTCAAAAGGTGAGGCCTCACTCTCCAGAAGGGGACATTCTTCTGGCTGCAGTCCATTCCACCTGACTACACTGGGAGAGGATTCCCAAGGGACTGCAGTCTCAGGCCACAGAGCCCAGCACAGCCTGGCCTTGAAAGATCCCCAACTCTCACAACTTCTCCTTGTCCCTGCCTTCTCTATTTGGGAAGGACTGGCTGCCTCCTAAGGACTAGTTTTTGATAGATTAACTATACACTGGAGCTAGCTTAGAAACTACACATCCTCCCTGGGACTCTCTGGGCCCAAGCCACAGGCCAAGGCCAATTCTGGAAGGAGGTTGACCACATCAAAGACATAAGTAATTTTTTTGTTTTGTAAAGGTTTTTTTCTTCATTTTACATACCAATCTCAGTCCCCCCTCCCCTTCTTCCGTCCTCCCCACCTTCCCCCATCCTACTCCTCCTCTGCTCCCCAGAGAGGGTAAGGCCTCCCTTGCGGAGTCAACAAAGTCTGGCATACTAAGTTGAGGCAGGACCAAGTCCCTGCCTCCTGTGTTAAGAATGAGCAAGGTATCCCACCCTGGGGAATGTGTTCCAAAAAGCCATTTCATGCACCTGGGATAACTCCTGATCCCACTGCTAGGGGCTCCCCAAACAGATCTAGCCACATAACTGTCACCCACATTCAGAGGGTCTAGTTTGGTACCATGCATGTACCCCAGTTGACAGTGCAGAGTCCATGAGCTCCCACCAGCTTGGGGCAGCTGTCTCTGTAACACAAGTAATTTTAATCAACACAGAAATGTTGATTATTTGTGTCTTTTTTAGATCCACTGGGATGTGACTTACCAACTTTGCGAACTAGAAAACACACATACACACAAACACACCCACACATATACACACACACTCCACCTCTCAGAAGAGGTCACTTTAAAACCCAAGACACTCACATTCTGGGACTCATACACCTTCTTTTGCAATATCTATATAAGACCTTCCCTCAGAATGTGGGGCAAGAAGGTCACAGAAAGGCAAGAGCTGGCCATCTCCTAACAAGCCTTGTTCATACGCCTTTTCTTCCTTACTCTTCTTCGCCATCTATTGACCCCATAGGGTGCTAGAGAGCCAGACCCTGTCCCTTCACATTCCTACCATAACCCAAGCCCTGCTGACCTGGCATTTGGCTGGTTTGGATTTATTTTGAGACTGGTTCTCACTCTGTATCCCAGGCTGGCCTTGAACTTGCTCCCTGCTGACAACCTCCTCCACTTTGTGTCATGTTTGTGACAACCTGGAGGATGTGATGTCACTTGAGATGGGATAGGCATAGACAGCAGATGCTGCATGATCTCATTCACATGTGGATTCTGAAAATGTAATCTTATAAAAGGCAGAGAGCTGAATGGTGGCCATCGGGGAGTGGCTCTGGGGAGATTCTGGTCACAGGATGCATAATCACAGGGAGCCAGGAAGCAGAAGGCCCAGAGGTCTATCATGTACCATGATGAGGTGTTAATGAGCATGTGTTGTACTCTTTATTTATTTATTTATTTATTTATTTATTTATTTATTTTGTTTTTTTTGAGACAGGGTTTCTCTGTGTAGCTTTGAGCCTTTCCTGGAACTCGCTTTGTAGACCAGGTGGCCTCGAACTCACAGAGATCCACCTAGCTCTGCCTCCCGAGTGCTGGGATTAAAGGCATGCGCCACCACGCCTGGCATGTTGTACTCTTGAAATGTGCAGAGTGGATGTTGAGTGTTCTGCTTCTGTGAATCTAAGGCATATTCTTTTTTTTTTTTTTTTTTTTTTTTTTTTTTTTTTTGGTTTTTTCGAGACAGGGTTTCTTTATGTAGTTTTGCGCCTTTCCTGGAGCTCATTTGGTAGCCCAGGCTGGCCTCGAACTCACAGAGATCCGCCTGATTCTGCCTCCTGAGTGCTGGGATTAAAGGTGTGCGCCACCAACGCCCGGCAAACATTCTTAAAGTAACTTATAAAGTATGCATACACTCTCCCCCATCAATGGAGAGGACAGGGACGGTCTCACATGCCTCGGTGTCCCACTCATGGCAGTGAGCTTTACACAGAAGAGACCTCCCTCAACATGGACTGGTTAAATGGATGCACAAGTGACAGGCTCTATGGATACCAAAGGAAAAGGTGTTGAGACGACAGATCCCCACCGTGAGAAGTGTATGGTCCAGCTGGGATAAAGAGACAGGAAGTGGGGATAGCCAGTGACCTCCCCACATTTTGATCTCCTCCCTCTTAACATCCCCACCTTACCAGGCACCTTGCTTTGGTACTTCCTAGTTTTCCTGCTGTAGAGAAAAGCTAAACACATCACTTTAAAAACACTAGACATATTATACTGATGTATTTTTATCTTTCAAGAAAACGATGAACAGGAAATGCTTACCTCGGAAGAATGGATGGGAGAATTTTAGTCACTGGGATCTCTGGAAAAGGTAATGTATTGTAACTGCTGTTGTTAACATGGCAGGGGATGAAAGAACTGCTTTCTAAGCACAAGTGTGTGTGTTGTGTGTGTGTGTGTGTGTGTGTGTGTGTGTGTGTGTGTGTGCGCGTGCACGCGCGCACGCACACATGTATTTCACTGGCTCTTTGCTCTATTTCTTCTCATAAACTACTTGCCTTTTCAGCAAGGACCAGCTGCACACCAGCTGGGACAGAGGCGAGAGGGTCTCTGAGGGGGGTGTGCAAAAGAGGAGGGATCCTCCGGTATGGAAAAGGAAGGAGGGGCTGGAGATGGCTCAGAGGTTAAAGGCATCTGCTGCCCTTGCCACAGGCAGGACTTTGGTTCCCTGCACCTGAATCCGGCAGCTCACAACCACCTGTAACTGCAGCTCCAGAGGATCTGATGCCACCTTCTGGCCTCTGCATTAACCTACATACACTCACACATGATGATGATGATGACGACGACGACGATGATAAATTCTTTAAAGGAAAACCACAGAGAAGGGCTGGTATCAGGTAGGTGACTCATCAGGGCTTCTAGACCCATTCTGACTCAAGACTTAGTCTTTAAGATCTTTTTTTTTTTTTTTTTTTTTTTTTTTTTTTTTTTTTTTAGACAGGGTTTCTCTGTGTAGCTTTGCGCTTTCCTGGAACTCACTTGGTAGACCAGGCTGGCCTCGAACTCACAGAGATCTGCCTGCCTCTGCCTCCCAAGTGCTGGGATTAAAGGCGTGCACCACCACCGCCCGGCTTAGTCTTTAAGATCTTGAAAGAGATTACACTTGTCAGAAGGCAAAGAACTGGAGACAGAGCTGTGAAAGAGACTCCCAGTTTAGTGGCCACAGTGCCCTATAGCCTGAGGGTGGGGTTCCTTGACAGGGAAACCCAGGGGTCTCCTGCTCATGGGGAACCTGGGTTATTACTGCTCCATGTGCTTGGGAGATTCCATCAGAGTCCCTGTGGATGCCTCTGTGTACCTGTTCATGGAGGGGCCACCAGTTATGGTGCACATCTCTCTCAGGTACCAGGATGCCTGGGGGTCCTGTTATTAGTGACTTCCATGCACTATTCATGGGCTGTGGATTATGTTTCTCACGAGAGTGACATTAGCAATGTAAACCTATATATATTGCCTCATGAAAGCTTTGATCTGACGTAGAGAACAAGATCCCAGTGTGCCTGACACATGGTATGAGAGGCACTGTGATTGTTAACTTGGTGAGATTTAGAATCTTGGTTGAAGCATACCCCTAGGTGTCTGTGAAGGTTACTGGGAAGGTTTAACTGAATCGAGAAGATTTTCCCCCAATGTGTGTGTGTGTGGGTATCATCCATGGCTGGTGGCCCATGCTGAATAAAAAAGAGAAAGTGAGCTGAGTGTAGCATTCATCTCTCTGCAGATACAAGGTAACCATCTTTTTCACGTTCCTATTGGCAAGACTTTTCTGACACGATACATTGTATCCCCAAACTATGAGCCCAAAGAAATTCTTCCTTCTTTAAGCTTCTTTTGTCGAGTATTTTGTTACAGAAAGAGAAAGGCTGGAGGCTCCAGAAGCACATGCACCTGGTGACATCTGCCCGCTGTCCAGGACACCTGTGCTCTTCTTGTGTCTGGTTCCACAAGAGCTCTGGTGGCATCTGGCTTTTGTCTTCCAGTCTCTACCCACTGGAGGGAACCTGTCAACCAGATTCAGGAAGTAAGATGGAAAGCCCCTTCCCCAAACCCTTAGCAAGGATGGAGCCAAATGCTTTGGACAGAATTTACAACCTACAATTTGTCTGTAACATTGTTTCTGGGGTCAGTAGGTGGATGAGGCAGGAGGGGGCAGGAAGAAAGCTAAGAGAAGGAAATATAATTTCAAATTCATTCATGATTTATCTGTTTGCTCCCTGTGGCTGCAGGGGAATTTTTAACTACACTGCAAGATGGCCGGGCTGTGCCCAGTGCTGCATGCCATGGAGCTCAGAACAGCTCCTAAAATGTTAACCTCTCCTTTGCTGGTGGCTTTCCACCTCACACTTTGCTGACCCCTAGCCTGGCCTTGTGTGGTGCTCAGCCATAGGACATGTCCTCACACAGGTAGGTACACGGACTCACTCCATTCTCCTAACACATGCAGCCACATTAGACATGTTTGGAATCTTTGTCCTTTGCCCATTTCGAAGCTCCCTCCTTTAGTCCACATCCATGCCCCCTTTCAGTGTGGTAAAGTCCCAAGGGGAACAAGTAAACCCCAAACAGGAGCTTTCCAGAAATGCCATTTTCCATGTTAGCCAGCCCGGACAGCTGAGCCGATTTCTTGTCTCTCAGCTGCCTGTGTCATGGGCCCAGATGGCCTCCTAGACAAAAGGTTCTCAGCATCAAGCAGCAACATCCGTGACTCAGGAAGCTCTTCCCTGCATCTTCCCTTGCCCAATCTGCTTCTATCATTTAATCAAGGATTCTCTCATGTTCAGGAACAAAAGGGGACACAGTGACCCTGGAAGGAGTGGACGGGGCCATTAATCAAGAGAGAGAAGAGGCCAATTCCCACAACCGAGCGCAGATCCCAATTAGTGCACAGAATCACATCCTGGGATGAAGGGGTTAACTGTGGTGTCGCCCACGTGAATACCACACCAGGAAAACTCATCCACACAGCCCGGCCTTCAACAAGCATCCATCCATCTGTCTATACATTGAGCTCAGCTCTCCTTTCCCATTCTGCACAGCGGACAGTCATTGTTTAAAAATGTCACGATAATAATCAGCTTTTGTGGCAAAGATATGAAAAATGTATTGCAAGATCAAAAGGGTGATATTGTCTTCCCTCAGATTACACATTCCACCCACAGAAAGGACTAATCTGATGTCCTCAGAGAGGAAATAGGTAAACATTTTCAACATTATCACCATCTATGTTTCATTTCTCTGGGCCTGCTTGAGAAAAAAAAAGTTATTTATGTATTAATAAAAAAGAGTGATTTTGTCCTTAACAAAATAGTAATGGAAGCCTTGAAATCTCAGCTGTGGATTTTGCAAGCCTAGTCAATCACACCCAGGAGGAACCAGGGATGTTATTGCCGTCTTTGGGGGGTTAAGTCGGCCCCTCCCATACTACTCCTGTCTTCATCCTAGAGTGAAGTCAGTCATGGACTTGGCATGAGTTTCATGGCATGCCTTGTGTGTCAGGAACAGAGGGTGGATTTCTGACCCCTCAGCCTGCCTCAAGCCAGTCCCTCTCTGAGCCTATGCCTCATCTGTGGAATGGGGACAGCATGGCTTTGAGGGACTGCACTAGAGGACAGCCATCTGCATGCCAATGACAGGGGCCTCACAGACATGAGGACCCCATCACTGCTGTTATTAAAAAGGAGTATAGTTTAAATCCAAGGAAGTTGGAAAGGGTAGATGCCCGAGTGACATGATCAGCCTCCCAAGAGGACAGGGGACATGCTAGAAAGCTCTAGGGTACAAGAGGTGAATGATCGGTTCCCATGCCATGCTCTAGAGGGAAGGGAGAGAGAGGCTCATGGGAAGTAAGATACCCAGCCCCAGGGCCTTTGGAGGGCAGGATGCTGCTGACGGGTGGCTCAGATCTCTGCCTTTGAGACAGGCTCATGGGCCCTTCCCTCCTCTAGAAGACCCCAACTGCATCCAAAGTGTGGGTAACATGGGGCTGAATGAGTTTTCCAGAAACCACAGGGATCACATCATTGCCTCCATTTTGGGGGATGGGTAGGAATCTGGGTGGTTTAAAGCAAAGAGCTTGTGCTTTTATTATGAGGCTGAAAATGAAGAACAAGGCAAACCCAACAGGCTGCTCCCAAGAGCAACTGCTGTTTCCATGGCCCTGGGACAGGGTAGTTCTTTTCTCCACCAGGGTGGGAAGGGAAGCTGCCAAACAGCCCCTTTCCCCCAGGAAAAGCCTGAATGCAGACAGACTCCCATACAAGAGTCATGATTAGAATTAGACCTCTAAATTATAGATTTTAAAGAGACATTTGCCTTGAATTTCAAGTGCCAATTTTACATAGTGTTATTTTTTTCAAATGCTTTTGCTGTCAGAAATCCACTTAAAATTGAGTAACTTCATTCAGTGGATATTACCAAACAGCTGTTGGGGAGTCTGGAGAATTAAAAACAAGAAAACCAAAAGACAGCCTATGTCCTCAAGCAGTTTATAGTCTGGGGTAAAGGAACACAACAGAGAGAAAAGGAGGCTGTGAGTCCCCATTGCTCAAGGTTGCCTCTCCGCCCACAGGTCATCCTGAGCCCAGAGTGGTGGTGTTCAAGCTGGATGCCCATGTGCAATTTGTGGAGTGAAGTGCCTTTTATTTCCTATTTTAGCTTCAATGTACTATGAGTGTCATACACTTGAATCATGAGCTCTGTGCCTTTGGATAATCATCCTCCCATTTATTGAAGGAGTTGCTATGGTCTGAATGCAAAATGTGCTTCATAGGCTGATGTGTTTGGTGCTGTTGGGGGAGACTGTGGAACCTTTAATGAGCACCAGGTGGAAAAGGTGAATCACTGGGGGATAGGTCATGAGGGTGACAGCCTGACTTTGATCCTAGCCTGAGCTCCTCCTTCCTGATCCACTGAGATTCAATAAGATGTATCACAAGCTCCCACTGCCATAGATGGAGACCCACCATGAGTAGATCTCTGTCTGTCATGCCTGCCTTACCAGGAAGGACTGGATCCCCGCAAAGTGTGAGACAAAACAAACCTCTCCTTTCTCAGGTTGCTTTTATCAGATATTTGGCACAGAAGTGATGAAAGTAACTAATTCAAAGAATTAGTACCAGGAGTGGGGTTGCTGCTATGAGAAACCTGACCCTGTGATTTGTAGGTCTCTAGAGCTGGTTTGTGGGAGAAATATGAGAGGGTAGTGAACTATTTGGAGGGGAACTCAGGAGGCTAGAATGCCAGTAGAAATGCAGACAACAGAGTCTGTGCTCATGAGGTTTTGGAGATGAAGACAAGGTGTCTATCAGGGGTTGTGCTAGAAATCATTCATATTACCTTCTGGCAAATAAGTTGCCTATGTTCTCCCACTGTTCTGAAAGTTTGAGTGAGGTTTAACTAAAAATGACTGACAATGCTTATTTCTTTGGTATAGTAATTTAAAACAGCATAGCATTTAGACTGGGGTGTGGTTACTGCTCATGGTATTTAGGGGTGCATACCACGAGGTGAGAGGGAGAGAGGGGGAGAGGGAAAGAGAGAGGAGAGGGAGAGAGAGAGAGAGAGAGAGAGAGAGAGAGAGAGAGAGAGAGAGAGAGAAGAGAGAGAGAGAGAGGAGAAGGATAGAGAAAAGCAGAGCAGAAATATGAAGAAAATGTACAGTTCATGGAAGACAGGAGCTTGGGCATATTTAAAGTTGCAGAGAAGTTGGGTGCAGAGAAAGCCACTGCAATTGTTAAGCAGATTGGCAACATAAAGAGAAATCTCACACTTGGCAGCAGGATAATAAGAAAAGTATCTTAAGTGCAAGACCTCATCCACCGAGAGTTCCAGGTATAACAACACACTCATTTTTAAAAACTGTCATTTGAGAAGAGAATGCCTGAACAAAGAGCATGTCCAGGAACCCTGCCTGAGCACCCCCACCTAGGGAAGTGTCCATGAAGACTCTTTTTCAGACATTCAGAATACAGAAGTTACAGGGTCATGGAGGTTCACATCAAGGGTCCAGAATGAAGCCACTGAGGTCAGGTAGTATTTACAGAAATGGGATTTCCTGAAAAGTGACCCCGAGAGGCCAATGTATGAATATGAAGCCTAAGTTTTGATAGAAACCATAAGATATTAGAAACGCCGGGAGCTGAGTGTCTACTGAGAAAAGCTGTAGGCACTGAGTGGAGCCAGTCTAGGCAGCACAGCTGTAGGGATGGAGCTACCCAAGGCCCCCTTTTCTGGGCACAGCTGCAGGGGTGAAGCTACCCAAGGCCCCCTTTTCTGGGCACAGCTGCAGGGGTGAAGCTACCCAAGGCCCCCCTTCCCTGGGCACAGCTGCAGGGGTGAAGCTACCCAAGCCCCCTTCCCTGGGCACAGCTGCAGGGGTGAAGCTACTCAAGGCCCCCTTCCCTGGGCACAGCTGCAGGGGTGAAGCTACCCAAGGCCCCCTTTCCCTGGGCACAGCTGCAGGGGTGAAGCTACCCAAGCCTGGGGGGTGGGCACAGCTGCTGCTGCTACTACAGATGTTAGACATGGAGCTCCAGGAGTTAGGCTTTGACCCACTGGGTTTAGGGCTCACTTTGGTTCAGTCTTTCCTCATGCCCTCTTTCTTCCCTGTGGGATGGGTATGTTTATTCCGTAGCATTGTGTACTAGCAGTATATAAACTTTTTTTTTTTTTTTTAATTTTACAGAGCTCACAGCTTTGAGTTTGCCTTGAGTCTCAGAAGAGATTTTGAACTTTGGATTTTTGAACAGTGTTGAAACTGTTAGGAGTATTGGGACTTTTGAAGTTGGACTGAATACATCTTACAATGTGAGCTGGCCATGAGTCTATGGGGGCCAGGGGTAGGATGTTATGGCTTGAATATAAAAATGTTCCCTGTAGTCTTCTGTGTTTGAATACTTGGTCTCCAGCTGTGGTACTGTTTAGGAAGTTATTCGGTTTTCAGTAGGTTAGAGAGAATAAATAGGTCGCTGGGAAAGATGGTAGGAGGATTATAGCCTGGTCCTCATGTTGCCCCAGCTCTCTGCTTTCTAATTTACTAATGTGTGTGTGTGTGTGTGTGTGTGTCCCTTGCTATAACCCAAGTCACCATGTCTGTCCTGCCACTATCAATGATTGATTCCTTACATCATGCACCAATACAAACACCTTCTCTCCCATGTGGCTTCAGTCAGTTATTAGAAAGTAAGGAAGCCATCAATTGCCCGTGTTCCTGCCAAGGAGCCTTGGTCTTCTGTTCTAAGGTGTTTTTCTGGCAAGGGCAGCGACAAGACTACCCAGGGCTGCAGCGCACCTGCTGGGCTCCATCTCAGTCATCCTCCTTGTTTGGACCACATGTTCTCCACATCCTCAGATCCAGCTCTCCCACACCTCCATCTTCATTAGTCTGGCCTTGTTGGGTTTTGTAGAATGTCTTCTACCTCTTAGTTCTATCTGTAGATGCCAGGGCTCTGCCCCCAGTCCTCAGCCTCACCTCCATTTATAAAATGAAGAACAGGGAATATGTTATGAGGAACCTGGGAAAACAGACTTTCAATGAAGCACAACACTGCTTGAACATACTTGAAATTCTCTTTAGAAACCTCATAGGCATCACTCCCTAGTCAGGGTGGGCCTGGGTTCTAGTCCTACTTCACTGTCTGTGTAGCCTTAGGCTAAAGAGTCTCTCCGAGTCCCTCTTTCCTTATTTGTTAGGGGCAGGTGTGAACCCAGCCCTCTCTCAGACCCTTTCCCACTCTTACATGTGATGAGGTTAGCTTCTTGCTCCTTCAGTTCAGTCTGTTTTTTCTTCAGGTCACACCAGTCAAGGTGGGAAATCCACCATCATCTTGGGGACCCCCCTCACTTGTCATCTCATCTACTGTCACGTTGGAGACCTGCCTCTGGGCACACCTGTGGGGGATTAACTTGGTAAGGCTGAGATGCGAAGGACCCACCTACCGTGGGTGGCACCATCCCATGGGCTGGGATCCTAGACTGTATAAAAAGGGACACGTGAGCTGAGCACAGGCATTCTTTGCTTCTTAATTGTGAGTCCAATGTGACCAGCTGCCCCAGCTTCTGCTGTCGTGACCTCCCTTCCCCGATCCTAAGCAGCTTTTGTCCATGTATTTTATCTCAGGAAAGAAAAAGAAACTGAGATGATCATCTCCCGTGATGTTCTTTTAGCTTTCATGAAGGCGCCCCTGATTAATCCCACATTCAAAGTATTTTTTGCAACATTAAAGGGTAAATAAATTTGGAATACTAATGCAAAAATCAAAACACATTCAAGGGTATTCTGCTGTGGAGAAAATTTAATTCTTGTTTCCAAAGGACCAAGTGACTACCTCGTGATAAACTACTGGGAACAAAACCCTCTGGTGAATTGTAGACTGCTTACACAAATCACTTGCTCAAATCCCATCTGTCCATGCTGCTTCGCTATTAAAATTTCTAATCTAGAAGGAGAATTCCGTAACTAGTGTGGGTTTCAGTCCCATGTCTCAATATTGGGACCCGCCGCCCGTCCTTGCCTGTCATAACAGATTGATTGCCTTTAGAAGTCCGTCTTCAGTTGGAGGGATGGTACAGCAGCTAAGTGCATTGGCTGCTCCTCCAGAGGACCGGGGTTCGACTCCCAGCACCCATGAGACAACTCATAACTGTCTGTAACTCCAGTTCCAAGGGATCTGACACCTTCACATAGATGTACATGAAGGCAAAATACCAATGCACATAAAATAAAAAGTAAAAAAAGAAGTGGGTCTTCAGGAATGGTGGGAGTGGTTCTCAGACTTTCATTCTCCGGAAAGGGGCTTCGTCCAATGCCCAACTATATCCGGGGTTTTCAAATTTTTCTCCTGCTGTCGTCTGACTCCCCCATGTAATCTCGCAGTTTGAGCTCATCAATGTTTGTGACTCCAAATCAGCCCCATAAACATACTGGGGTGAATGATGATTTTATCCCCCCTGCCCTTAAAACTACCAAAGTGATTCTAACCAAAGTACACAACATGCCAGTCACTCTAGTTCTCTTGGGGAGGCGTCTGGAGCACACTCCATGCTCACTACTCCTCTAGAAGCATTTCATACTGCTTATATGACTTATTATGCCATTTGACTGGCCTGGGCAATAAACCTCAGACATTTGCTTCACCTGAGAACCTATCCTATTGCAATACACACACACACACACACACACACACACACACACACACACACACACACACACACATCGAGAGAACAAATGGCTTAGGATGCTCAAAGGAGAAGAGGCTTATACATTTTCACAACCACACCTTGGAACCTTCTGGTCTTCTGGAACCTGGGGCAAGGTCATCTAGGGTTTCAGATGACAAGCAGGCTGTCTGTTCCCAAAGACCATCTGAGCTGTTCTGGTCAACCACAGAACTAGCCAGAGAGGAGAGGGATGGAGAAAGCTAGACACAGATAATTGAGGCTGCAACCTTACCAAGGAAGCATGCTGGGGCATATATATTTCTGTGACATCTTCCACTGCCCCTGATGCTCTGATGGCAGATGGAACTTTCTTAGAGTGGAAGCTGGTCAGGCTTGGGAGTAGGCCAGGTGCTCAAGAAAAGCATTTTTGGTACACAAAGCCCTCGAGGAGCAAAGCCTAGGAATTTAGTGCCCCTTCCCTGAGGCCCTAGGGAACCTCTAGGAACTGTGCCCAGAACCTCTGGTACATGGAAACCGCTCCCTTGCTCTCACTCAGGGATGCAAGAAACACCTTGCATATCTTTTAGGCTATCGGTAGTCAGCTCTGTAGCCCTGACTACTCCCTCACTCAAGAAGCATGAGTAGAAGACACACTGTTTACTCTACACTGCCATTTTACTCCAAGCAGTTAGTCAAAGATACTCCTAAACCTTACTGCTATGCCAAGGATGGCTTCGGGACAGGGCAAGCATCCTATTGTGGATAATGAAGTGTGAGTCCACCAGAGAGGGATTTGTCATGTTTGTGTGTCTATGGGGGATGGCAGAGTGGAAGCAGCCAGGTTCTTGACCTCAATGACAGTTCCAAGCTTTAGACCTATGGTCAATGCATGAGAATGATTCTTCCAATCATTTGGGCCAATCTGAGTGGAGCTTTCAGTAACCTGAGGGAATAAGTGAATGGCAAGGTACTCAGAACCTGAGCTGGGACAAGCTGTGTCTCAGAGACAGGAGCAGTGACCTGAGATCCTCAGTGCTCCTGAGCTCTCAAGCATCCAAAGTCTGAACTCAGCTTCTTCCCAAAGCCTGGCCAACAAAGGCCACTTGGGATAAGAGGGCTGTTTTAGACCTTAGGAGTTGAACTGCCTTTAATTTGTATGAAGACCTTATCTTCACCTCAACTGTGGGTGTGGCTATTCCAGCATCCCATGGATACATGCAGACCAAGACCTGATTGACATTTAGCTGAACTTCTTTGAGCCTTTGTCTCCATGGGACCTTGACCCTGGCTTACTCTCTTGAGTTTAAGTGAAGAATTCTATCAAGCCAATTTATCCAGAAATGCCAGGCTCGCAAGTCAGTAAGGCTTCTCTTCCTCACTCTTGACCATCAGTCAGTTCCCTACTCTCCAGTGCTGACCAAGGGTCTTGCAGTAACTTTTACCCTTTCCTTGTCCATTGGCTATAACTTGTCCTTGTTGGACTTGTAATTAAGTCCATTGTTTCACTCTGGGGGAAATGTGGGGGTGGTGGGTAGCCCCCCACAGTTCACCCACAGGAGGAGGTAGAGTCTCTCCAGAGCCTGGTGAGCTGTGGGCACAGGCAGGACTCCTGTGTGTCTTCTGGTCCGGGTGACAGTGTTGTGCAGGCATGAAGGGAAAGTTAGCACAATCTAAGGCGTGCTTCTAAAGAAGCCTTAATCCCAAATCTGACAAAGTGGCACACAGACATATGTGACCAAAATAAATTCCAAGATGATCTCAGTATTTCCGAGTTATTCCGCTGCTGGCTGAAGATGCACCACACTTGGTTGATGGCATGGGGCGGGTTGTGTTTCATCAGAGGCAGGAAATGTAGATCAAAGGCTGGGGGCTAAGGAAGCTGAGATCACAGTAGAAGGCCACTGAGCCCCTGGATGATTTCCAAGAGGTCAAGTCTCAGGCCCAAGAAAGTAAAGAGGATGCGACAAGTGACATCTTGTCTCTACTGTTCTCCGTCCTCAGGCTGGCACTGGACCCCCTCAGACAGTGAGTTAAGCTTCCCAGGAGCAAGAAGCCCAGAGGGGTGTATGCTTTCAAACATCTGTTCCTAGACCCCCACTCAAGGGGCTCTGATTAGCAGAATAGGAGCAAGAAATCCGCCCACCCCCCCCCCCCCCCCCCCGCAACCCTGAGATTCCAAGGCAGGTGTGCTCTGGGTCCCCTGTTAGAGAAACTACCGAGTCCTCATAACAAAACAGATTTCCTGGCTCTGCCTCTGGCTCTGGTTCCAACATGGGTGCCAGGAAAATGTTGACAAAATGGGTGTCTCTGCTTCTCAAGATCTTCCTATGGGCATGTAGAGGAGGCTTGTCACAATAAGGTCTGTATGTCCTGGAGACCAGACCTCATGAGGTTATGTCAACCATAGTTCTGGAGCTTGATGTAGGGGGTGGGTAGTGCAGGATTGGTATGTTCCTTGGTAGGGAGCAGGAGCATGACTGATTTGTGGTACTCTTTCGTCTTTAGTGGATGGAGATATAAGGCCTCTGCCTTTACAGTGTTCACCACTCTTGGAGCAGCTCCTTACCACCTTCTGTTCCCTACACATCCCCATGGGGCCAGATAGACACCAGAAGGCCCTGACTGACTCAGTGCCCCCTCCTCTCCACCTCCAGTAGTTTCTAATTTTAAGTGGAACTGAAGTGAATGACTTCCTTGGGATAACATTTACCATAATCCTTAGTTACTCATTCATTTTTCTATCTAATTCAGCTTAATATCTGTGGTGATATATTGTATACCCCAATAAAGCTTACCTGGGGATCAGAGGACAGAGCCAGCCACTAAATTAGACATAGAGGTCAGGCAGTGGTGGCACACACCTTAATCCTATCACTTGAGAGGCAGAGATCCATCTGGATCTCTGTAAGTTCAAGGCCACACTGAGCTACATGAGAGAAACAGAACCAGGCATTGGTGACACATGCCTTTAATCCCAGTAAATAATATGGCAGGACACAGAAAGGTATATAAGGTGTGCATAAATAGGAACTTTCTCTCTTGAGGCTGATGATTTTGTAGAGGTTAGCTAGTGCCCAGCTGTTATGCATCTCTGATCTTTCAGCTTTCACCCCAATATTTGGCTCTGGGTTTTCTATTAATAAGACCTTTTAAGATTTAGGTTACATCTATCCATCTAGGGCTTACTAAATTCATCTTGTGGGGTGCAGCCTTTGCACATAGCAGATGTATAGAATGAACAAGGCGAGGCACCTTTCTACTCAGGTCACTCACAAGGCAATGGCCAGTTCAATGGGCACAAAACAGTGTCAGCCAATGCAGGAGAAACTGAAGTCCAGTGCTGATACCAAGAGGAAGTACCAAGTTGCAAATGCCAAGCTCTCTCTGCCATGGTCAGGGCAGATGACACTAAGCCAGCATACTTGGTCTAGAAAGCAAGGAGCAAACACACACACACACACACACACACACACACACACACACACACACACAGAGAGAGAGAGACACAGAAAGAGAGCAGAGAGAGAGAGAGAGAGAGAGAGAGAGAGAGAGAGAGAGAGAGAGCGAGCTGAGCCTGTTTATTGATTCAAAGGTGCCGGAGTACAAAGCACACAGTGTAAATAGGAGAAGGCCTAGGGAGTGCCTTTATGGAAAGGGCCTGCAGGTAACATATCAATCCCTAGATTCTGTCCCCAGCATCAAAAACAACCAACCAAACCCCAGGACAAAGCTGGGGTCTCCAAAGCTTGAATAGGAAGCTAGGCTGTAGACAGAGGCACATTCTCCAGTTTACAGGAAGCCCATGTCTGATTTGTGGCATTCTTGCCTTTTACAGTCCCCATGGTGGCCGAGGGAAGGTGACTGGTTTGAGGGCAGAGAGCTCAGTTTGCATGGGGGTGGCTGTTCCACTCATCTTGACCACTGAAGGCAGCCCTGCCTAGGGCAGTGGTGAAAGCAGGTTGCAGGGCACGGACTCCATAGAAAGGCCTTTCAGGTCAGGGAGAAAAAGGGGAGGCAGGAGCCCAGTGGCTCCAGGGCCCTGCATACACTCAGACCCCATGCCACCCAGGCAGCTGCTCACCTCATAAAGGTCCTGGTGTCCCTCCAGTGGCTTTGTGATTGCCTGCTCAGACCGCTAGCTGTGAGCTGAACACCCTAGAAATGTGTCTTCTACATTACAGACCTTTTTTTTTTTCCCTACCTGGAAACACTTGGGTGGCTTAATTTGTTTTCCAAAATAACAAAAGCAATTAGACTAATTGCCTTCGGAATGGGGCGCTCATAGGCGACAACCTTAACACCACACAGGAGGAGACTGGCAGGTCCCTTCTAGGCTCATAATTTATGGACTAATTTTCCTGTACTGTCAAGGGCAGGAACATCTCGAGAACGGAGAGGTGTGAGGCTGGGCAGACTCCAAGGCCTCCCTTCGCAGCTTCTTAGCAGCCACACTCATTGGAAGGGTGGAAATAAAAGCTGCTTATTTCTGCCACATAGCACCAGGGCCTCTGCCATGGTGGCACCAGGGCATCAGCCCCTTGCACACGACAGAGCACCTCTGGGTACCTTACAGCCTGTGTTGCTGCTGAGAATATAGCTCTCCTGCTTCCACAAAACTCCATCTTGATGGGTTAGACCAGGTTTGGGGGACTGTCCTGGAATGACAGGGACTACAATCTGGGTCAGGTAGGGATGGCGCCCCGGACTAGGCTCCTGGTTATATGTATGGCGGTTCAGTTCTAGTAAGCGATGCCATCGCTGGCTGTGTCTTAAGGACAGAAAGAGCACCACGTGGCTATTTCTTCCAAGTTGAGACATTCTCTCCTGTAGAGAAGAGACATTCCTACAACTCAGCAGACCCAGGGAGCTCAGAGTTACAAGATTCACAAGGCCCCAGGCTGCGTAAGGAGTAATCAATAGCTGGGGGGGGGGGAGACGCTTCGGGGGGGGGGCTGCCTGCGAGCTGGGCACACAGGGAGGCAGCTGGTGGGAGCCACCACCTATGCTGGAGTGCGGTGTATGGAGAGGCAGCTCTGAGTCACCCTCCTGTAAGTAAACCCACTTTGCTTATTGGTTCCCCAAGCTGGGCACGAGTGGAGTCATTTCTTGGGTCTGTCATTGGTGACTTACGTGGGGTGAACAGATGTTTGTTCATGGATTCTCCAGGAAAAGTCACACAGTGGGGAGACAGTGGCCACATGGTTGCCTCTGTTTTCTAGTTAACACTCACAAGCTTCTGGAAGGGATGATGGAAGCTCCCTGCTAAGACATAGAACAGTCTTCTGTACCCCGAGGGACGTCAGCTTCATGACAGCTGCCCTTTCAATCCAGGCACTAGGCTAGCTATTCCCCAAGCTTTACCCCTGCCGAAGGTCTAGGGTCCAGAACTGCGGTTCTTTATCAACCAGCCATGGGGTACTCCTCTTCCTGTGTCATGTGTCTGCTGAAGGGCTCCAGTGGATGGACCAGTCATGACCAACCTTTCCCCTGGGATTCCACAGCTCAGTGGGTAAATGACCCGCCCCCCCCATTACCACTACTTAGATGCAGGACAGAATTGCCTCCAAGCTGTATGACAGATATACCAGGAAAGGGCAGGAAGTGGATGAAGGGGCAAAGCTCCATGCTACAGATGGGCACTGACAAGCCTCCCTGGTGGAGTGAGCATTTAGTCCAGAACCCCGAAGCTAAGCAGGATTCGAAAAGAGATTCAGAGGAGGTAGCTGTTCAAGCTAAATACAGGCACTGAGACATGAAGCCAGGGGTTCTGTGAGGAGGCTGGTGGTCACCCCCTGAAACCTTGTCAGATGCAGAAGCCATAGGGAACAAGGTAAGGAAGGCAGAGCAGGACCAGCGGCCTGGAAGCTGGAAGGCATTTGGATGTTGCTGATGGGTAATAGGAGCCAGCTTGGGAAAGGACAGGAAAGACTAACTGCTTTTCAGGCTGGCCACTCTCTCAAAGGAAGAAAGGCTAGAAGGAGGTGAGAGATGAAGGCCAGTGAAGGGAGTGAGACAAGGCTGGAACATCTGGAGTAAGGTGGAGAAATGTAGACAGATTTGACATCCAGATGTAAAAAGTGGAGCCGTGTGGGGTTGCTGAAGGATACAGGGAAGAGACAAAAGTCAAGGACTATTTCTGATGTAAACATGTATGGTGTGGTCTTAAATGCTGGTTCCAGAAGTGGGGCAGGAAGACAAGCAGAAAGCAGATCTCTCAAAGTTAAAAAGGGTGCAGTTCCTCAGATGACACACGGCTCACCGCCTCCTTCCAAGACGTCAGAGTGACTTTTAAGAAGAAATCATAACAGCAAAGAAAATGGGAGAAATCTCTTTAATGCAAGGGACTTAAGGACATTTCTGGGACACGGGGCAGAAGATGCCTCAGTTCACAGGCACAGCCAAGAATATGCAGAGGGGGCTACCTTTGGAAAGGGAGCCCACCTCCAGATTCACACCTCCCCTAGAGGCTCAGAAAAAAGCAAAGACTTGAATATGGAAGACTCCCTGATGTAGGAAAACGGAGTTGGAGGATTCTTTTCTTAAAAAGTAAAATGTGGGGGCTGGAGAGATGGCTCAGCAGTTCAGAGTGCTTGCTGCTCTTGCACAGGAGCTGAGTTTGGCTCCCAGCACCTACATTAGGTGGCTCACACCTGTTATTCCAGCTAAGACGACCTGGTGCCCTCTTCTGGCCTCTGTGGGCACTACACTCATGTACACACACACACACACACACACACACACACACACACACACACACACAAATAAAACCTTTAAAAAAAACATAGACTGAATTATGAGAGGAGAGCCGCCATGGTTCACGTGGAAGTTACAGTCTTTCTTACTGTGGCGGGGTACTGTATGGGGAAGCCCAGCCAGTGTCCAGCTCAGAGCCTTCATCATACAGTGGAAACTGCTAGCTGCCACATCCTGCTCTGAAGTGAGACCTGAGATCTTCCAGCCAGCCTTTGGAACTCCATGTTCCTATGTGTGAATGGACAGCTAAGAATCACGGGGCCCGTAACACAAAATGCCTAGAGTAGGGTCACAGAGGGACTGAAAACAAGTGAATCCACAAAGACAACACTTAAAGCACAACCCAAAAACACAGACATAATCCGCATGTCGAAAGAGCTGAAAAGAAAAAGAAAAATCAAACTGAAAACTACACATTGCTAACTAGGGGCCTTAACTGATGCCCAGAAAGCAGTAACTTGAGCTGGGGGTAGTGGTGTACACCTGCAGTCTCAGTGCCTAGGAGGTTCTTACAGGAGGAACAGGAGTCCAGTCATCTTCAGTTACATCAAAAGTTCAAGGCCAACTTGGGCTACAAGAGACCCCCTCTCTCAATCCCAGAGCCCCAAAATATAGTAAAAAGAGAAAAAGTAAGAAAAGCATCATTCTAGAACTCCAAGAATATAAATGATAAGTATGTGCTTAGAAATCATAGTATGGATTGTTTCTTAATTACACTGGTGTGTGTGTGGTGTGTGTGTGTGTGTGTGTGTGTGTGTGTGTATGTGTGTGGTGTGTGTGTGTGTGTGTGTGTGTTGTGTGGTGTGTGTGTGTGTGTGTGTGTGGGTGTGTGTATGTGTGTGGTGTGTGTGTGTGGGGGGTGTATGTGTGTGGTATGTGTGTGTGGGGTGTATGTGTGTGGTGTGTGTGTGTGTGTATGTGTGGTGTGACCTCACCACAGCAAGGGAATAGAGGTCAGAGGGTAACTTTCAGGAACTGGTTAGCTTCCTCTCCCATTCAGGGTCCTCAGGGGCCTCAGCTTTCATTGACCAGCGCCTCTACCTGCTGAGCCGTCTCCTCAGCCAAAGCACGAATTCTTTTCTTTCTCTAAATCAGCATTTAATAATGTGTTAGATGCTGTAACGGAATTTCTTAACAAAGCGTGTTTCTGTGATTTTCCTTATTTTCCCCTCTCAGGTCCCTTGTGACATTTACCTGTGTCCTCAGTCCTTTCTCATCATCTAATGTCACCCTCTCTGGGCCACCTTTCTAGACTTTTAGACCTTACCCACTCTTACCCCTGTTTACATGTGTGCATGTGTGCGTTATAGCCTGGGGAGCTGCATATGAAGGCGAACATGTTCATTTCTTTTTTAATTTGGATGACTTCACTTAATACTATGCTTTCCAAGCATGAATTTTTGACCTAAAATGTTCGATACTCAGATTGAGCAACAAAGCCAAAGGTATATTCAAGAATAAAGAATAAAATATCTTGGGAGGCATAAGCTTTGAGGGAAAATATGTGAGAGGAATTACTGCTCCAGGGTGGTTTTTTTTTTTAATGAAATTAAAAATTCCAGAAAGAGAAAGTCAATGTGAGAAAATCAATCTCTCTCTCTCTCTCTCTCTCTCTCTCTCTCTCTCTCTCTCTCTCTCTCTCTCTCTCTCTCTCCCCCCCCCCACCTTTCCTGTGAGGATGGATAAGTACAGCTAGGTTGTGGAAAACTCATGGAATGACCATTAAAGCCTTCAAGCCAGACACATCCTTGCAGAACTTCACAACACCAAGGGTATTAATTAGTTTGTTCACCACGGACTTATTGCATTAATTTTAATTTGTAAAATATTACGTTTAACATCACTTTTCTTGGTTATTGAGTTTCTATGTTAGAGGCAAGGGCCTCAGCTGCCATATCCTCATCCTGGAAACAGCACAGAGGGTGAAGGAATGAATCACTGCTCTTACCCTCATGAACCTTGAAGAAGATGGAGGGTAGTGGGCTGCAGGGGTCTGAGTGGGAAAGAGCCCTCAGGACTGGGATCAATGCTTTTATCTACGATGGCCCAGAGACACACCTCAACCCTCTCCCATTCGAAGACACAGACAGAAAGTGCCATCTATACCAGACCTCATGTCTTTCTTTGTAGTTAACTTAGTGTGCGTGTGTGTGCATATACATGTGCACATGTAGAGTCTGGAGGACAACATGAAGTCAGTTCCCTTCTCCTACCATGTGGGTTCCACAACTCAGGCCATCAGGCTTGGTGGTAATCACCTTTAGTCAATAAAGTGCCAGCCCAAGAAAGGAATTTCTATTGTTCACGGTATCCTGTTACAGACAACCTAAATCAATCAAGACATGGGTGACTCTAATACATTTCAAATAAACTCAGTGGGCCACCCATGAGGAACAAGAGTCAGTGCAGAACACACACACACACACACACACACACACACACACACACACACACACACACACCATATACTTACTTTCTTCTCTTATGTTTTGTGAAATGTGGGTGTGTGTATGTGTGAGTGAGGGCCTCTGTGCACATTGTATGTGGAGACAAGATTGATACTGGGTGTCTTCTTCGGTGGCCATCTGGGTTTTTTGGTACGGAGTCTCTCACTAAACGTGGAGCTCACCAATCATCTAGGCTGGCTGGCCAGTGAGCTCCCAGATACCCATCCCCAGTACTGGGGTTACAGACACAAGCTGCTGTGTGCTCCTCTTATGTGGATGCTGGGGATCAGAACTCAGGTCCTCATGCTTGCACGGTAAGCCCTGTACCAACAGATCATCCCCCAGCCTCAGCACTGGGCTTCCATCAGTGACACTGCTTGCTTAAAAGTGACATAGTTAACAGTCTGGGAATGTTCTCTCTTCCTAGAGACATACTTTTCCACCCAACCTGTTACATGGGGCCACGTGACCTGTGCAGAGACGTAGGGACAGGAGTAGAATGAGGTGTCACTTCTGAGCGGGGCCAGTTAAAAGCCAGGGGCCCCTTTCCCACACTCTCTTTCCTGTCCTCGTCCACAGTGACTTTAGAAAGCACGCAAAGGAAGGAGTCTGGCACCATAACCATTGTGTGCAGTAAAAGGCCTCGATTCTGGCACTGCAGGGAGATGAGCAGGCTGTGACGTGAGTGTGCAGGGTATACCATGGCCAGGCGGGTGTGTGTGTGTGTGTGTGTGTGTGTGTGTGTGTGTGTGTATGTGTGTGTTGATTGTGACAGTTGTAGTATCTTGACTAGGAAGAATGCTAGAATTCTTTGTCCAGCCAATAAAGTGTGAAGACGTAACAAGAACGGTTTTGGACATTCGAGTGACAGACACTTGAGGCCCTAAGCAAGTTTGGTTGTTATTGCTCTATCTTTGTTTTTTGAAATAACAAGGATGTGCTCCAGAAAAGGAAAAGCATTAATAACAAGCAAACAAAAAAAGCTATCTTGGGAAGGACAGAACAGCTCAAAAGAACATTCTAGACTGGAACAGACAGACAGACAGAGATTCCAGAAGAAAGGACTCCAGGAAAATCAGACAAATGATGATCAAAGAGACAGTCTGAGGGATTCTGGGGCAATGTAGTGAGGAGAACCAGACTGCTGGACGCCCAGAGAAGGGCAGAGAACACCAAAATTTGACTCAGTTGCCCAGAGGTAAACAATTCCTAGGTATAACACTGGAAATCTGACTGTTTTGCATTCAGTTCCAGGTCTGATTGTCCTTGACTTTTAAGGTTTTATTTTTATGTACATGGGTGTTTTGTCTGAATGTACATCTGTGCACCACATGTGCCCAGAGCAGAGCATTGGATCCTCTGGAACTAGTTTTATAGAAGTTGTGAGCCACCATATAGGTGCTAAGAACCAAACTCAGGTTCTTTACAAGTCCAGCAAATGTTCTAATTACTGAACCATCTCTCCAGCCCCTGCCCTCAACTTTTAGAAGCAGCTAACAGATCAGTGATGGAAGGCTACGAACATGCTGGCCCTTGAGCAGGCAGATCTTGGCCATTGCGTTCTATTCCAGCCCACTCAGAGGGACACAAAGAAGCTGGACTAGGGATGGATTTTCTCGTGACCTTGACTCCATCCCTTGTTGTCTTGCTTTCTGCATCGTTGCCCTTGCGTGGATCCATGCTGATGGGCTATGGTGGGGAAGCTTGGTATGAGGGCTGTGCCTTTAACCCCAGCACTTGGGAGACAGGGGTAGGTGATTCTCTATGAGTCTGAGGCCAGCCTTGTCTACATAGTACACTCCAGATCAGCCACCCTGTCTCAATACCTTGCCCTGTTCAAAAACAAACAAACAACCCAAGAGCCGCAGCAGGGGAGCTCCTACCCGTGACCTCTTTCTCAGTGAACACTGCCTGACTTCTGCACTGCCCTGGTCAGCTTCTGACAGGTCCTCCTCTCCCTTTTGCTTTAGACACTTCTCCCTGAAGGGGTGGCTGCCGATTTCCTCTTTAAAGAAGATAACCTTGCCTGTCTAACACACTCTCATCTAGTGCTCTGGTTCCAGTTTTCAGAGACTATCCAGGGGAATCTGATTTGAAAAGGAAAAAAAAAAATCAATGGCGTGCTCTGTAGAGGGGACACGTCAGGGCCTGTCAGCAGCTCAGCAGTCTTCCAGGCAGGCAGCTCCTCACTGCCCCACCCGCAAAGCTTTAGCAGGACAGAGCAAGACGTGAGCCTTTGGTTACAGCTGGACACCGTGGCTCCCTGTTGCATATGCAGCATGTCCCTCCTACAGCCCCCGAGAGTCCTCACTCGGCACTGATCAGCTGCACTCAGGGTAAGGCCACCGTGGTAGCCTTGGTGTGGCTGCCAAGTGGTTATGGAGTCAAGAGTTACATGAGGTCAGTCCTCAACTTCCGGGGCAATGCTCTTGCCTAGACGTGTTTAAATGAAATATCTTGTACGTTCTTTCTCTGAGGAGGGGTAAGAACACCTAGAGAAATCTTGCCACAGGGCTGGCATGTCCTTCCTCCACCTCAGCAAAGAACGCAGACGGTAGGTCTTACAACGATTTCTACCATGTCTCATTCCATCCTAGGGCTGGTGAAGTGCAAAGAGCTGGTCCTCATCTCCAGGGGAAGCTGAGAAAGGGGGAATGTGCCACCTGCTGTGGCTTCTTATACACAGGTGGTTCCTGGGAACCAGGGTCTTGGACAGTCTCACAAGCCTCCCATGGCCCAGATTTTGGCCTCTAAGTCATTTTCCTGCTCCATGTCCAACAACTCAACTCACAGTACCCAAGGGAAAGGACAAAGAGGAGATATGCTCATACACTTCCCGAGGGTGCACACAGCACCCCCAGTAGGTAGGCTCAGACTCCCTGGGAGCGGGCAGGCGGGCTGCTGCATCTTTGGCTCCTGTGGAGGAGTGTCCCAGCTCCACCCATGCAGTGGAAAAGTACAGAGACCAGCAGAAAATGCCAGGCTTTGCTCATCTGTGTCAACACTTCCATTCTGCAGCTGTCATCAAAGGCAGTCAGTGCACGGGGATGGACAGAGACCCATGGCTTCCCTGACTTAGAGGCAGGCAGTGCAACATTAGGCAGCTATTTGCAATGAAGGCCTTCATTTTCTGCTTCCTGGCCCTGGCATTAATAAGGCGAGCACATCTAATTGCCAAGAATGCTTGATGCAGTGAGCGAAAACCGTGAACGCCAGGGTCAGTGGGAAGACCCAGCATACCCGTGATTACTGCTAAATTATCTCTTTCTTAGCAATTTCCTCTAAAGGCGGTAAACATCAGCAGTTTCTCTGTAGCTTTGGCTAATTCTCTGCTTGAACTAGTCTTGTACTTTATGTGAAAGTTTGCACATGTGTAGGTGGCTGTGTGGGCACATGTGTATGTGGGTACACATGCACGTGTGTTTACATGTGCATGAAGTTGACTTCAGGTGTCCTCTTTGCTCACTTTCCACTTTATTGAAGCCAGGTCTGTCAACAGAACCCAGAACTCACATATTTGACTAATCTAGCTAGCTAGCTTGTTCCAGGGATCCCCCATCTCTGCCTCCTGAATGTTTGGATTCCAGGTAGCTGTCATACCTGCCTAGATTTTACATGAGTTCTGGGTATCCAAACTTTGTTCCTCATCCTTGCGTGGCAAATGCTTTATCTGTGGAACCATTTCCCCAGCCCAAGTCCTGTCGTTTTAGTTTTTGCTACTCCCTTACTCACAGTGTTTCCAGCACCCAGAGGAAGATTATCAGTCCCAGCATCCATCCCTTGAACACCTGAAGTCATTGTATAACCCTGGCATCCTCCTTAGGGTCCCACAGCCTGTCCTCGATGGTAAGAATATGAAAGGGAATGTGTTCATGTCTCAAGGGCTCACAAGCTTTACACTCAGCCCTGGTTGGACCCAGGATACAGTGAATTGGACATTTGTATCTGGAAGAGTCTAGGAGCCACATGATGCCTTTCTCAAGCTAAGTCCTGAGCCAAAGCTCCAGGCTGAGTCCCTGAGAAGTTTGTCTACCGTGAGAACGTCTGCATTGGTTTTCCCAGTAGTCTGCCAACAGGTGGGTGAGAGAGAAGGGACATAACAAGATGTCATTCATAATTTAAAATTCATCACCGAGAAGGGCTCCGCAGTAACAGTCCAACCTCAATTATTTCCAAGATGCCTTTACAGTGGTGCTCCCCTCTACTGCGTCACCCCGAGGTCGCAGGATTCTGCAGGATTCTTCTTCCCACCCCCTTCACTCTGCCTTCCCACAGCCCTGCCTGTCACAAAGCTATTTTATCTATGGAGAAGTTTTATGCAGGGATATATGACCAGAATACATGAAGGTCTTTTAAATTTATTTTCAATAGCCCCTCCACTCTCTTCTCCATGAAATATTTAGCATTTAACTCGTTATTTCGGCTGCTGGCGAAGTCTCGGGTGCAAGGTGGCTTTGTAGAGATGGCAGAATGTCACACCAAGGTAATTGTTTCTCTTTATTTCCTCCAGATAAAGAATAAGTAATAGGCAAGTCTGAATTATCGGGCAGTGCTTCCATCACGGGCTCCAGCGATAACATAACCAGCAGATTGAATTTGGAGTGGTCCCGCATAATCAGCTTCCCCTCGCTTCAGAGAATCTGCTTGGGAATGAGTCCGCATTGGTGCGCAAGCCACCCTGCCAGCGTGTGTGCACAATGCCCCTGCTTTCTAGAAACCCCAAACAGCCGGGCTGAAAAAGCCTGTGCGGAGGTGGAGGGCTCTCCAAGGAGGGGCAGGGCGGTGCCGTGGGTGGGTGTGCGCATGACTCCGGCAGGAGGCAAGTACAAGAGGAGGAGGAGAGGAGAGGACAGAGGGAGAGGCCAAGAAAGGGACCTAAGGCCAGCAGGAGGGTGTGAGGACACTGTTGAGGGAAAGAACAGAGATGGCAAAACCCAGAGGAGATTCTTGGGGAGTCAGAGGGAAACCAAACGGCAGTGATGCCAAGCATCTATCATCTAGCATGAGGCAGATCCCTTTAGCTTGGTTATAAAACCACAGTAGAGCCCGGCGGTGGTGGCGCACGCCTTTATTCCCAGCACTCGGAGCAGAGCCAGCGATCTCTGTGAGTTCGAGCAGCTGCTACCAAGTGAGTTCCAGAAAGGCGCAAGCTACACAGAGAAACCCTGTCTCGAAAACCAAAAAAAAAAAAAAAAAAAAAAAAACCACAGTAGAATCAGATGGCCAGTGACTGATACATCTTGCACACATGCCTTGCCTCACACATGTCTTATAGCATCCTGGTTTTTTCAATTTGTTTTGAGATGGGCTCTCACTATATTGCCAGACTGATTTCAAATCCCTGGACTCTCAAATGAGCCTCTGCTGGGCCCCCAGAATGCTGGCCTAGAGGTTCATTCACCCTGACACACTAGGGTTTGAATCACAGCTGAACGGAGCTCTGTCTGATGTGTAGCAGCTCTCTCCAAGTTGAAACCTGAGGCAGGTCATGAGGCTCTGGAAGCTAAGGAAACTTACAAGCCTCAGCAAGTACAAGAAACTCACAAGATTCCCAAGTTCCTCTCCAAAGTCATCCAAGTGATAAATAATTGCTGTGCAAAGAGTGTGTGGAGTCTGGGAGCTGTGCAAGGAATTCTGGGGACACAACTTTTCTGAGTCCCTAACCATGCTGGGGTGGGCCTTTCAGAGATCCAGCTGCTTTTGAGGCACCCATTCTTCTGCTGGTAATTCTTCCAACTCTCATTCTTCAAGCTGGGCTTCAGTGGAACCACTGCCATTGCCCTGTGCAGGCTGAAGAGATGTTTGTTTACATCTCCCAGCAACTAACACACAGCACCTGAACACTGCCCTAAGCCCAGGACCTCCTTGTTACCTTTTACCAATGCTCTTACATCTTAGACAAATTTAAGACAGAGTAAAGTTTGGTTTTTCATCTTCTAAGCATTTCAAGTAGACAAGACATAAATATTCATGACTGACATGGAAACGCTGGCTAGGGAGAGGTTGTGGAGGAGCAAATTATCCTGTGAAATTTTTGCAGCACAGCCACTTACTTCCTTGGGAAACTCTCCTGCAGAAAACAGGGCATTAGATGTCAGATGGGCCATCCTCACCCATGTGTGAGCAATTGACGATATTTCTCATCCCATGACAGTGCCCACCACATCCCTTCCAGGTCACTCTACACTACCACACTTCTTCTATTGAGAAGTCACAGGTTGTCCTTTCTCTGGACAGTAGGCCTCACTTGGTGGATCATCTGTTGAGTAAGCTGTAGTTGCTATGCAGATGTAACCTGTAACTGGAAGGCTGATGCCCAAGTGGTCTCTTGTGCCTCACAATACGAACCTGGGGGATAACTGAACAGGGCCAAGGACTGAGCTTAGCCAGGGTCAGGGATTCCCAGTCCCTAAGCCTGAGGTCAGGCAGAGCTGTATAAACTAACTGACCCTCCTGGAGGTTACTCCACGATGATGGCTTCTCCAGCAGTGTTTTAACCCATGGGGCCATGCCTGGCATACAAAGTGTGCTCACTCATTTCACGTGTGAAAGCTTTGTGCCTTTCAGCCACTGTGTTCTACTCAAGGAGCCAAGCACACCATTGTATGTGTTTGCCCACCATTCTTGTTTAAGGTTTAAACTACCTATTCCAGTGATAAAGGGAGGGAAGGAAGGAAAGAACGGGGGTGGGGGGGAGAAGGAAGGGATTGGGAGAAAAGGAAAAGAGGAAAGAGAGAAAATGGGAAGGAGAGGGTTTTAAACATATTTTCTCAAATCTGCCGATAGTTTCTGGTTTTGTCAAGATGGTCTTTGAAAATATGGCTCTAATTTCTAAGGTGAGGGAGTTAATTTTCGCATAAACAACCAATAAACCATTCTACCACTTTCTTTATCATTCTCTTGCTTTTTGGGGTGTGTGTGTGTGTGTGTGTGTGTGTGTGTGTGTGTGTGTGTTGTGTATGCATGCATGTATGTGTGTATGCACATGCACATGCATGTGGTGGCCCAAGGCTGACATCAGATAATCCTCTATCTGTCTTCCACCTTCTTCAAGGAGGCAGGCACTCTCAATCAAACCCAGAGCTTGCCAGTGTGGCTAGTCTCTACAGCCAGCTTGCTCTGGAGATCCTGTCTCTGCCTTCCTGGGCTTGAGTTACAGGTACCTGACATTTACATGGATCCTAGACTTTAAACCCAGTCCGCACACTTGTGCAGCAAGCGTTTGAGCCAATGATCCATCTCCCTAGACCCATTCTTTCTTCTAGCAAATTCCATTTCTTCTAGTTCTTTCCAATAGCCTGCCATTATGCAGGGCAGGCACGCTACACTCCTTTTCCAGTCTTTAACAATTTCCATGCATCTCACTGCATCCTTTTAGCAGACCTGTGGGGGAGATGGTGTTACTACATTCACACGTGAAGAGGAAGAAACTGAGGCTGGAGAGACCAGGTGGTTTGTTCTAGACTACCAGGGCTGGAACTCAAACTACACCAAGTGATTTTCAACAAACACCTCCCCTCAGCCGAGACCCAGCACAAATCCCCTCGGGAAAGACCCAGGGAACATGTGACCCTTGAACATTCTGCCACTGCCTTTTCTCCCAGATAACAACTAGCTGAAATTCTAATTGGCCTGGACGGCAACTGAAGCCCCGTCTTCAAACGTTATCTTTAACTCTGTGAAATTCCTTCTCTCTCTGTTTTTCCTCCCATGAGAAATGACAGTTTCCCAGAGACTCCAGAGAGAAACTTGCCCAGATAATTGATAACTGTTCGTGGGTACTAAAGGACACTTGGAGCTGGGGGCGTTTCATATCATTTTATACTTCAGTTACTCTAAACTTTTCATTGCCTGGTCTGTGTGACTTCCATGGTGATGACTTCGGAGACAGACACCCAGACACATCATTGACGCCAGTGGGACAGTTTTCTCTTTCTCACTTTCTCTCTGGTACACACTACGATGAGCGAATTTCATTAGGAAGTGAATTGTGTTCTTCTGTGGAAGGTCCCATTTGAACCCCAAACCACTCACGTTCTTCTTTAAGATTCTGCTAATGAAAGATGTGGGGATGAGCTGCATAACCAGCCCCTGGTTTTGTTTTTTGTTTTACCCCCCTTAATAAAATGTATGCTGTGTAGAGAGCACATTGTGGCCCCTTTGGACCTAGACTCACTCAGCTGCCTTGGTCCTCACAATTTATGGCACAATGGTCCAGGCAACAGTCTAAAAACGCAGCCTCTCCAGCTCATCTGAAATTCTAACGGAATCTGTGAGCTGGTTGTCTGTCTCTGGTCTCCCTCTGTAACCCGCTCGGGTTCAAGCCTCTGGGAGGAGCGCCTGTCACTGTGATAACAGGCAGGGATAAATAATGCATTTTTAGGAGCGGCTCTCATTTTGCTGCTGTTGTTAGAATGCAGGCCCAATATTATGGGCTTGCAAATTTAATCTTAATTTCTTCTGTGGTTTTTCTCTTTAACATTCTCCATTGATCCCCGGAGTCAGGAAAACGTGTAGTTTATCATCTGCCTGGCGCACAATAGCCGAGTTACCCCCGCCCCCTCCACCTCCCCAAGTTGCCTCATCCATTTCTTTCCATCAGATCAGGACAAGGTTTTAATTTTTCATGAAAGGCAGTGCTGCAGCCTTCTACATGGCCAGATAACTGGGGTAATTTGCTCACACACACTGATTCCATTCAGCTCGAGGCTCCTGAGGCCTCGGCACTGACCTGGATTGGCACAGTAGGAAGGAAGCTGCCTTGCCAGGCAGGGATGGGGATTGGAGGGACATGGAGGCTGAGAAGGCCCTGCATTACCTGCCCTCCCATAGAGTGTGAAACAGAAACTACCTCATCCATAAGACATTTTGTAGTTGTGACTATATCCCCAAACAACACAGGCTAAAAGATTCTCAAATCTGAACATTTTTAATGTGAAAAAAAAAAAAGTTGTTTTTGTTTTGTTTTGTTTTTGCAACAGGGTCTTAACCTTGTAGTGCAGGCTGGCCTTGAACTTAACACAATCTTCCTGTCTCAGCTTTCTGAGTGTTGGGATGACAGAAGTATGCTACTCCACCTGGACAATTCTTTAAGCACTGAATACTAGGTGAAAATTTTGATAAAGGCTTAAATAAAACAAAAATGCTAAAAAAATTTTGCATTTTTTTTGGTAACAGTTCCCACATGATCTTTTTATTCTTCTTCTTCTTATTATTATTATTATCACTATTATTTAAGAGAGAGCATACACAGCGTGTGTACAGAGGTCAAAGGCCAAGTCTCTGGAGTCAGTCCTCTTTCTACCTTTCTGTACGCTCTGGGCATCCAACTCAGGCTTGTGTGGAAGGCACCTTTGCCCACTGAGCCATCTTGCTGGGCCCTCACGTGATCTCATTTACTCTCCTTGGTGTTACCAATCGCCACCTCACCTTTTTCATCTGGACTTGCTTACTTGCTGTTCATCTGCCTCCTGAAGCCCGAGAGTCCCACAGAGGATGGGCCGGTGCGTCTTGCTCACAGCACGGCACGAGGCACACAGAAGACGCTAAATGCATGTGTGGATGAATCCAATAAAGCCACCAGCCTGGGGCTGGTCTGACTCCGCTTCTGATATCTCTAACAAGGGTGGAGGACTTCTTTAAGATTCAGTTTCTTTTTCCATCCAAAGACAGGGGACACAACGGGCCATGAATGAAAAGGAACCAGGTGGAAAAGCCGTTACAATGTGGCAGACACAATGAGACATGTTTCAGCAGAACAAAGAAACGAAGGGCTGACTGGAGCAACATGAGAGAAGTTCAGAGAACGGTGCTTGTGTGGAAAGCCGGCCTCGAGGAGTCCCTGCTGTCTGCTTCACATAGGAAGGGCCTGGACGAGGAAAACACCGAGACCAGAGGCGGCAGAGCGGTAGCCTCAGGCTGGGAGCTGAGCTGTAGAGTAAAGGGACATGAAGTTTCTTTGGTGGTGCCAGGGTAACAGAAACATGCTAAAATTAGCCTGTAGCAGTGACAAAGCCTCTTGGGAGTCTCCCTACAATCTCATTGAATGTGTAACCTCTGTTCTCGGACAAACCACCTTACCCATGACCCAGGAGGCTGTGTCAGGAGATGTTGGTCTCTATTTCCTTCGAAAGAAGAGACTTAGTTTTCAAATGAGGTTTCACCCAGAAAGCCTTTACCTATCTCTCTCTCAGCAACACTTTTGCTTTTGCTATTGAGCAGCAGGTCACACATGGTCACAGATGCTCTAGGTATGGAGAGAGATGGACCAGGCTATGACTCAGAGGTGGACCTGGCAATTGCAGATACCTCTGGGATATAGGGAGGGACGGCTCTGAGCATAATAAATCCCAGGGAGGCTAGCCTGCTGAGGACTGGACACCATGCTGTTGGTTGGCAAAGACTTCACACGTCTTAGGACTTTCTGGGCAGTGAGTGGGGTCCAGGGCTCTCTGGCCTTGAAGCCTCTGCTTGGAGTTGACTATAGTTTTACTGCTGACTCTAGTCACCCAGAAGCTAAGCATCATCATGGATTGGACTGAACACAGGTGCTCATGAAGAACATTTTACTTGCTCATACAACAAGTGTTTATTGAGAGCTAGTATATGCCAGGCTCTGTGCCCCTGCCTCAGTTCACAGCGGGGAATCAATTGGAGGCAGCTAATCCCTGCATGGAGCTTGGAGCCTGCTGGTGATTTGGAAGTAGCATGGGGTCAGAGAACAGAGGCATGTTCCCAAGGCAGCAGCTCAAACCAGTAAGATGCAGCATGATGCACATCTGCAGGTTCCCCCCCATGGCATCTGTGGGAGCACCCAACAGCAGAGAGAGCTGAAGCCCAGCCTGGGAGGATTTTCCTCAGGAGGAAAGGAGGGAAGTGGATGCCAAGGTGGAAAAGAAAAACTGACCTTGAGTCAGGCAGTGTCTGTCTGCAGAAGCATTACCAGCCAGCACTTAGCTAGTTTTACTTGGTGTGAAAGGGTCTATTCTGTGGGATTTGCCGCAACTGATGGAGTTCACTCAGCATGGAAGCAATGCCATCCAAGTATGTATACAGAAAAATGGCGATGCCAGGCTGCGCTGCCAGCAAACACAAGCCCAGGCCTAGGCTTTTTGTGGGCCTGCTCTATCTTTTCCCAGGCGCAATTGAGACAAGGTATGGAGGTTATAGAATTGTTGAGCTTCTGGGAAACATTTGTGGCAGGGATGGGGGGTGCCTTGGGTTTTATGTAGGTTAAGCCCTGGTTTCCATGACTTGCCCTCAATGGCCCTGTGAAATGAGAGCCTTGCCATGGTAAGCATCTCTTCCCAAAACTGGCTTCACAGTTTCCCAGTGGGAACACAGATCTCATGGACTTAGGGCACCATGAGAGGAAGCGAGGTGACCAGGGCATTTCCATCCTGGTTCCCTCCAATGCAGATGAGAAGGTGTGGGTGTATAGGGAATCCCAAGGGAATAAGATGGAGTGTGATAGAAGAGGACACCCAATGTCTTCCTCTGGCCTCTGTGTGCATTGTGGCATGTGTACCCAAACATATGGGTGTGTATACACCATGTGTATACACACACACACACACACACACTCACTCACTAAAAGGGCTGGCTGCCAGAGCTCAGACACCTTTCTTCTAAACCAGACCTTTGGAGGCCACTCGTGTTAGCACAGGTAGGATCAGAGAAAGTTTCTCTCTTTTTTTGACCCCCGACCACTCACTTGATCCTGGTCTCACAGTAGCCTCATTTCTGAGCTTGGAGGGTCAAGGCAGTTCACAGGGCAGCCTTCCCCATGCGTCATTGTATCTCAGGGCCTCCCACTGTGGTTTAGGATAGTGCATGCCATCATGGTCCAGGAGACACAGCAGGCGGCCAGGACAGGTGGGTGCCTCTGAGCAGGGCTGAAGATACCCAACGGGAGACCAGATCTTTTCTGGCTGCCACATCTGTTGCCAGCACAAAAGCCACCTCCAAGCCCAGCTCTGTGGACGAGGCCTTGGACTGCAGAGTGTGTGGGAGAGGGAGGGCTGGTGGGGAAGCCCATCTGCAGCTGCTCCCAGGGCCTGCCAGACTGCCTTGCAAGAACCTACTCTGCATTCTTTCGCTGTACCCTTCCTTGACCCACACCATGGACCTCTGCCCTCTGTAGCTCTTCACACTCTGGCCGTCAGTGGTTGCTTGTTACCGCCCAAACCAGGCTCTGCCAGCCTCTCCCCTCGCCTCTGCCCAGCGAGCAGGCCCTTTGCAGGTACTGTGTTCGCTGGGTATGGCGCTTTCTTGACCACAGAGCAAACCAGCTGAGGGCTTTGCTTCTCGGAGTGGGGGTAGGGGTCTCCAGAAGAAAATGGCGGGTGGCGACGGAAGTGGGAGTGGCCCTACTTTTGAGCCCATTGTTCTGCAATGCATTGGAACGAGGGAAGAAGCAAGCTGGAAGAAACACACCATCTGCTGCTCAGTGCTACTTACTCCAGATCTGCTTGCAGCCTCTGTGTAAAGAAACCCAACTTTGGAGACGACGTGGAAGAAGGCAACTTCACCAACAAGGCTTTTCCTAAGCCCCAGAGGGTGGGAAATCCCTATTTTCTTTAGAAAGAGAGAAGAAACTCACTCATCTGTATGGATGAAGAAGTTTATTCTCTGACCTTAATGAAAACTATCCCGTGTCAAATAAACACAGGCTTCTAGGTCCTTTTCAGGTTTTGATTTTGTTTCAGTTGTTTTGAAGCAGGTCTTGTTATATAGCCCAGGCTGGATTGAACTTGTGTTCTTCCTGCCTCAGCCTCCTGAGTACAGGATTTTAGGCATGTGCCGCCACACCTCCTCAGGCTTCTGTCTGTGGTTTTAAACAGGTCAGTTTGGCCTGGGCATGTAACTCACTGGGGGACTGCTTGCCTAGTATGGGCAAGGTCCTGGGTTCCATCACCAGCACCATGTATACAAATACACACAGATGTAGGGTAGCTCGGCTTGGAACTCCCATCCAGTTTTTGCCCAAACAGACAACCTGCATTTTCCACATGGCCATTTCTGCATCTGTGCTCAGTAGTAGCACCTTTTCCCCACCTAGCTCATCAATGCTGCCTACTGTCTGTCTCTTCAACGAAAACATGGCACAGCAAAGAAAGCCGAGAGTGAGCATTGAGGACTCAATGCTTCTCACGCTTCTGCATTGGAGACTGAGAGGAGGGACTCATTTCTCTCTCCTTGCTTTGCATGTCTGTGATAAGGGAGAACCAAAATCATGTATATGATGCCTCATAGCGTGATAACTAGTTTTTAATTTTCAAATTCAATTTTCCACAACCTAGAACTAGTTGGGAAGAGAGACTGCATAGGTCAGGTTAGCCTGTGGGCATATCTGTGGCAATTCTCTTGATTGTTAACTGACCTGGACCGCTATGGGTGGTACCATTCCCTAGGCTGGGCCCTGAACAGAATGTGAAGAAAGCTATCTAAGCAAGAAGAAGGCAGAATGGGTGGGTGGAGGGCATTCTTTTCTCTGTGCTCTTAACCATGGATACAATGTGACCAGTTGCTTAAGTTCCTGCCTTGACTTCCCCGAAATGATGGACGGCTACCAGGAATTGTAAGCCAAACAATCCATTCCTCTCCTATGTTGTTTTCTGTCAGGGCATTTGTCAGAGCAAAAGAAATGAGACAAGAATGCCAAGCGTAAGCTCCTTTGCAATTACTGAGCAACTGCTCTTGCTACGGCTGCAGGAAAGCTCCCACGGTTAAGGCTACATCTCGGGTCAGACATGATTTGAAGGGCAACTTCACCAGAAGAACTTTCTAGCTCTTGGCTTATTTGTTTCTTGTCAAAAGTTTCAATATGTTACTCTGGACAGCAGCTGTGAATTTTGGTTTAAAAATGAAATGTGACTGTTCCAGGTAGTGCTAAGTCTCTGCCCAGAAGATAATTTTATGAGACATTCTAGAATACTCTGTGGGGCCATGAAGAGGGCCCTGCAAGCAGCCTCCACCATAGGAACATTCTTTCCCTTTCGCTCGTGCTTCAGAACAACTAAGGAGTCAGAGATCATATTCACAGCTGGCTCTGGGGAATAGATGCTAAAGAAATACCTGCCTGGAGACTCATAGAGAAAGCAGGAGGGAGCCCTTGATGGGCAGGTAATGGCACCACATCCCAAGCAGGCAAGCCTCACCAGTTCCAACTAATTGGGAGGAGGGCCAGCCTATGCTGGCAATGGCCAGATACGGGAACATTGCAAACGAAGAGTAATTTAATTTCAGCTATTTAAACTAGAAAGAAAGCATGGTTAGGACTTGCTGCTCTGCAGAGGTCTATTAAGCCCACTCAACGAGAGGGAGATGGTATGGCATCAGCACATTCCAGGCAAGTACCCAGTCACCCCAGGCATGGCAATTGCACACAAGTTACTGTCCTTCATGAGCGGTCTGGGCAGGCAGAAGGTACTGACACTGTGATACTCCACAGCCTTGGCAAGTGCTCTGTGTCAGCTTCTGACTCAAAATGTAGATATTAAGCCAGATGTGGTGGGGCACAAACAGAATCCTAGCTCTTTGGAGTCTGAAGCAGGAGGATCAGGAGTTCAAAGCGAGCCTCGGCTACCTAGTAAGACCTTGTCTCAAAGAGGAACCTTCCAACACTGTGCACAAGGGAGTTAAACCACACATTTGCCTTGAGGGGCCAGGGACACCTCAATCCCCATGCATGGACACAACATGGTCCTGTGCCATGGTACCCCAGGAATAGTGCACCCTCACTACTCCAATAAATCTTCCAAATGGGCTTTTCCCAGAAGACAAACTCCTTCATATAGCCCATTTCCACATGCTCCAATTCCAAGCTCAGCTCTGGAGACTGCCTCCTTTCTGTCAGGTTACAGGCATCATGTGAGACGAAACAGGAAGTCCACAGCTAGATTAGCTCACACTCGTGACCTGTCACCTCCATGAAGCTATCAGTACTTGCATGGGCTCAGGGAAAACAATGAGGCAGATGTATGTGCAGAGGGATAGAGAGAGGGTCTGGAAGAAAGGTAAGAGGCTATAAGATGGCAAAAAAATGAGGAGTGTGAGTATAAGAAGAACCATGATTGGGAAAACCTTCGGGGAGAAACATTCTGAGGGAGAGATGGAGATGACGGAGGACAGAAAGGGAATGATAAGGAGAAACGGGTCTGAGGAGCAAGAGAAGGGAACAGGATTGCAGCAAGCGTTCCCTCACCTTAGTCTGTCCTTCAGTTTCTTTAAGACTAGCTCAATCATCAACCATGTCTGGAAAAGGTTTTGAGGGGATAAATGGAGGAGAAATGTGTTCCCCTATGTAAACACATCACCCACACAAGTTACTCTCACTGACTTGTGTGAAGAAATGAAAGACAATTCAGGTGACTTGTCACGATCACATCACTAGAGGGGTCTGGGCACAGCTCCTGCCCGAGCTCCTCATCTGAGGTAAAGGCCTCACAGGGCCAGGAGCCTGAGAGATAGGGTAGCTGGAGAGGAAAAGCTTTGGACCACCCTGTCTTGGGCAGAAACATTCGCATTGAATGGAGAGCCACAAACCCAGGCAAGAGAATGTTATCCACATTTGACCAATGAGGAAACTGAGAACCTGTGAATACCGTGTAGCTATATCCTCCAAACTCAAATAGTTAATCCTGGAGAGAGAAGAGCTCCTAAGACTGAGGAAGCTTGGAAAGTAAGGTTCACATCTGCCCCCATTATATCAGCAGTAAACAATTGCTAGAGAAGAGACTATTCAGAGTGGAGCTGCTTCCCAACTGTGCAGGGAGCTCCAGGGATGCAACTTCCGTGGATCATCACTCATGCCAGGGTGGACTTTCTGATAATGCATCTGCCTTTGGGTCACCTGTGCTTCCATAAATAACCCCAATAAACTTCCTGGTTCACCAATCGAGAGTTGGGTAGAATCGTTTCTCTGGTATGTGGTTGGTGCCCCATCCAGAGTGCAGAGACATTTGTACTTATCTCCGCAGGAAAGTCATGAGAGGGAAATAAACTTGCTCCAAATTAGGATGGGAATCTGGTGCCCCTGTGTGGCATGTGACACCAGCAGGAGCCCCTGTCACTTGCCTCCCTGGAGGGAGAGTAGTGCACAGCTTAATCAGGAGCTACAACTTGAATATAATCTCCTTCCCAACATCCCTGTCTGGGTAAGTGGGTCTGATGCTGCATCTCAATGCACCAGTGTGTGCACACGACTGGATAGGATGCACTAACATGGGCATTATGCTGAGGGCACAAGGAGGCTCTAACAGCACTCATGGCCCCACTGCTCTGGGACTTCCCTCACATCTCCCTGCAGGGGGCATGAACATGGTGTCCCTTCTAGGAGTGTGGCATTCAGGATAGGTGCTCAAGGTGAAGGGCAGGTCCCTGTGATTGACATTGCTGCTTGTTTGAATGCACTTTCTTCTGCATCAGAGCCGTCACCATCCTTCCTCACAGGTGATGAAGAGGGACCAGAGGTTAAGCAACAGTTAGGGGGTCCCTCTGTGTGCACAGGTAAAATCTGCTTTATGGTGAAGTGTTTTACGGTCTTCCATGACTTCAGGTTTAATTCCTGACTTTGAGCTTTGGGTTTTCATTTCTTAAACATAACAACCTATCTTTCACATGGACACTGTAAGTGTTTTCTGAGTTATGGATGGAAACATCCACACGTTCTTAACACAAACCAAGCCTGATACTGCCAGGTCCAGCCCTTTGCTGGCCCTCTGTGTAGCTACTACACAGGACTACCACAAGCAGCTTGAGTCTTTCTGATTTCAAATCCTATGGGGCTATATGCCTGGCTCTGTCTCTGCTGGGAGGACCTCAAGAAAATCTCCCCCCTGGGCCTTCAATTTGCTTTCTTAGAACCAAATACTGATTATTAGACCCTGAAGGATCATCCAGTTCAACAACAGTATGATGCAAATGAGGGTCTGATGTGCAAAGATAGAAAATGCCTGACACAAGAGAGAGGCAGCCAGTATTCAGACCTTTTATCACATAACACATGTCTTTTAAAGGTTTGTCTGTATGTACACCATGTTCATACACACGCCTATGGGAGTCCAGAAGGTGGCTAGGATCCCCTGAAGCTGGAGTTACAGGTGGTTGTGAGCTGCCAAATGGAGTTACTGGAAATTGAGTCCAGGACCTCTGCAAGAACATCAAGTGCTCTTACCCATTGAGCTATCTCTGTAGCCACTCAAAAATGTTCTTCAACTGTGGGTTGTGACTACATCAACAGTGAAAGGTCTCTGAATGCAAGATGACCAACAATTAATCCAAAACTGAATGCGTTAACGAATCTGAGGTGTTTCTGGCAGAGTTTGCCTGTGTTGGATCACGTGACTCCACTGCAGCCTTGGTTTTGAACATACACTATGCATGCTCTTGTATTGCATATGTACACACATGCCACTAACAGATACTGCCTCAAATGCCTGGGCTCAGATTGGACCTACTATGTGTTATGCATTACAGTGTTTTAGCTATGTGTACAAAGTTTTCTATTCTTAGGAAAATATAATGGTTTAATTATGGAAAACAAAGACAATATTTTCCTGTCATCAGTCAACATGTAAGATACCTTCAGACCATAATGTGGCCAACAGTAACATCCATCTCATTAGTATGCAATTTTCTTTCATATTTCATAAATGATATATTGCATGCATACCAAAGAATTGCTTTGAAAGAAAATTTATCATCAACAAATGTTTGATTCATTACTTTTTAAGGATTTTACTGTTATTTTTAATTATGTAACTTGTGTGTGGTTTGTGAATACAAGTGCAGAGCCCATAAAGGCCAGAAGAAGGCATCTGATCACCAGGACCTGGAGTTATAGGCGGTTGGTAGGGTCACATGACATGGGTGCTGGGGATTGGACTGGGGTCCCCTGAAGGAACAGTGCTCATAACTGCTGAGCCATCTCTCTAGTACCAGTGTTTGATTTTTTTTTTTACCCTGTACTTACACCTATATGCCTGTTTTAGACCAGAGTCTTGGGTGGAAAGGGCTCATGAGTGGAAGAGATGAGGAAGCCCTGTCATTGAGGCTGGAAGCTGGTAGAATCTCTACTCCAATCCATACTCGTGGTTTTTAACTGATGTTTTATAATCTTCATTTTTGCTGACACTATTCTCTTATATGATTTAGGATTTTTTTTAAAGGCCAGAGAAAATGAATCAGCTTCATCAAAGACCCTCCTGGCAGCCAGAAACCAACACAGACTGCTGACGGGGCACGTCCTCCTGTGAGTGCTGTGGGAATTACAGGCTTATCTCAGTGAGGAGAAAAATGTTCCTAAATATGCAAATTTGGAGAAAAGTTCCCAACCCAATGCCAGTTTTCTCTGTCAAGGAAAGTGAAAAGGAACAGAAAGAACCTCCCAGGAGTTGGAGTATTAATCAGGGTGTTCAGGAGTTGGAATATCAATCAGGGTGATCAGGAGTTGGAGTATCAATCAGGGTAATCAGGAGTTAGAGTATCAGTCAGGGTGATCAGGAGTTGGAACACCATCCAGGCAGTAAATGTTTCCAAGGTTCCATGTCCACAGGCCCCATGGTATCTGGCCCTCACCGCAGGCAAGGTCATTCATGTTTCCTGCAGCCTCTGGACCACTACCCTTGCTGTCTGGGATCTGGAGACTGCCCATTCTATTCATGGATCCTTGTGTCTCCAAAGCTCTGGCTATAAGCTTTTCCCAGAGGCCACTTTGCCAGTCCTACTAGGGTAAAGTGGGCACATGAGGGGCCATACCACAGATATGAACTGGGTTTTACTGGTGTCAAGGTGGGTTGCCTTGGTCTGGGTCCTGCCCTGCCCAAGAAGCTATTGCTCTGTAGGCCCTAAGTCCAGAGAAAGTACCAACTCTGGGCCTTTGAAGTGAGGGGTTGGACCCCTGGGGACCCCTTCTCAGATGAGCTTCCTGTGGAACACCTGTCTGACCCTGTCCAGAGCAGAAGCCAGCTTCCCATTCAGGGTTTTCCACAGACCTGAGTGTTATGCTGGAATCAAGAGTTATATGAGCCAGGGAGAATTGATCAATTTGTCAACGCTACACTAATTGTATGCCCAGGAGGTGTGGAGAGAGACAGGAAGGATATCTGTGCATGCTCTGGGGTCTAGAGGATTAGAGATTTCCCAGGTGATGGTTTCTACAGCTTTTACCTGCCCAAGGGAACTTCACACTGGATTAGCCTGCCTAAGACAGTTCCTCTTATGATGTCGTCTTCTTACAACACTGCGCTGTATGGATAGGTAATTTCACTTCCTTGAAAGCTTTCCTCATCCAGTAAAGCACTGAAGTGACTCGCCCAACTGCCGGTGTCGGTGTTGAGACAACTGTCCCCAACAGACGCTAATGAAAACTGAATCCTACACTCCAAACATATTTCCAGGTGTTTCTGGATAGCTTGCCATCACAGAACATAGAGAGGCTTTGGGAGATGGAACATTCCACACCTCTGCCCTCAGGCCTTGAGAGACTCCAAGCAGAGATTTTGACCAACTTTGTTGTCATTCCTTGGTTCCTTCAGGTGAAACCAGATCTGGACGATGAGATGCTGATGTCCCTCGGCAGACGGGTGCTTTGCTTCTGTGTGCTTGTCTCATGTAACACTGAGAAGGAAGCCCATGGCCTGCTGCTGAGGAGGCCCATCAGGGGACGTCCACCATGCTGCTCTAGCATCCGGAGGGTGCGGGTACCGTGGTGCACTCGGTCCACAGGCTTTTACCAGAGCAGAAAGTGAGCTGTGTTTTCCTTCCTCTCAGTCCTGGAACCACAGGTTACTTTGAGTCAATATTTTGACGGTGTACCTGTAAACAACTGCCTCCACTCTGAGGCAGAAAGCAAACATATCCCTGATAAATAAACACAGAGAATGGGATGTTATGTGTCCGGGCTGCAGCATCCGCCTAGGAACCTATCCAGGGACCACGTTTTAGCAATGCAGATACTAGCCCACTTACACAGGAGCTGGGCACCAGGGGCTGCAGCTGGCTCAGGAGGTGGCCAGCTCTGCTGTCTCCTGCCTCACTGTTGGTCCCAAAGAGCTCTACTCTCAGCCTCTTCTCCCACGGTCCCCTCAGGATGTACCAATTAATACCTCTTCTGAGTGTGTCTGCTATCTTTGTCACACCATGGGCCCTCGTGGACACCTGTTCTAGGCCACATGTCCCTAGAGCTTCTGCAAGGGCAGAAGCTGTGAGTGTCCCCTTCCCATCCCTATTTCTGTCAAAGTAGCACCTCCTGTGGGTCAGGCCTTGGCAGGAATGCAGGAACTCAGGAGCCAGCCAGCTCGCAGCATGGACTGTGTAGGTGGGGAGGGGAGCGAGGAGTCACTGATGGAAGTGTAACTGGACTCTAGGAAGATGGAGAGGGCCTTAAAAGCCTCATCTATGTTCTTCAAAAGAGAACTTCAATGCACAAGCTCTAAAATACTCAGCCCAGCTTTTATCGGCCTCTGTGTTGAAGTTCTTAGTGAGCAAGACTATGAATAAGGGAGTCCAGGGAATTGAAGCTTTCTCTAACACTATCTTGCTGAAGACAGGCATGAGAGAATTCTGTGCTCCACCCACACTGCCTTAGGGCTGGACTTGTTCACATTAGGTAGCCCTGGGAACACAAGGCCAAGGGGAAGGGATTTCTAGTGTCTTTGGTCAACACATAGATCTCGTTTATAGGAAATGCCATAATCACCATACATGGGTATCTAAACAGGAATATGGGGATTTCTTTATGCATGCGTGTGCTCGTGTGTATGCAAGCACACACACACACACACACACACACACACACACACACACACACACGTATGAATGTGTGGAAGCCACAGGACAATGTTGTGGGTCATTCCTCTGATGCAATCTACCTTTTTCTTAGTACAGGGTCTTTTATTGGCTTGGAGCTCACCTAGGGAGCTAGGCTAACTGACCAGGAGGGCAGAGGGATCTGCCTGTTTCTACCTTTCCAGCTGTGGGATCACAAGAGGACATCACCATGCCTGACATGTGTTTCAACAGTTCTGGGGTTTGAACTTATGCATGCTCATATGGCAAAAACCACTCTACTATCTGAGCACTCTCTCCAGACTCAGAATCAATAAAACACACACACACACACACACACACACACACACACACACACACACAACTTACTCCCACCAGTAATAGTCAAACTTTTAATAATACTGGCCAATCAGAGCAAGCTGCTGACTGGCTACACCTCAGGCCCCCTCAAGGCTCTTTATAAAGCACACACAGATCTGTTAGGTGGTTCTCTTCCAACCCTGTCTAGTCAACCCCTTGTAATACAGTTATTTGTTTGGGGTATTCAAGCAGAAGCCAGATGCACATCATCATGGCTGTGAGGATGGGTGTCTGAGAAAGATCCTATAAGCTGCAATTACCAGCTGCTTCGTCTAATCCCACCCAGGAAGCAGCAGCCTCCCGGGGTTTCTGTTCAGTTTAAAATGCGCTGTTCGTAATCATGACAACTTACATTTGCTTCAGCGAAGCACACTCTTACATGGCTTTAAATTCCTTCTGTGGCTGAACACGGGCTCAGATGACTAATCCCGTGTTGGGGATTTGGAGCCTCTGACACACTGCCAAGGCCTTGCCACCGCGAATGGCTCTGCAGTTCCTTTGAAGTCCTTGAGGCAGCCCTACCTCCCGCTGCACACATTTTAGCCGGATGAGGGGATCCTGGCGAGGGAAGACCTAAATCCTGCCATTGCAGATTTTGATCTTCATTTATTCTGTCAACCAGCATGCATGTAGAAAACTCTCTTGTCGAGTATCGTCTTTACAGCCATCCCACAGAGGTGGACTTCTTTTTCAACTCTCACTGGGAAGGTGGAGGGTGATGTCTACTCACATGAATACTCTCTTGCTCTGTTCAGAGATAGAATGTGCATGCATGGGGGTGGGGGGGGCTGTCTGGGACCCTGTCCTGAGCGACAAGTATCATTAATAGAAGTCTTGTTCCTCTAGTCATTCCCCGCCAGCCTCCTGTCTCTGCAGTCTCCTTGCTTTTGTTCCCCGGTCCCTCTCAGTGTCCCCGGAAGGGACACCCCGCCTTCACTTTGCAGAGACGAGGTTCACAATGGTCAGCTTGTCATAGGCTCCAGCACCATTAACTCTCATTGCTGAGATGGGGAGCTCATGTATCCAGGGCCCTGGCCTTGGCACGGCACACGCCTGGCTCTGAGCAGAGGGTGATAAGACCAAAGTGGCAGATTCAGTTCTGTCCTCCGATGAAAGCCATCCTTCACCCAATGACCACAGCACAGAGCTGTGATCTATGGGGCTGGAGCAGATGTGACTGGAGTTTGACCTTGGTGGCAATAAGACCCCAGCTTTCTACATCTGGGGCTGTCACGCTTCCTGGGGTAAGGAGTTCAGCATGGAAAACCACACAGTAATGAAGGGGTACATTTTCCAAGCTTGGGTTCTCAAGCTGCTTTACAAAACAGCCATGGTGTGAAGAAGAAAAAAAGTGATTGACACATTACCCTTTGAGAATATACAAGGTGGTAGAAGAAGCAGCAAACATTTCCAAAAACAAAATTTCCTCATGACTAATGATATCCTCCAACCTTTCAAGGAGGAGTGCATGGTCATAGGTCAGAGGATAACTTAGCATAATTAAATTCCCCAGAGGACATTGCTAAGGAGAGACAAAACCAGCCCCCCAGCGGGAGGCCCTCCCCCGTCCACATGCCTGTAAGCCACAGCTTCCAACAAGACTCCTGTTTGCTTCATAAAAACCTGTGTTGTAACTTTGGGATTTGCTTGACATCGAGACAGAGAGGAGATAAAAGGGAGGCTCCGACTGCCATGTAATTTTAGTCAGTTGCAGATGAAACACAGCCATCACTCAAAGTGGGGACCCCGTTCCCGGGTAAGATGAAAAGAGAGGGCAGACAGAAAATAGGTGCGGTAAGGATGACTAGAGTTCGAGCAAGCATGCATGCTGCCAGGGGAGCTGCAGAGCGGCCGCCGGCTCGGCACAGCTAGAGAATGAAAGCCCCTTCACACGAAGGCACATGACGGAAAATGAGGAGCGATTTGTTACACACTTCATAACATTAGGAAAATAAATAAAAAGCAACAGCAAACTTTCCATGGCTGTTGATTGGGAGCACAGAGATGGTTATGTTTGAAAAGTAGGAGCGAGCTTCATTATAACTTGCCTCATCCCCAACCCCTTATTCAGCTCATCCCTGTGAGCCCGACCCCAAGAAGGAAAACAGTGAGGTCCTGTTAGGCAGATGATAAACTCAAGACGAGTCAGATCGATGGCTCAGCAGGTACAGGCGGTCTTGCACCCAGCTTGATGACCTGAGTATGATCTCTGGGAGCCACATAGCAGAAGGAGAGAACTGACTCTTACAAGTGGTCCTCTGACCTCCACAAATGCACCTCAGCATGTGTATGCCCACCCCCCCATACCACACACACACACACACACACACTCACACACACTCATTCACTCACACACAACTGTAATGTATAATTGTAAAACCCTCACGACAGGAGAAAGATGAAACTGGTGCATCACTGCCACCCAATAGATAACACAGGCTCTGTTTTGAGTTGCCAGCCAGTGAAACAATTAATTCCCTGAAGGGCACATTTGAAAACAGATAGAGTTCCATTGGTGATACCCCTCCCCCAACACTCTATACCCACATTCTTGGGACCCGTGACTATAATGAAATACTGAACTCATTAATTTTCTTGTTGCTAGGACAAAACATGTGATAAAGGCAACCTAAGGAAGGAGGGGTTTATTTTGCCCCGGGTGTAAGGGTGTGGTTGCTTAATCATGGTAGCAAAGGCCTAGAGGAGCAAAGAGTGGCTGGTCACATCGTGTCCATAGTCAGGAAGCTGGAAGGGATCAATGGTGATGCTCAGCTCCCTTTCTCCATTTTATTCAGTCTGGGAGCTGACGGCAGGGCTCATATCCAGGGTGGATCTTCCTTCCTCAGTGAAAGCTCTCTGGAAACTCCCTTATAGATACACCTGGAGGTGTGTCTCCCAGGCAACTCTAGGTCCTATCAAGTTGACAATCAACATTTGCCATCACTGATACCATTCCTGTGATTAAATTATTATTGTAGCATTGTGGGGGGGGGAGTGTTGTGCTCTTCAGAAAGATATGCTGAGATCTTAACCAGCTGCTAATGTGACTTGATTGGAAATAGAATCTTATTATTGTAGATATTATTGAGACATTTCCTTGTTGGAACAAAGTCCCTGAAATAAACAATTTCTAGAGAGGAGAAGTTTGATTGGGTTTATTGCTCCTGAGGTTTTGGTTATTGGTCATGTAGCCATGCTGCACACAGCAGAGTGAGTTCTTTATCTCTCGGTGACTACGTAACAACAAGGGAAAGAAGTCCACATCCTAACTTCCTTCTGCTGGGCCCTGCCTCTTGAGCTTCTTCCACTTCCAAATAAGACCATGGGATGGTGGATAAGGGTTCTCCTTCCCTTTCTGTTGCTGGGATAAGATATCTTAGCAAAGTCAGCCGAGGGGAGAGAAGGCTGATTTCCACTCACAGCTCTTGGCTATAGTCCATCATAGCAGGGAAGTCAGTGGCAGGAGCTTGAGGCAGCTGCTCACATCACATCCACAATCAGGAGCAGAGAGAAATGAGCGCATGCGTGCTTATGCTCAGCTCACCTGATCCACTCTTAGACTGTTCACTTTCAGGCTGGGTCTTCTCATATCGATTAAGGCAGTCAAGACGATCCCCACAGATACACCCACAGACAGTCTGATCTAGACCACTCTTCATCTGACACTCTTGCCAGGGGGTTATAGGCTGTGTCAAGCAGGCAAACAGAACTAAACACTACCCTATGCCTTTAACACATGGGATGACATTGAGAAATTCAAGATCTAACCATAGCATTAGGAAATGTGATGTCATCAGGGTAGCCCCATGCAAGTATGAGGAGATGTGGGTTCAGGCATGGAGAGAGAACACAGAACAATGACAGCACTGAAGACTGAGCTAGAAACTGGGCTGATGCTGCCACAACCCAGAAACACTTGGACCCAGAAAAAGGAAATTAGGAGTCCTAGGTAGAGCTTTGATCAGAACACCCAGTTTTGACTTTGAGCTGACAGCACTGTGAAAAAATAACCTTCAATGCTTATGGAAAGCCCAGGACACTATTGTAGGGGCAGGCTAGGACAGGGAAGCTGTCCAGGACTTTCGCCAGCTGGGAGCGGAGGAGAGACCAAGGTCCCTGCTAGTTTAGGAGCCGAGGGGCATTGGCAGAAGAGAATGTGAGGCTTATAAACACAGCAGCCCTGCCAGCCAGCAAAAAGTGGGGACATCGGTCCTGGTGTCTCAGGAAACCAAATTCAGTCAGCACAGTCAGTGGGGCACAGAAGTGGCCTTGCCCCTAGGACCCCAAGAAAGAGCCCAAGGACACCTAAGTCAAGAACTCCATTTGAACTGGCCAAGACTCTTAAACTAGAGAAGCTGCAAGAGCGCACATTTGTGTCAGGTTGTGAAGTGTGAAGTCATTTATTTGTGGGGAATAGGAAGCCCGCGCTGAGACTGAGAAGGCTCTATGACTCAAAGAGCTACCGGCTTACTCTCTCTTTACCCCAGAGGGCTGATGATTTAAAAGCAAATCAGAGATTTTCAGGACATAAATCAAGATGATCACAGATAACTGTCTTTCACGGATTCCAAAGGAAGTAAACCACAAAATGACACCAGTAACAAATACAGAGGTTGGTCACAAACAACAGCATGCTGGTAAATATTTAACAATCTGTGATCTGTGAAAAGGAAGAGATAATTTTCAAAGCCCTAATTCATAGCACTTGCCAGCTCCCATTTGTGAATGCTCCCGACACAGCCAAATTCAAACAAGAGGCTCAGAATGTCCCCAAGGATGTGTCGGCAAGCAATCGGGAACTGGCATCAGCGGGCTGCCACACAACACCAAATGGTGAAGGCTGTCATGACTTCAGATGAGCCTGGGTGGACAGCGACAAGGAGGGGCAGCAGAGATGCACCCCACCTCCCCTCCCGAAGTGCAGAGGCTCTGCCTCCCTAGACCACCTTAGCCTGGACTGTTTCAACCTCTCATCACTCACTCTACGGTCCCGGTGCTGATTTCAGACTCTCAACCTTTCACTCAGAAAACACGCTTCATTCCAACCTGCAAAGCTAAGTCGATAAGCTGGCTTCTCTCCAACTCCACATCCAACTGATCATCTGTCATCCCCCTGCCCCCAAAGACCTAGTCCTCCCCATGCTTCCCCATTTTAGCATCCAGTGCTTCTGTCCAGAGGCAAAGGGCAGGAATCTAGGACACAGCCCCAGCACGCCTTTTTATTTTCTTTTTCCTGTAGCCAATGAGGCACTCAAATGTGCTCCTCCAACACAGACGAACACAGGTAGTGACCACCTACCTATATTATCCATCTACCACAATTCCACTAGGTTCTGGTGGTGGCCTCCTGACTCAGCTCCTCACACCCACCATCCATCCCTATTCTGTACATTAGAATGACTACCCAGAACTGTATCTCCACCCTCTCCAGTCACATCCATGGCTAAAATCCTTGGTGGCTTATTCAATTCTCTCAGAAAAAGTCCCCTAACCTGCACTATAATCACTCATGCAGTCCTTACCACACCTCCTGTTGTCTTGCTTCAGCTATTTCCTGCTTCTCTCACCCACACAGTTGTCTTTTCCCATCTACTTTCTCCTACCTGAGCTCTTGGCCAGAGAGAACTCATTTCCCCTGCCACGCTTCTCCCAGCTCCTGCCTGGTCAGCCCTTCCTCAGCTCTCAGCTATTAGCCTTAATACCACTTGCTTGGAGATAGCTCCCTGACTTCCCAAGACTAGGTCAGGTACCCATAGCCCCTGTTCATTTCCTTCATAACTTTATCCCAGTTACAATAAAACAATCACTTATAGAATAATTTAATGCCTATCCCCTCTTGAATTATACACATAGTTAAATTTTTATTTTGTTTATGTGTGTGTGCCTGAGTATATGCATGTAGCAACGTCTGCAGACATCAGAAGAGAGCACCAGATCCTCTGGAACTAGAGTTACAGGCAGTGGTGAGCCACTATGTAGGTATTGGGAACCAAACCTGTGTTTTCTGCAAGTACAGTAAATGCCCTTAACCACTGAGCCATCTCTCCAGGGTCCACTTCTCTTGAATTTAAAGAGGGAGTAGACGCTATAATCTACTCATGGCTTTGTTGTCATGGTATTACAATGACCTTTTTGTGCAATGATGTGGAATATATTTTTAATAACAACAAATAAGAAATATAGAATTAAGTGAAGAAACTGAGGTCAGATAAAATGTACAGGAATATTTCAATTCTGTGAAAACAACACAAATGTATTAAGAGAGAATAGGCTGAGTATAGATAGAATGGCACAAATGCTAACTCTTGGTGGTGGGATTACAAGGAAGACTGTGTGTGTGTGTGTGTGTGTGTGTGTGTGTGTGTGTGTGTGTGCGCACGCGCGCGCATTCATATGTATGCATGGGGTCCTTTCCTTCCTCCTTTTTGAGACAGGGTCTCATTGTTTTCTACTTCATGCTCCAGGCTAGCTGGCCCATGAGCTCCCAGGGAGTCACCCCTCGCCACCCCTGTGTCCCTATACGAACGCTGAGATTACAGGTGTTCATGCTGTGTGTCTGGATTTTGCATAGGTTCTGGGGATTTGAACTCAGGTTTTCACACTTGCACAGCCAATGCTATTCCCCACCAAGTCATATTCACAGCTCTATAAGTAAGCTTTGTTATCCTCTCTCTATACAGTTATACATTCAAATGTTTTCATGAGGAAGGGTTCTGTCTTCATAATCAGAAAAAAATCATAAAGACTATTATGTTTTCAGTATAGCAGAAGAGGCATCATCTCCAGGTTAAGTAACAGAGGTGGATTTTTCTGCCTTCCACAGTCATCAGGAGGTCACTGGACACACGTGTGTCCTCTCAGCACACCTGTGACAGCAGCAGGTCCTAGCAGGCAGACATCTGTGTCCCAGAAGGTGCCTGTCACATTAGGTGCCTGAGACAAGATTTCCTTCCCCGAGTCTAAGCAGCCCCGATGAGAAACAAGAAGCACAGAAAGCCTGGCTTTGCGATTCTGCTTAATCAAAGCCCAGGGGAGACTCTCCGCCATTAAGCAGGGTTTTTATTTCCTTCGGGATAAAGATATTTTAGAATAAATTTCTTATTCCAAAGAATGAATTCTTAAAAGAGAGAAGAGAGGATGCATTCCCTACAGCTGCCGGCCTCTTTTTTTTTTTTTTTTTTTTTTACAAGTAGATGAGAAACTGCAACTCTACCATCTCTGTGATAAATTAAGACTCCTACTAGCAGACGGAGCAACGGAGGGTTGTTTATACATTAATACTCCCGGGGCCTGAAATCACAGCATCGGGGTTGCATATCAACGTCTGGCAGAAACAAATCAGTTGCAAGATAAAATCCAATAAACTACATCTCTGCTCGATGCCCATCAAAAATACCCATCTTACTTGCTTGGGAATATATCCTTCAGATTGGTTTATTTAAGGCAAGACAACTGCCAGATCCCAGACAGCAGGGCAGCTGGGCTGTCTGCCAATCCCAAGCAGGTGTGGGGTTCTCTTTTGGAGCTGGAGAAGGACCTCTAACTTCAGGAAGACTTTATTAGATGAGAAGTCGTGTGGCTATCACTCAAACTCACCTCTTTGGAAAAATGCTGATTATATACGTGTGTGTGTGTGTGTGTGTGTGTGTGTGTGTGTGTGTGTGTAAATTCATTCAATTATCCAGGGATGTATAACATGTAAAATTATACCTTGACCCAGATTCGAAGTTTTGCCCTAAAATATACCCCTAACTTCAGTCAAGCCAGAATCTGTTGGAGTCAGAGGTGAAGAACTGTTTGAAAGCAGATGACCTTGAGCCAGGGCCAAAGTAAAGACACAGAAGAGTTGCAGGAAGCCATTATTACCTTCCTGACTAGCACAGATGACTTGATTCTATCAACCTGTCACCCTGAAAAGCCAACAGATCAGTCCTAGAGGAAAGAAAAAAGCCACAGATAAGATTTCAAGAGGTGAGCAGAACAAAGATTGGAAACTCAATTTGGTAGACAAGAAGAGATGGGGGAGGAGGGCGAAGCTCTGGTTTCTGACTCCCTCATGAGTTCATATAGTTCATGGACCCACCAACCCACATATGTATACATAATACACACATACTATATTGTATTATAATTTATGTGTGTCCCCACATTCATGAATACAAAGGTCAGGAGACTTGTGGAAGTCTGTGTTTTCCTTTCAATTATATAGGTCCTGGAGATTGAATACAACTCATCAAAGTTTGTTTAGAAGATTCCAGAAGCCTAGGGGAAGTGAAGAACAGGATGGCTAGGACACCAGCATGTCTCTTTCGGTAAACTAGGTATATATACTGTGGCCGGAGGATGCCCATACATAGAGATGGGGATAACTGGATGGCAGGGAAGTGCCTATGTTTTGAAAATCATGCCTAGCCGGGTGGTGGTGGCACACTCCTTTAATTCCAGCACTTGGGAGGCAGGGCCAGGCAGATCTCTCTGAGTTTGAGGCCAGCCTGGTCCAGAGAGAGATATCCAGGACAGGCAACAAAACTACACAGAGAAACCCTGTCTCAAAATACAAAAAAAAAAAAAAAAAAAAAAAAAAAGAAAGAAAGAAAGAAAGAAAAAGAAAGAAGAGAAAAGAAAACCATGCTGGATTTCTCTTCAGTATCTCCTTCCCTTTGAGAGGGAGCCATCTCATTGGCCCACTAACCACTTTTTATCGGGATTTCTTAGCTGAGAAGCAGGGGCCGAGCTGCTGCCTGGTGTTGTTATGTGACCAGAAGGAACTCTGAGGATTTGAGAATTGAGGTGGAATGAGAATCAGGTTGAAACCAAGTCGTTTAGCTTCCCACCTCTGACACCAGGGTCCCCCAACAGTGCCTGGTGTAAGTGAGGCCATTTGATAAGCATTTGCTGGGTAACTATTTTCAGGAGGAGTGGCTGGCGGGGTGGCTGGTAAACAAGCCACACACATTTCAATAGCGTTCACCTAAAATAAATTAGGTCAGCTTAGAAAAATTAAGCAATACAAATAGGAAGTTTTTGTTGTTGTTGTTTGTGTGTTAATGAATATGAATAAAGCAGCCCATCGATTTACTTCAGGTCCTCTCAGTCAGGCTGGAAGAGCTTGGCCCGCTGGCTACTTCCTAAGGTTGACCAGAAGGCGTCTCTAAAAGAAGCTCAGAACCCATGTTTGCCAACTCAGTGGGTGGTCCACTGCTCCCTCTCAAAAGGAAGCAGAGATCACGAAGAGAAGCCATGCAACATGGCTTTCAAACTGTAGGCACTGTCCTGAAACCCTGTTACCCCCATCCCTGTGTGGGGGCGTCCTCCTGGCCACAGCAGATGCACTCCTGCCTACTGAAGAAACATGTTCTGCCATCCTGTCCTTCACCTCCTCTGTACCTCTGCAGTCTTCCAGGACAGAGCTCTTCCCTTTTGACAATGTAAAAAGAGTCTGGCCTGCCTTCTCCATCATCATCTTCATGTTCTAATTCTCTGATTCCTTTTCACAGATGAGTCTTCGACTCCTGCTCGAGTACTGTGGCAGCTCTGAGAACCTTCAAAGAAGTGAACCGCATAAGCAGTACCGAAGCACCCCAGGAAAACCATGGAGAGGGCTGTCGCCACTGAGGGTGAGTTCCTGCTGCTAACCAGTTCTTGCTCTCAGCCCAGGAACACAACTGCTGGTGTCCTTACTTGCTTTCTCGTGGAAACGCTACATTTCATAACCAGAGCCCTTCAGCCAAGGACCACAATAGCTGCAGGACTGCTAAATGCTGAGTGTTTCATTATAGATAATGGGCCTGCCTACGTACGAAAGCAAGAAACCAGAACATGGAGAACATGCTCAGAGGGTGTGAGAGCTTCAGCCAGTGTGCCCACTCTGCCCCTGTGTCTGCTCTGAGCACCATCTGCCAGCTGAAGACCTGGCTGTTTAGAAGCTGGGCAGGGACTGTAGGAGTCGTGATTTTATCCACTGACTGTGAAGCTCTTGAGACAAGTGTCTGGCACAAGTGCTAGATGTCATGGTTCAGACACAGAGAACTAGCCAAAGCCCCAGTCCGCTCACCACACTTACAGACTCTAAGTAACATTGGATGCAGGCTCACTGTCTCCTGAAATCTGCACAAGGAGCCTACAAGGTGGACACTAGTATTGCCCCCACTTGCAAGTGGGAGCATTGAGGCACAGGGGATTTAACTCACTGGTGTAAGGTCACCAGGTTAGTAAGCAGTAGGGTCAGACGATGGAACCGAGTTGCCTGGCTTCCAATGCTCCTAACTAGCAGACCACAGCTTGTACCAAAATGCCAAGCTCTGCACAAAGCAACCTGACAACATTGTATATTCGCTAAGGCCATGAACCCCCAAAGACCCACCAGTAAGACACATGAGACTTTGTTTATGACTATATTAGAAATTACCTTTTGAACCCCAAGGACGGGGCCCGTGTACTCCCAGGTCCGGCTGTAGTAGCTCATGGTGTCAGGTGGTACCTTCCTGTCCACTCTCTGTGATTAATGCATGACTTGGGAGTTCATTACTGGCCCATCCCAGCAATGTCCCCAGCCCTCCCTGAGGCTTGCTGGAAGATCAATTTTCCCAGCAGAGAGAAAACTACAGACTCAGCTCCTGCCTAGATTTTATCACCTGCTCCAAGAAAACTGGGGGAAAACAGAGCAGTTTCGAGGCAAATAGGGACAAAATGTGGAGTGTGTTACTAGGGTGCCAGTTTCACAGACCCCACCAAGACCTTTCTAGTAGCAGGAAGAAAGGTGGTTCTGATTCCCAACATCGATGGTGAAGGGGCAGATGGACTCAGCATTGGGTTGGAGGGAGAGCTGCACACTCATAGTCCTTGGCCAGAAGACCCATCGGGGAGACGGGCAGGAAAGGCAGTTCTCCAGCAGCAAGGAGTGCTATACAGCTCTCGTGGTGGAAGCCTTCGCAGAAGCCATTAACAGTTTTAGCCATTGGTGTTTCTGCTGCTTGGTCCTCTCTCAGTTCAGTTCAAGGTGTTCTGTCAACTTGATGACTAGGCCTGGGATGCATCTCTGCAAATTCCTCCATGACCATGGAGTAAGTCGTCAAAGATGCTTCATGCTCTGCTGAGCCAGCTTTGGTTCAGGCTCCTCCAGACCATCTCTACCTAGGTTTGCTTCTCTTGCAGCATGAGTGGTCTGTTTTGTTTTTAATCACTGGGCAAGAATACTGAGCATGAACAACTTAGGGCAGGAAGGACTTGTTTTAGCTCCCAGTTTCAGAGGGCTCAGTTCACTGTCATTTGGCCTCCTGCCCTTGAGAAGAGCATCATGGTGAAGGAGCGTGTGGTGGAAAAGCTTATTCACCAAATAGCATACAGGAAGCAGAGGCAGACAGGAAGTGCCAAGGAAAAAATATGCCCTTCCCCACCCAGTCAGTGATCTGCTTTCTCTAGCTAAACAACACTTCTAAGTTTTCTAGAATCTTCCAAAGTAGCACCATCAGCTTGGGACCAAGCTCTTAACATGAGAATCTGTGGGGACACTTCACACTCAAACTATATCAGATGTGATCACCCCCTAACATTCCAAGCATTCTTCACTGATGCTCATCTATATTCTTTGTCTTTGCAGCCAGACAAGGAACAAGGCAGCTGTGATTGTGTGACGCCCCTCTCTCCTCTTCAGTGGCTGAAGACACTAGTTTTTTTTTTTTTTAACCATACTCATGGCTCCCTCTAAGGAAAACCATCTCAGTGACAGAATCAGCTGGAAGGATGGCTCCAAGTGCCATTTTTGTGCTTTGTGACTTCCTATAAACCATCTAGCTGGATCATGGTATATTCCCACACACAGAGGAGGGAAATCCAAAGACTCTTCAGTGACACATTGCAAGAACTGAGCAGAACCAGTTAGAATCAGTATATTGAATTAAACTTAAAAGAAATCGAAATGGTAAATCAACCAGTTTCCCCCAGAACTGAAACAACAAAGTCTTGAGGTAGCCAGGAATCAGGGAGGACTCAGAAAAAAACAGTATCCCTGGTTACTCAGAAGCTGTGAGATAGAATAAAAAGATGGGGCAGAGGGGATGTTGGTTGTTAGGGTGGATGTGGTAGGGTAAGTGGGGAGGTAAAGGGACAAGTGAAAACAGAACCTAGCAGGTGCCTTTCAAGGTTGAACATGGTGTGAGAGCTGTGTGACCACAGGGAGCCTGGGAGCAGCCATTTTATATCTATTCCAGTTTTATGGATCTACCAAAGTCATAGCTTTCAGTGGTCTATTCTCTAACGTCCCTGCCGTCCTTACTGCTTCCTCAGGTCATCCCACAGTCACCCCAGTCTAATAGTGAAGATTCTGCAAGACATCTTTGAGGGCTCACACTGAGCAAGGCTCTTGATCCCTCCAGAGTCTGAAGCCAGAGCACTTGCTCTGCCCGCATCAACCCCACCCTTTTCTCAGCATGAATATACCGCTTCGTGCTTCCCACCAGGGCTCCCTCTTCTCTCTGTTGAGAGATCTGACTTGTAGCAGAAGCTCAATAATGAGCACATAATTTTCAGCTGGGTCTGAGGCTGAGCGAGTTTTCCTTAGAGGGGGTTCTGGGTGTCATAAGAACTACTGTAATGTAAGCAGTCATTCGGGAGCAGAGAGGGGCACTGTACAAACACCGCACCCCAGTTCCTTGCCCTCAATCTTAATCTATTCTAGGTCCTCAATGGGCACCAGAGACACATGCAATGCTGGCAGTTACTTGGTTACACACTGTGTTTCCAAGGATCTACGGTCTTCTGAGGTCTTGGATCTCAAACAATTTGGAGAGTTGGAGTTTAAAGTCAACAACAACCCAATGCAATGCTTCGGATTATTTTTAAACAGAGAGACTTAGCGCAATCATGTGAGTACGTTTTCAAAGAATTTTACACACCAGATTTTTAGAATGCATGTCATTCAATTATGTTCCTACATATGGTGAGTGATATTTGAGGCAGCTTGAGTGTTTTTCAATCCTCTGTATTATAAATTATGTATCATATGCTACAAAAAGATAAATGTGTACATTTGTTCTTCTATATATTTAGAAATGCCCATCTTCTCAGCAAGAAAAGCAGTGGGTTTTACATGGGATTGCTGTGGTAGCCTTAGCTGCCAATAGGGGTAGGCTTGGATGAGAAAGGTGAAGGCAAGAAACAAGGAGGCTGTAGTTTTACAAACATTTTTGCATTAAATGATGTGTATGTGCACACGAGTGTAGTTGCCTACAAAGGCCAGAAGACTGTGTCAGGTCCCCTGGAGCTATAGTCTAGATGTTTGTGAACTGCCAACACTCAGGTCATTTGCCAGCGCTCCCTGCAGCTCCCTGCCCTCCACCCTCCACTCAGAAGCCCACTCCTCTTCCCGTGTCTTCTGTAACTGTCAGTCTGCTTTGGTGATGCTTCACCGCCAGCTATTAGCATGATGCTTCTTGGTATACATGTATTCACATCACTTAGATCCAAACGGGGTCAAACTGCTGCTCTTTCCATAAATATGCACCATTTATTATTTCGTACAGACAAAGGTTAAATTATACTCTCTTGTCCGAAAGAGCAACGATCACCCCTAGAACAAGCAATGACACACTGAGTTCATGCCAGTGCAGAGGGGCTCAGGCATGCCAGCAGCAGGTGACACTGTCAACTGTAGTCTGTCCTGCACCCATGGAAGACAAAAGGCATGAGTGCCCTTGTGCAGTGAGCATGCTCTGTCTCTGTGGTGCCAGGGAAGAACAGTCTAGACATAGGCAAAACTAGATCAGTGACACAGAGAACAATTGCTCAAAACTGTCCCCAGATGCATTGAAGAGAGAAGAGAGGCAAGAGAGTCCCTGTCCTCACTGTGATGGCACATGGGGTGGGGGCATAGTTGTTATAACTGATAACGTTTCCCCTAAAGAGCAGAGCACTGTTTGAGGGTTCTTACCCATTCATCATTCTGGAACATGGGGAGTGACGTAGGCCTATACTTACTTATCCAAATAAAACACTTCAGTAACAACAAGAAAGAACAAGTGGTTCCAGCAATTTGGCAAGGAAACAAAGGAACAAAGAGACTTTGTTGTTGTTTTGCAGAAGAAATAAAATCAGGGCTCCCTTAGACTTTTATTGCAGAACACAAACTACTGGAAGACAAAAGGACTGATATCTATAGACTCAGATGGGAAAATAATTCTACATAAGAAGTAGAGGAAGGGAGGTGTCTTTTGTATACAACAGGATTGTGTTCTTAGATACGTGGCATTCAGGGTTTACACTTAAGTGCTCTTGAATCAGGGCTGCAGGAGATGTGAGATTAACAGAACCCACGAGAAAAAATGAACATCTGGAAAGGAAACCTCCACAGGCCAAGTAACACAGCAAGCAAGAGATGAAATCTAAATAAGTAATGCGTTTGCTTATAGCGTGAAGAAACTGTCAACAATTTTGAAATTAAAGACTAAGGGGTTTTGTTTTTGTTGTTGTTTTTAATTATTTGGCCCTAAATCTATAACAACAATGATGGTAAAAGAAAGCAAGAATTGGTAGATGTAGAGAAAAAAATGAGGGAAATGCTAAGGTTTATTCACATGAATTAATTCTAGGATTCAAGGTCTAGTGTTGCAATGAATGTAAGAATTGGATAAAAAAGAAGTTCAAATGGTGGAGAAAGCCAGACACTATAAGCTAAGTAACCTGCCCAAATCTTTACAGATAGAAAGGAGAATGCTTGATCTTGAACACAGAAACTTGTCTCTAGAACTCACAATGACTTTGGCAGCACACCAACAGTTCTTCAATGGTTAGAGACTAACAAGTTCCTCTGGGCCAAGCTCAGGGTCATTCCCAGTGCAAAGACTGCTCCTTGGGTTAAAGTTACAGCCAACAGCATCCCAACAGTGAATGTCTATAACAGAAGGTCATGTGCCTCAGCTGTGTCTTCTGGAAGGTCTAGTGTTACAGTTAGTGTCTGTCAACCTGATATGCCTTGGGAAAGGGATTCTCAGAGTTGTGCCACTGCCTCCACCAGATTGGCCTGTAGGCAACCGTTTTTGATGGCTGTGGGAGGGCCAGGCCCACTGTGGGGGGTATCATCCCTGGACAGGTGAGCCTGGTTAGTATAAGAAAGCAAATTAGCAAGCCATAGAGATCAAGTCAGTCAGCAACACTCCGTCATGGCTTCTGCTTCAGTTCCTGCCTCCAGGTTCCTGCCTTGTATTCCTGTCCTGACTTTCCTCAGTGATGGACTATAAGCTGTAAGCCAAATAAATTCTTTCCTCCCTAAGTTGTTTTTGGTCAGTGTTTTATAGAAGCAACAGAAAACAAACTAGGATATCTAGCCATTGCAATTAGATAAGAAACAAATCAATAGTCAAAAGAACAGAGAGAGAGAGAGAGAGAGAGAGAGAGAGAGAGAGAGAGAGAGAGAGAGAGAGGAGACAAGCAATGATTGTCTTCTGAGGAAAATCTATAATTTCAAACCATCACTGTTGGAACTTGTCAGAGAGTTTAATTTTATAAGGCTCTGTTTACAATATGAACTCACAGAACAAAATAAAAGCAAAATATAACAGCCAAAAAAAAATCCAACTGCACCCAAAGTATAACACACTAGTGAAATATGCAGAACACACAGAGAATAAAGGACAAGAGTGCTAAGAAAAAATGTGGATGTAAATAAATGGAGAAAGTCTATATTCCTGAATGGGAAACCTCAGAATAGTAAAGAGTTTCATTTTCTCCACCTAAAACCTTGTGGAGGTTTGAATGAGGAATGTCCCCCACAGGCTCATGAGCTTGAACACTTGGTCCCCAGATGGTAGCTGTCAGCTATGGAACCTTTAGGAAGTGGAGCCTTGCTGGAGGAAGTGTGCTACTGGCGGCGGGCTTTGAGAGTTTTAGAGTCTGGCCCATTTCCTGTCTGTGTCTCCCCACTCCCACTTCCTGTGTGGAGGAAATGTGAGACTTCCAGGCCAGTCTCACATGCCTTCCATACCTCGATGGACTGTATCCCTCTGGAACTTTAAGCCAAAATAAACCCTTTCTCTTGCTTTTTGTCATGGCAAGAGAAATGAATACAAACATACATCCATAAATACACACACACACACACACACACACACACACACACACACACACGGCATTAAAACAATTCTAGTAAACTCCAATGACATTTCTTTGTGGAACATGGTAAAAATTATTTAAATTCAAATGGAAAAACTAGATGCACCTTGTTTGGTAGTTGCCAGTAAATCTAGTTAACCTCATGAAAGATAATCAAATGAAATCCCTGGCAGTGAATGTTCAATGCTTGATGATCTGGAATAAAGATGTACAAAACAAAAGTACAATAATGCTAAAAGGAGCTACAGATAAAAGTTGAGCATGTAATTCAGTGGTAGAATATTTGGATGGCATGTACAAGGCTCTGGATTCAATTACCACCATCATAAAAAAATAATAAACACAAGAAATTATATAGATGAATATATAATCCTTAGGTTGGACATCAGTCAGGAGTCTACAGAGAAACACATTCAACAGCACATGGATTTGGTGCAGAGAGGGAGCTTGAGTGACAGAATGAATCTATTTTGAAGAATTGGTTCATGTGACTATAGAAGCAGGCAAGGTCAAAACCTGCCAGGCCGACTGGCAGAGTGAAGACCCGAGGAAGAACTGTTGATACAGCTCAAGTCCAAAGCCGTGTGAGGGCAGAACTTTCTTTTCCTTGGGGGGATATCAGTCCTCTTTTTCTTTGTGTGTCTGTGCGCTTGTGTGTGGGTGAGCTTACCTGTGTCCCTGCAAGTGGAGGTCAGAGGTCAGCGTGGGGCTTCCTCCTCAGGCACTCTCCATCTTACTGAGATAGGCTCTCTCCCACTGAACCTTGGGCCCACTGTTCCTGCTAGGATGGCTTGCCGGTGGTCCCTCTGCATCCACTGGTCTCTGCCCTGCAACCTCTCTCCTGTCCAACACTGGAATTACAGATCTTCACCCACAACACTGGCTTTTACAACACTGCTGAGGATCCCCACCAGGTCCGCAGACTTTCATAGCAAGCACTTCACCCACGGAGCCCTACCTCCTGCGTGGGATCAGTTTATTTTCCCATTAAGGTCTCCAACTAATGAGAAAATGCCCACTCACACAGAGAGTAATCTGCTTTACTCAAATTTTACTGATTTTAATATTCATCTTAATACATAGAATAATGTTTGACCTATATTAAAAACCATCAGCCATGGTTTTTGGTTTTGATTTTTAAGACAGGCTCTGTCTATATAGCCCATGATAGCATTGAACTCTTGATTCTCCTGCCTCAGCCTCCCACATGCTGGACTGCAGGCATGCATCAACCATTGTAATTTGGAAAGTGCTTCTAAGTATATAAATGAATTCAAATATTGTACTGGGAAAACAAAATTTTGGCTAAAAATAGAAAAAAAAACCCTTCTGTAATATGTGCCACAAGTAAAAGACAAACTTAAAAAAAGGAAAATATTTGCAAATTGGATGCTGAGAAGCTGAAGTCTTTTTTTTTTTTTTAAGATTTATTTATTATGTATACCGTGTTCTGCCTACGTACATGCAGAACACCAGAAGAGGACACCAGATCTCATTACAGATGGTTGTGAGCCACCATGTGGTTGTTGGGTATTGAACTCAGGACCTCTAGAAGAGCAGCCAGTGCTCTTAACCTCTGAGCCATCTTGCCAGCCTGAGAAGTTAAAGTCTTTAATAGATGAAACAAACAAACAAAAAAAAAACACCCCCAAAACCACATTATCTTACAAACCAATAGTGAAGAAGGGGAAATTCATCAAAGGAGAAAAAGACAAAGAAGCAGGCTAGCTACCAAAACAATCAATGCAGGTCCCAATAAACAGATGAAAACGTGTTCATCACCATCAATAATCAAAGAAAGGCAAATTGAGACAATGAAATACCATTTCGATATTATTGAATTAGTAGTGATTTTTTAGAAATGCTAATACCCAGATGAACTGTAGGGGTGGGGAGGAAAGACATTAGCTCTCATTTCTGGTGGGGATGTGAGCTGAAATAGCCTTTCAAAATGGCAATTTGACATTATGCCTCTAAAGATCTAAAGTTCTGGATATGTTCTCTAAATGAAACAGTATGGTGACCACATTAGGGAAAAAATTAGGAATCCACAGACCAAGAAGTAAGAACTACACGCGACACTAAATGCTTGTTTGTTTTTTCTTAGCCTGGGTGGAAGAGAAAAGCCTGTAATTGTCCAAACATATGTGTAGATGATGACACTTGTTGATGTCTGATAGTAAGTTAAAAATATCTTTGTGTGCTTTATGATATTGGCTGGATTGATGTCTCTGATGGTTAGGGCATCAGCTTAACAGAACCTACAATCACCTGGCAGACCCTCCTGTTGCCATTGGGGGTTATCTTGACAGCATCAACTGAGGTAGGAAGACCCACTCAGTGTGGGTAGCGCCATTCCCTGACTGGGATCCTGGACCGTCTGAACAGAGAAAGGTCTTTCTCTGTCTCTTGATGCGTGTGTGTGATATGGCCAGCTGTTTCAAGCCTCTGCCACAGTCACTTCCACACGGCGAGGGACTCTACTCTCGAGCTGTGAGCTCCTCTCGCTCTAGTGGCTTTTGTCAGAGTATTTTATTCCAGCAACAGGGAAAGAGACTAAGCCGATGACGACAAAGATATATTAGCTTGGAAAGCCAGATTACAAAGGGTACTGTTGACTGACCTCAAGTAAAGAGCAACATTAACAATGATCTTTGTATGGAGTGCTTCTTTGAGTCATATAATTCAGCGAGGCTGGATTATTACATTTCCAAGTACTGATACCTAGAAGAAAGGAAACACTTGCAGAATCAAGCCTGGCATTCTGGGCTCACTGGTCAGGTGGGACGAATGTCCCCTAGGCAAACAGCAGGCTCCTGCTTCTGGCCGCTAAGCTCCAATTGCTGATCCCTAGCATTGAATTGGCTCATGGTGTTTATCAAATGCTACTATTTGTTCTGATTATTGTTAAGGCCCACAACCCATTTCCACACCAGGACTTTTGTTTCATTAGCCAGACTATGCCCACTGCTTCTTCGATACACAGGAACTGGGCACTAGCAGCTGCCCATACAGAAAACTCTTTTCCAAACAACCCAGACACAGACCTCATCTTTCTGTTCCTACCCTGCCACCTGCCACCTTGCTAGGTGCTGGGCTAGCCTCAGGAAGCAGGTGCCGGGTGACAGCCTGTATGAGTGGGGTACTTCTCCTGGTCTGCGACACCAACTGAGCCATGCAGAACCTCAAGGGGTGCCTTTCATTTCCAAATGGCAGTTGCTTCAAGCCTTTCAGAGGAGGGTAATAGCAGTAATAACAGTGCCCGAGCCCTGCTGACACTTTCCGTACAAGAACTAACTATGCTTTCCCAACCAGACATTATTCCTCCCTTCCCAGCAAGATGTCTTTCATAGAAAATTTTGTTGTTTAACAAGAATCATTTCAGCCCTAAGAGGCGTCATCAGGAGTGAGAATTCAAAACAAGTCATCCCTAGGATCTCCTTGTCAGGGAGAGGGAACATGAAGCCTTCAACCTTGTCAGCGACATGTACTTACTTCGCTTGAGGTCTAATTGTAATATTTAGGCAGGATAGGTAGGTGTTAGCCCTAATGAGGGCCTAAGAGAAACTGGGAGTCAATTTTACACACACACACACACACACACACACACACACAACTTGTGTGAAATTACTTGATAAGAGCAAGATGTTAAAGTAACCTGTAGGCTCAGTGTTGAAAAGTATGAACACCACAAAACAGATTTCTGGGGAAACAAGCCTGGGAAGAAGTCAGAATGAGTTTCCCTACTTCTTTAGCTGGGATTTTGTTTTTATTGCCCTTCTTTTCTCTCCCTGCCTGCCTTCCTTCTCTTTAGGTACCAAGGCTGTATTTCCTATGGAAGAATGAAAGTGGGGATGGACAGGCTCAGGGGATGGGTAATGTCCCAGGACTCAAAAACGAGGAATGGGAATGGCACACATTGGAGAGGAAATGGGCATTCCCTCTCATCCTGCAACCCAGGGAACTACTGTAGCTCAACCTGTCCCTCCTCAGCTGAGGCGCCAGTGGGTGCATGTGCAGAGTGCTAACGGGGACACTAGGATGGGAACTCCGAGGTTGAGAGGCCTTAAGCAGATCCAAGCGCCTCATAATGCCTATGTGCATGAGAAACACATGCAATTTTATCTGAAAGAAAAAGAAATGTCCCCAAAGATTCACATGCTAAGAGCCAGGTAACCAGTGCAATGTTCAGAGCTGGGGTTTAGGCGGAGATTGGATCAACTAATCAATACTTGGCCCATTGATAGATTTGTCATTGAACAGAGCAGTTGGGAGGCAAGGAAGCGAGTCACTGGACATGACCCTAAAGGCTTTATCTTGCCCTTGGCCTCGTCTCTGTGTCTTTCTAGTTCCTGACTGTCAAGAACCGAGCGGCCTCCTCCTTCCACACCCTCCTGTCACCGTGACTTTCTGCCTTGTTGCAGGCCTAGAACAATGGTTCCTGGTGGCCTTGGATTGAAACCCAAGAAACTTGGAGCCACGGTAAATCTCTCACCTTCAGGTGAATCTTTCACCGTTTGGTTTCCTCTGGTAGTTTGCCACAGCAGCAGAAAGTGACCCACGCACCCAGAGAATGTAGTTCTCTAGGAAGAGAAACCAGCACGGTGGTTTCTGTGCTTGGAGAGTGTGATGCTCAGCTTCAGCACTGGTCAGAGGCAGGTGAGGGTGGGACTATCTCAGAAAAGGGGCTTTGAAGACTCACCTAGATCATGTACCTGTGTCCGTGTCCTGTAGGCATAGCTTTTTCCATTGTACTATGGAGTGGTTGGGAACAAGCTGCCATTTTGGAAAACAGAGAGCCAATTGGGTACTGAGGACAAAGGGTGGGAGGGAGGGATTCTGATGGGAAGAGATGGCATGTTTCCACCCCTGGCAGAGATAATGCAGAGGCAGAAGATTGACCTGGCCAGGAGGGTCAGGCATACAGCCTCTGATGCTCACTGCAGAAACACTGAGCAGGGCAGGCCTGAGCTCCGAGTTCCTGCACAGACAGGCGACACTTTCTGGCTGAGGGTGTGTACATCCATTTTCTTGCTGCCTACCATCTGCACTCTTGAGGCCAGCCTTCCTTCCTCCGTTGAGTGGGTATTCAAGGCCAGGACCCAAGTTGGTCCAGCTCAAGAACTTCACGGACTGGGTTGACGCATGTGGGTGGGATCATCCCTAGTTTTCCCTGATAAGCATCCAGCTCAGTGATCACATGGCTGGATCACATGAACCAGCCATGTTCCAGTCAGGGACCACAGGAATTCCCAGGCAAAAATCACTTCTTCCTTGCTGAAGACAGTTGGGTTGTTCTTGGCTATTGGAAATCCCATCTGATGGGAATCACAGGCCTCACAAAGGCAGGACTTGGGACAATCTGCCGCACACCTTCCATCCTTGTGCAGGTACGTGGGTTTGAGATGGGTTTCAGGAGTAGATGCTGAGGAATGCAGAGGGAATGGAAGTTCAGTGTTCTCACACAAGCATGGTGACTATTGGAGGCACCAGCTAGACATCACTCGACAATACCTATGTGCCTCTAGGCATCATGTTATACATGAGAAACACATGCAATTTTATCTGTCAATGGAGAAAAATAAATGAGCTTGAATTTGATAAAACATCTTTGTGGAGTCACAGAATTGAATGATATAATAGAAACAATTGCGTCTCTTTGATAAGTCTGCTATGTTTTAAAAGAAAAATGAGTCTCTAGAAACATTATTTCCTTTTCCATTTATTGCCCATTATCCTATAAGACTCCTTCTAAATTAACTCCCAGAAAGGGATTCTGTTAACTCTTTATTCGCCTATTAATGTCTTAGTGAGTGCTTTCAGTCAATTTTCTTTTGTGGTGAGGCCATATGGTCGGGCAGGATACTGCACCCATTACTTGGAATAAGGTCCCTTGACATTCTGGCATCCAGGTGTGATCTGCTGCCTCCAGGTAGGCAGACTTTGTGTTATCCCAAGAGGAGAGAAGCTCAGATAGGCTTGAAAGGTGGAAATTATGGAGGCATTAGAGAGAAGAGTCCCTCCTCCTGGAGTCTGATGGAAGCCTCTCACCAGCCGAGAAACGGAACTCCAACACAGCTAATGCCCGCAGCCAAGGCTGCCAATGCCCAGCTAACGGGCCTTCCATAGACAGACATTTGATGTTAAAAGAGCAATGACCCACGGCCCAGGCTTAAGGCTCAGCTGTGTGTGATCTTGGTTGGGGCCTCATTCCTTTCCAAAGACATTGCCTGATTATCAAACAAAACTCACTGTTTACAGCAAATGTATCCTATGCTCCTAAGTGCCTGTGGGCTAGAGTTGGTCCTACCAAATACAGCCTACACAGGTGCCCCCAAGGAACCATTCAGTCATAAGACAATAGCTTCAAAACGCACCCAAATGCTACATAGAAACACTGTAAAAACAATGAGCTGTTCACTTAGGTGTGTCTCATTTTTTTTCTGAGCACTCCTTTTCTCCTAATCCTTGTGATTCAGCCCTTACTAATAAAATGTCCAACTGTGCTTCATAAACTAGCTCGTCCCAAAATTCTTTTCAGTGTCGACGCTACAAAGCCTGGTTTGGCCACTGTCAAGTTTTCTAAAACTCCAGGGGAACTTGACAGGCTGCTGAGGGTGACAATAAGGGACTGTGCATCATTTACCTGTCCCCGAAGAGGCTGACAAGGCCAGGAGGTGCTGCCGCACATCAGGCTCATTGCACTCATTCTTCCACTTGCCCATCCACTAGGTTTCCTGTAGCCAAGGTTGGTCTTGAACCTCTGATCTTCCAGTCTCCATTTCCCAAGTGTTGGAATTTTAAGTGTGCACAGTCATACTTGGTCTGTGCAGAGCTAGGACTAAAGCCTCCTGCATGCTAGGCAAGTGCTTTACAAACCGAGCTACATTCCCAGCCTTCCCAGCCTCTGTCAAGTTCTTCTAAGGGTGAAGATGTAGCAGCTCTGGGGGACACTGTTCAGAGCAGAGTAGATGATTCCTGTGGTCCCTAGAGTTTACCCCAGGACATGTGGGGCAGGAATTCCATCTGGGGAGACAAAGTCTGAAACCTCCTTTCATATCAAACCTTTCAAGACAGGTAGCTACCATGACAAGACCACAGGGTGTGATTCCTTTGCTGGCCAATTCAGTCTTGAGTCATGCTAAAGGTCTAAATGACAGCTTATTTGCACCCTCCAACATTAGCTCTTTTGCTGGGCTGGAGCCCAAGATTCCTATTAAGTTTTCTGAGAAAGCTGGTCAGCATTCCTCCTTTAACCCCTAAGAAGAGAGTAAATTACCCATTTGCCAGACTCTCTTAGGCCCTGGGATTTGAAACAATAAAAAGCCCACACCTCTTATTACCTTTTATCACACACAGCCTCATTTTCTCCCCCTCCATCCAGCCTTGTTAATTTCTGGACCTCTTCCAGGTTTCTCATATCCTGCCTAAACTCAGGAGGCTGGGGCATGATAGAATGCTGACGCAGATGTCTCTCTGATGTGACTTGCAGACTAAACAATTTCAGAAGCATCTTTCCCTGGTGGCCACTTTGAAATTAAGCTAATTGATTACCTAATTGACACATTCTTAACATGTATCTGCCCCAGTGGCCCTTCAGAGCCAAGAGGCTTCAATGGGGGCATCCAGAATCCATTCCAAAGGCCACTTTCACCATTAAGAGAACACACAGCATACTCAGTCCATGATCCCAAACTCTTGAGTTTCTATCTTCATTAACGCTCGAAGCACTTATTGGTAACTATTATTTTTGTTACCATAATCAGTCAGCGTGATGATATGTAATACTGTCAACTTGACAGGATCTAGCATCACCTCGATGGCATGCCTCTGGGCAGGCCTATGACAGATTGTCTGGATTAAGTTGACAGAGGTGGGAAGACTCACCTAGGATTTAGGCAGAACTACACATTAGGCTGGGGGTCCCAGATTAAACAGAACTGGCAATGTCCTGCAGAGCACTACTTTGGACCCCTCTACTTCCTGACGGTGGTTGCAATGTGACCAGCCGCCTCACACTCTCATTGCCATGCCTTCCCTACGTGATGGGAAGTCCCTGCAAACTGTATAAACAAAATAAACCCTTTGTCCCTTTATGTTGTTTGTGTCAGGTGTTTTGTTGCAGCAACAAGACAAAACCACAACAAACAAACAAAAACAGTTGGGTGTGATTCTAGATTCTGTTGTGTCTCTCCCAAATTTAAGTGTTGAAAGGCTTACCATCAATATGACTGCATTTGGAATCTGGCTTTCCAGGAGGCAAGTAAGGTTTAATGGTGTCATAAAGATAGGGTCCTGATTTAATAAGTCGGTGCCCTGGTAAGAAAAAGAGGCACTGAAAGCCCTTTGTGTCTACAGAACAAAGGCCAGATGAACACAAGGCAAGAAGGCAGCTTATGCAGCCCTAGGAGAAGAGCCTCAGCAGAAACCAATCCTGCTGGCTCCATGATCTCATAGTTGCAGTCTCCAAAACAGTGAGAAAATACTTTTCTGTTGGTTAACCTACCCAGCCCACAGTATTTTGTTGTAGCAGCCTGTAGGAAAATGCAGGATATACAGGAGAAATCTTCATGACTCTGCATCCATGACTGGAGCTGTGTGGGTGGAGAATGACGGGAAAGGCCAGCAAGATCAACTGAATCATAGATGCCAGAGTTTGGACAGTAGATAACATATTCAACTTTTCACTTGTTCTTTAGAGAATGTGTGCAGGCTCCCAGGTCATGTAGACCTGTATCTAAACTCTGCTATAATGCTTACTCACAGGCATTACTTAAGTGGTTACTCTCATCTGGGTTTTCATTTCCCTGCATGTAAGGTAAGCGTAAAGCACCAATCATGTGGGGTTGGCGTGATGGACAATTGAGTATGCCAATATATGGAGCCTAACGTACACCTATGTGCTCAGTAAGTGGCAAGTAATTCTATGATGGCAGAAATGCATGGCTGTGGAGAATGGGGAGTTGCAGGAGGGGCACAGGGGGGTGGCTGTGGACGCAGGGCAGAAAGTCATAAGCATGATGGGAGGACACTTAGGGTTTAGGAAGAAAGTCCCCATTATTCTCTGGAGTTTCCAAAGCCTAAAAATAAAGGCTTTAGGTGGCTGAAAGGTGAAGGTAAAGGACCATTGCCATAGCCTCTGTCTACGCAATATAAAAGATCAGAGTCAGCCCCCAAGGAGTTGATGGGATGACTGTCACTCAGAGAATATCAGCAACAGGCGTACCCTAGAACTTGAGCTTACATTGACCCACACCTGTTTGATACATAGCTGGCATACAGAGAACCCTTCATGGACATCTCCCAAGGTCAGTTACATGCTCTATCAGTGGATAAAATGTAGAGAGCTGAACACAGGAAGGTCACATCTAGTAGTCTCCTTTCACACTTGTTGGCTGTCCCACCTACCTTACCCATCTTGTGGAGGGCATCACCCACCTGAAGCCCTGATTCAGACCATTGGTGAATTTACCTTTCAGGACTGAACTTGACCTCCCTGGTCCCTCCGTCAGTCCTCTTTAAACCCCTTGGAAGAACTACATTTTGCTAATCTGCCTATGAATGATTTTGTGAAGGAATCTTTGACCAGAACCATTACCACTAAGCCCACAGATCAAAAAGGCCTCTGAAACTTTGCCTTGTCAGTCTGCTCCATAGACTCTTTTGAGCCCACGGATGCTACAGCCTTTCTGCTGTCTCGGCAGACAGGCCCAGGGTTGGCTTGATGTCTGAAGGACTTTTATGAATTATTCATCCCTTTGGTTAAAAATGCAAATGACGCTTGTTGGTTATTTCCATCCCTGTGAGAATTATCTCATTATCGACATTGTAGACCACACAGGGCTGGCCAAGAGCAGAGCCTGACATTCTGTGCTCCAGGAGGGCTGGGTCCCTCCTCTACACTGCCCTCGTGCATGTCAGGCTGGCAGTGCAGAGCTCCGCTCCAATGCAGCTCCTTCCTTCTTCAATGTGAGAAAAGAGCTGCTTAGGGGAGAATCAGAGCAAGCTAAATCAGGAGCCGTTGATGATGCCCTGCCTGGTAAGAATCCGCAGTTCTGGATCCATGGTTTTCCCATTTGCTGGGGAGAGGGGGCCATTTCTTACTCATTTTCAGCAGCCTCTAGGTCTCCATTCCCCAGTCATAGGTAACCATTGTGGCCTCAACAGTGAGTCCATCGTCACTAACAAGAGGCTGTGTCTCAGTTGCATAATGGCCAGCTAAAGAGCTCCAGTCCTAATGAACCTCTGCAGGCAATGAAAGTAGCAGTGTGGAGAATTCCAGAGATCACAGGACCCAGGCACAACCCCTTGTCATTCAGTTGACGGAATCCAGATTTGGGATGATTAGGGTCAGAGGCCACACAGCCATCAATAGAGTGCCAGGAAAATGGAAAGCCATGTTGTCTCTTTGAACCCCAAGTTAGCCTACCTCCCCCATTAGAAGGGAGAGGCATAATTCTCCCCTTTTAAAAAATAGTTATATTTAGTTTTAATTTAAATATGCATGTGTGTACTTGTGTGGAGGCCAGAGGTCTATGTCAGGATATCTTCATTTGCTTTCCACCAAGTTTCTCGAGGCAGGGTCTTCAACTGAACCTGGATATCATGGATCTGGATAAGCTGACAAGCCAAAGAGTTCTGGGGACCCCACCCATCTCCACTCCTCATGGTACAAGGGTTGCAGACATATGCGATCATTCCAAGCTTTTATATGGGTGCTGGAGATTTGAACTCAGATTCTCAGGCTTGTGTGACAGAAACTTTATTGACTAACTCAACTTTTTATCACTTCAAATCTGTAGGACATAGACTTGTTACCTGAGTGTGTATTACTTGCTTGGTACCATGCTGGGAAAAAGTTAACATTTACATCAGTACTTCAGTAGGTATCTACTGAGCACCAACCATGAGCCAGCCACAGAGAAGGTCCTGAAGAAAAATCACTGCTATTTACAGAAAAATAGTTTTGAATCCTGCCAGTGATTTGCTAACTAAAGCTAGACATTGAAGCCCAGTGTGGTGGTGTACGCTTGTAATCCCAGAACTTAGAAGACTAAGGCAAGAGGACTGAAGAGAATTTGAGGCCAGCTTAGGCTACATAGTGAGTAGGAAGCCAGCTTGGACCCACGATAGGAACCTGTCTTGTTTTTTTTTTAAATCAAATATATAAATAAACAAATGTTGATATTGCTCTGGTTTAGATAAGGTTGAGTGCCTCCCAAGGCTCCCTGCACTGACATTTAATCTCCATTGTGGGAACTTGATCTAGGTATGGTGTTTAGTGGCTTTATACTGAGGAAGAAGCAGGCAGAGAACAGACAGACAGCAGACCTCAGCCAAGTCTTGAAGGAAGAAGAGAATGTATTTACAGATGGCAAAAGCCAGTCCTAAGTCTGCAGGTTTGGGCCTTTGTTTTGTTTGTGGTTTTGTTCCTACTATGAAAGAACCCTATGGGTAGGTCATTTAGAAAGAGATTTCTTTGATGCACTGTTCTAGAGGCTAGGATGTCCAAGAACATGGTGTGGCGTTTGTCCAGAGCCCCTGTGCCATACTGTCTCATGGAAGATGAAAGGGTATAAGAGGGCCAGACTCCCACGATAACTAGTCTAGTCAAGCAGTGATGACTTTAGTCTATGCCCAAGGGCAGGACCTCTTGACCTATTTACCTCTCATGTGCCCATATCCCAACACTACTGCACTAGGGATGAGGTTTCTAATATAGGAACTTCAGAGGGAACACATTGAAACACACAGCCAGAAAAAAAGAGAAATATTGGAAGGGGTTGGGGGAAGATGCATCACTAGAAGAGTAGTGGGAAGGTCAGCCAAAGGTGGCCTTGAAGTTGGGGCAGAATATAGTGCAGATTCCCCAGGGTCCCTGGCAGCCTCTCAGGTCCATGAGAAATGCCTCATCACATATGTTCAACCCCAAACCAAGCTGGCTGTGCGAGACAATGGGGAGGAAGAGCAGAGCTTCTTGGCCAACCCAGATGTGTCATTGTGGGACCCAGAGGGCTTGGTTACTTTGCTGAGCTCAAGTAGGTGAGGGACCCTGGGCTTCCCTTCATTTCTGCAGCGCCTTTGCCTACAGCAAGCTGCTTGGTGGGAGCCGGCTGCAGCCTCTGTCCGGAGAAGCTCACTGGTGTGTGTTGTCCTCTCCGGAAGACCACTAATGCACTGATCTGCAGTCCCCACATGTCCCCACTGCCGCCTACTCTGTTTCTACGCTGCTGGAAAATGAGTGGCTTCAGGGACAGATGAAAAATTATCCTTTATTTTGATTCTGTGTTTGAACACCTTCCACTTCTCTGCAAATGGAGGGTGTATTTTAGTACTTTGGCTAATGCCTGGTGGATGGAACCAGAGAATCAAAAATTAGTCATGGTTCCAGGAAGATCAACGCAGCTAGATGTTTCAGAGAGTCAGGTCACTCTCACCTGAAATGACTTCTGAGAAATAGGATTCACCCCCAAATCAGGTGGGTTCAGTCAGTGCCAATTCCATCATGTTCTACCTCACTCACCCCCACCCCCACCCTCTTGCTTGCTCACTTGCTCACTCTCACTCTCACTCTCTCGCTCTCTTTCTCTCACTTTGTTTCTGTCTCTCTTTTGCATGTACATGCATTTGCGTACACACACACACACACACACACACACACACACAGAATTTACTGCATTACTGCATGATATTTTGAGCATTCTTGACAGACAATAGTGTTAAACACCCAAGACTATATCTGAAAGCACAGAGGCTTGATCCTATAAGATGGTAAACTCAAAGTACATATTTGAGCCAGCCACTTGGCACTGCAGCTTGGACCATGCTTAGTCTTTGCCTCCCACTCCTAAGAAACACTGGATCCACCTATGAAGACACACACTTCACATGCTTAGCTCCTCCCAAATAAATGGTGTGTGCTGAGAACGAGGGTGACCTTTGTCAATCAGATTTAGTCTAAGCACATATCACAGCCTTTCCCCTATCTGCCTATCATTCTTGGGGACTTGGTTAGTGATGTACATGGTGGAACATATGGAATTGGCTGTAGACGAGATGCTTCAGTGGGAGCTTTTAATATAGATCACCATGGATCCAGAAAACGGCCACCTTTCCCATGGGAAGTTGGGCTTCTATGACTCTTTACAGAAGCTCCAAAACTCTGCCTGTACACCAACCACTCTGGTCCTGAGGCTTTCTCCAGCCAGGATTCAGTCACATCAGCTTTCACTTTCTCACTTAAACTCTTCCTTCCCCAGGACCTTCACAGGCTGCTAGGTCTCTCCTTTCCCTACTGGACACATTCCTTCCTTCCTTGAGGAAGCTGGCCTGATGCCCTGGTCTGAATTCAGCATGCATCCATTCTGCAGTTCTTACTGTACTGTCTCTAATTTGTACCTGCGCTCCCCTGGTAGAGTTATCAAACTTGTCATGGGACCTCTGTCACCCCCTCCTATGTGAAAACTGGTTGAGCTAAATTTATTTGGTCAGGAGACACTAAAGAGATGATGCCCAGATGCCAACAAATCCTCATCTCACTTTCCTGAGCCAAAGCCACTGCACTCAGACAATGACTCCCCCCCCCCCCCGCCACCTCTGCATGGTTCTTTCTAGCTCTGGTGGCTTGGTACCTTTTAGAGCATGTAGCTTCCATGATGACCTTTGTGAGTCAGGGTGGCAGAGAGCATCATCTGGAGTTTTACAAATGAGCAAATGGAGGCATCTAGCAAGGTCTGGACTTCCTTAGACACATTATGAATAACATGTACGATCTCTTGCTACTCAGTGTAGCCATATCATCACGCCCTGCCCATCAGCTGTCTGTGGTAATGCTGAGTGCTGTTTTTAAGTACAGCTTTGGGAGCATCAAACAGGCATACCTCTATGCCCTTCCCACCATGCCAAGGATGTTGATTCCTAGGGTGATTTTGAAAGCCAGGATCAGCCTGGTTCCCGAATGACTGTGCAGAGGGCAGTGGCCTCCATGATCTGAACACCTGCCCAGCATTTGTCCTAGAGCAGGAAATAAAGTTGTGCTGTGCTGTGGCACTGAAATTATGAAGCCTATTTGTCATTGTAATCCAGCATTCCCTACAAATGCCCCAAAGCGGAGGGAGATAAATGACTTACCCAAAATATTAACAACAAAAGCCAGCAGTGGAATCCATGTTTTAATTAAGAGTCCCCACATGGCTCTGTGAGGAGCTAGCGTTCATCACAAGGCACCGCACTGGACTGCTCCCTCTCCAGCCTTCTCTCTAGACATGAACCCCATAGTTAGCACCCACCAACCTCGGTCCACATGGGTGCATAATGTCTCATCAAGCATACACCGATCACATGCTTACTGTGTGCCGAGATTTGTTCTCACAATTTCTATAAATACTGGTTCATTTCATCCTTCTAACTTTGTGAGATACACACCACCATTATCATCATTCTGCAGATGGGGAAACTGAGGTCAGCTGCCTCTTCGGTGCCAGGTCAAGCAACTAGAAAGCACACAATCCAGGCTAAGAATTTCTGGTTTTGAGAGCACGCCTGAACAGAGGCTTAGCAGATGGTGACTTTTTCGAGTTTTTAAATTTTTGTTGACAAATTTAAAACTTTAAACTTTTGTTTTTGAGAAACAGTCTCATTATGAAGTCTAGGTTGGCCTGGAACTCAGAGATCCACCTGTCTCTGCTTCCCAAGTACTAGGATTAACATGTGAGTCATTACACCCAGCTTGTCTTACTTTTAAAATTATATACGAATGTGTGCTTCTGTGTTTAGGAATATGCACATGAGTGTGGGTGCCCCTGGAAAGCAGAAAAGGGTGTTGGATGCCATGGAGCTAGAGTTACAGGTAGTTAGGAGCCTCCTGAGGTGGGTGCCAGGAGAACAAGAGAATCATCTGTGAGAACAGTACACACTCTTAACTGTTTAGCCATCCTTCCAACCCCCAAATGGCGACATTCTTGCCACTAAAGGCTCACTTCCTGAGCTTTCTTGCTCAGACCTCTATTGAATTTTGTTTTTAATAATACTCCTCACCTGTAAGAACATTTATGTTCTATGAAAAAGGAAAAGAAGCATGAGTGTTTGTAAAACAGGACCCTACATGGTTGCAGCTGGACTCCAAACCCCCACACAGCCCTAAATGTCTTGAAGAAGACACTGGCTTTAGGAAGGCATTTCTTTTCCTAGGGCGGCTAGTGTAAGCTCTCAGAGTGTGACACCCAGTCTGCTTGGTTGGATTTGGTGGCACATTCTTTCTTATGCTTCTGCCAATGCAGCTAAAACTGCTGTGCAGTGCAGATTTGGTTTTCTGTTGGAAGCAAATGATTTTGAGAATTCTTTACCAGCCCCTAAGAGGACTGGAGGCACCCAAGGGTGCTGTAAAACCAGTGGAAACCTAAGGAAACCAGTTCAGGGAAAATGCAGCATGTTAGCATTTCAGAGGCTTTGAGGGCAAATGGGGCAGGCGGGTGTGTGTGTGGGGGGCTCTCACAGGCCTGTGAGGGTGGCTGAGGCACTTTCTGCTCACACTTGATTTCAAGGGAACAGTAAGTTAAAGCCATTGTGCATGGAGAACTCCAGGCTCTGGCCTAGCATCCGAGAGCTTCATTAGCCACACTGGCCCAACTTCCATGGTACAGTTTACAAGGGTCATGTGTGATACTAAGTCATGTGATATGCATTTGCGTGCTGGGCACAAGTCTAGGAACCATGAAGAGCAAAATAATGAAGTAGCCCCAAAGTAAGCCAAGCCTACAGCACCTGCCATCAAGGAGGGTACAATCAGACAGACTTCCTATGAGAGCTGGGCTTGTATCACCCGTGTGTCCAGGAGTCTGGTTTCCTTTCTGTTGCTGTGATAACATACCCCGACAAGAAACAACTTAGGGGGAAAGGGGTTTATTTTAGTTCACAGTTCTAGGTCACAGTTCATCACAGCAGGGAAGTACCATTAAGCAGGAAGTTCAGACAACTAGACCCGTCACATCCACAGTCAAGCAACAGAGAAGAACGCACACATGCTGGCATCTGGATGGCTTTCTTTTACAAAGTCCAGGGCCCCACACCAGGGAATGGTGCTGTCTCCTTTCAGGCTCTGTCTTCCCACATCAGTGAAGGCAAACACAAACCCCACAGACATACCAACCTGATCCAGACAACCTCCCTGTGAGACTTTCTTCTCAGGAGTCTACATTGTGTCAGGTGGACAATTAAACTCCCATCATGCACAGGACGAACAAAGTTAATGAGAGGGAACCGTATCCCCTCCTGTGGAGCCTCTGCATTTCCAGGCAGCATTCGGGTGGACCTAAGGCCAATGACTCCACCCAGATCACAGTAACCCCCAAAGCCTCCACAAAGGTACCTGCATGCTGGAGAGCCCATCAACCTCTGCCAGCAGCTGGACCACGGTTCAGACCCCAGTGCAGAGCCACAGGCGGAGGGTGATGTTCAGATGGCCACAGGTCATACACTGGGCTCTGTACATTTCGTCCACTAACACTATCATCACCCTTGGCCTGGAATCCTGCCCTATTACCCAGGATTGCAAGGACTTGGAGCCTCGGTGGGCAGTGCCCAGACCTGGGCTTGCCAGATTTTCTCTTCCGGGTGGTCAGCTGAAGATCTGTGTGGGTCTGACACTTTCCTCCCTCAGAACGAATGCAAAAAGCAAAGGGTCCCCAACCACTGGGCTGGGCCTCTGCTATCACGCCAGCCCACCACTGGCTACAGTGGGCTTTCCTTTCACACTAGTTCAACACCTTTGCATCAAGATCTTACTAACTTGGGCTGGGGAGATGACTCGGTCAGTGGGCTATGATTGCCGTGTAAACATGAGCACCTCAGTTTCAGTCCGGAGCACCCACATAAAAAGCTGGACGTGGTGGTACATAACTGTAATCCCAGTACTAGGGGAGACAAGCAGATCCCAGGAGCCTCCTGGCCAACCAGCCTAGCTGAATCAGAAAGCTCCAGGTTCTTTGCCTTTGCAAAAGGAAAGTAGAGAGTAACCGAGGAAGACACAAGACCTCGACCTCTAGCCTCCATCTGAACACAGACACATGGATACACACATCCACCCCGATAACATACATGCACACAAACACACAGATCACACACACACACACACACACACACACACACACACACATACACACACACACACACACATCATAACAACCTTTTCATATCCCCTTCAATTAACTATCACAATCACAGGGCACCTCTTCCAGAAACAGTGCCACAGCCTCCTTCCAGTGCCAGAAATGAGAAGCCCCAGCAGCGAGGGGCAGGCTGCTGGGCCTGAACCCCTAGCTCTGACTTTTGTAGTTTGGGGACCTTTCCCTCAGGGACCCTACTTGTGTTGCTGCAGGTCTGCTGGGAAGCAGCAGGGCTCAAACCGTGCTTCACACAGCATCCTCCCATCCACACGGAAGTCCAAGCCACACCCCCAGACACCTCCCCCCCAAAACAGTGCTCTGAATAGTTTGGGGATGTACAGGGAAGGAGGGAGCCATGCATCCTTCGTTGGCTTGGATTCTGAGCTACAGTCTGACATGGCCTGTGAGGAAAGATGCCCTTTTTCTCAACGGCCCGTTGTGGTTGAGTTTGCGCCCACACAGGGTGAGGGATGGCAGCAGAGGTCCAAACCCTCAGCCACTCACTCATGGTCGTGTTCTGATGAGCCATGTGAAAAGTCCACGGTGACTCCCTCTTGACATCGGTCACCACAGTACAGCCTTTGAATAGCTGGTGGACGTTCACCGTGAGAAGGGAAAACAAGCAAAACAAGCGTACTCCGGCCCGGGGAGGTGACAAGGTGCGGCTCAGAGTGCAGCTCTCCAGTGGGCAGAAGTGCTGCCCACAGACACTGTGTCGATGCCTGGAGGCCCGATGTATGGTTCCTTATGAAGAAAGGGTCCCTGCAGCGTGATTAGGAAGGATCTAGAGGCAGAGAGATGGCCACCATTATCCGGTGCCATCACCAGGTCCTCCTAGAAGGGAGGCAGAAGCAGACATCAGAGTGGCGTGGAGTCATCAGCCAGAGGCACACAGGCTCTAGAAGCTGGATGATTCTCTCCTGCCCTGCCTCCTAAGCCTTGCTCTTCCCAGTCCTGCTCTATGCTGCGTGGGCCACCAGACCAAGCATGGACATAACCTGGAATCCACAGTCAGCACTCCAGGCTGTGTGTCTTTCAAGTTCACAGCCTAGGGAATGGTGTTCAGTGTACTTTCCAGATCCAGTTACAGACAGACTGCCTCCTTTCTGGACACGGGCACAAGGCAAAGCCTCCATCTTGGAGCTGGGCCAGGGAGGGGGTGTCATTACTGAGTTCAACACCAAGAAGGTGAAGAACTCTCACAGGAGACTCTGTTGGGAGCGGGGCTAAGATGTCTCCCATGGCTAAGGGGCCTTACAGTAGGCAGGGCTTACACTACCTGTACAGATTTCGCTTCTCTGAAGACACAGTAAGGATACACACAGACAGCTGATAAGCATTACCAATGTCCCTGAAGATGCCTGCTTAGAAAGGCCTGCCACAGCAGGATAACAAGTCCCATCTACTCAGGGGCCCAAACACCATGGGAACACCCCACAGACCCCACCTCAGCTGTGAAACTTCCAGGCTCTGGATTCAGGTGTGCCATGCTCAGAACAGTGCCTCATAAGCCGGGAGCCTATGTTAGGAACAAAGCAGGCTTTGTCATGGGCTCAGAGCCACCAAAATAAGCCCATGGTGGCCTTGAGGCTCGACACCTTAGTTCTAGCAACGTAAAGCTCCATTCTGCAGTTGTCATCTCCAGTCAGAAAACCACGAATGTGTGTTGTTGAACCCAGCCAGCTTGGGGTAAGCTGTCACCACAGCAACAGAAAAGGAACATAAGCTCTCTAGAACAGGTGCCCTACGCTCTTTAGCACAGCAGACACTCCTCAAAGCCCAGTGACATTCTTTCTCCTTCTTCATCGTCTCACATTAGAAAAAGTTGCTGTAGCATGGTGAACTGTAGTTCAGCCTAGTACTTTCTTTTTTTTTTTTTTTTTTTTTTTGGTTTTTCGAGACAGGGTTTCTCTGTGTAGCTTTGCGCCTTTCCTGAGCTCACTTGGTAGCCAGCTGGCCTCGAACTCACAGAGATCGCTGCTCTGCCTCCCGAGTGCTGGGATTAAAGGCGTGCGCCACCACCGCCCGGCAAGCCTAGTACTTTCTTAAGGCATACCCAAGGTCACAGTTCTACTCCCAGCACAGAGTAAGTATTTGTTTAAATATTTATAAATAAGTAAATAAAAAGAAGAAATGTGTGGTCCTGGAGCCTCCCCCAGAGTTGATTCAGGTCTTCCATGAGGCAAGGGGCAGTGGATTCAGCCTTGGCCCAGATGACCCTCCAGTCTACCCTACCTTTCCTTGCCTCCCGACTTCTCAGCAGCTTCCATTATCTATGGCTCCTCAACCCACCCCAACCTGGCTCTACTGGTAACCACCAGTTAGCACGGGAAGAAATGGCTGTATTTAAGTCTCCCACCTGCAATCAATAAAGTAAACCCTCCACTTAGTAGAAATTTGCAAGGTTCAGAAATCATCCACAGTTTGGGATGTAAATATTTTTGTTGGTGTTTTAGAGATAGGGACTCTAGATGTGGCTCAGGTGATCGTCCTGCCTCTACTCGCTAAGTGTTGGGATTACAGATGTGTGCCCCCAACTTCAGATGAAATCCCTCTGCTATTTCCCAGTGAATAGAGACAGCTCTGCTTCTACAGTGTGGCCCTAACTTGGGACAAGTCCAGTCACATGGTAAGAATTAAGACCCAGGACATAAAATCAATCATGCCGAGACACTGAAGTGTGGTAATGAGTTTCTTATATTCTTGTTTTGTTTAGTTTTTTGAGTCAGGGTGTGCTGGATAGTTTTATGTCAACTTGACACAAGCTATTGTTAATGGACAGGAGGCAACTTCAATTGAGAAAATGATTTCACAAGATCCAGCTGTAGGGCATTTTCTTTTTCAGTGATTGATGGGAGAGGCCCCAGCCCATCGTAAGTGGCGCCTTACTTGGGTTGGTGGTCCTGGGTTCTATAAGAAAACAGGCTGAACAAGCAATGTAGAGCAAGCCAGAAAGCAGCACCCCTCCATGGCATCTGCATCAGCTCCTGCCTCCAGGTTCCTGCCCTGCTTGAGTTCCTGCCCTGACTTCCTTCAGTGATGGACTACCATGTGGAAGTGTAAACCAAATAAACCCCTTCTTTCTCAAAAGTTCATGATGTTTCATCACAGAAATAGAAACCCTAACAAAGACACAGCATCTCTCTACATAGTCCTGGCTGTCCTGGAACTCACTGTGTAAATCAGGTTGGCTTTGAATTCACAGGGATCCACCTGCCTCTGCCTCCCAAGTGCTGGGACTAATGGTATGTGTCTCCATGTCTGGCTTGAGTTTCTTATATTCTGATGTATTGCTTCATACACATCCAGGTTCCATTTATCCCTGGTAATAGGGTTTCTGGTCACTCTATCCTCTGTGCACCCATAACTATTACTGTGTAACTATTAAATCCAGGGCCTGTAAGGTCTTGCTTCACAAGAATAATGTGGTTGAAGGAACAAAGCTCCCGAGTCAAAAATAAGATTCTTCATTCATTTTTTTTTCTAGACTAGCCACTGGGGTAAATTCATAATTTACAGCAACATTTGTTTCCATTTCTTTTATCTTCCCCTCTGCCCCAGCCATCCTGGTGTCTCTCCCCCACAAATGCTCTAAGGTCCTCACACAGTCTCTTGCCTTTTTCTTCTCTGCTATACTGGTCTGCATTCCTTTAATATGGTGCTTCTTAATGAGGAAGGGAGACAGAGGAGGATATCAACAGACTGCAGCGTGTCTGCCTCAAGTTCACAGGTTGACAGTCCATTCCTCTGATGTGACAGCATTTGGACTTAGATCGACATAATGTCAGGCCAGGGAGGTCATCTGGATGGGAGCAGAGCCCTGTGGGATTATCAGACTGCCCTAGCACCATATAAGAGACAGGGAAGCTGAGGTCTCTCTCTGCCCCAGTAAGAAGGCACAGAGCGGCAGCCATTACAATGCAGGAAAAAAAGCCCTCCTCAGGCCCACAGTGGCTGCCATTTTCATCGTCATCTTGGACCCGGCCACCAAAAACGTGAGAGTAAATTCCTGAGGTTTAACCCTAGTCTGGTATTTTGTGGTGGGACCCAAACAGGCTAAGACAAGGGGGTGGAAATGATGTTAGAGATTCTGGATGCTTCTTTGATGTTACCAAGGGTATTGTACTGTGTGTTGAGTACATAGGGTGCTGTATTATCATGGGTGCTGACTGAATTACAGTCAAGGGCCACACCTTATTCACGTTCCCCACGCTACCACTCTGACACTGGGAGGCTTCTGCAAGCCCACATTAGTGATGAGCAAGCATGCGGATAGCTGAACAGAGCTCGTGGGGGTGGGGCCTGCTCTTCTCTCATCCGCAGAATCAGATTTTACCTTCTTTATATAATAAGTAGCAGATGCTTATTGTAAGGAAAGCATTAGGGGATCCTGACAGCTGTGGAGAAGAGTTTATGCAAATGGACTGTTCTTAACAGTGCTATTCTTTCTTGTGCATTAATTTAGGTCCTTCAACAATAAATCAAAATAAACAATATATGTTTGTTTCATATACACTTGCTTGTATTTGCCTCCTGTGCTTTTTAAATTGTAAGCCTACAGGCATACTCTTTCTTATAAACTGTCTTCCACATCCTCACATGGCACTGAAAATAACTTTCCATTCCAACAAACATACTTGTACATCAGCTGTTTAGGATGATGGATGTGGCATAGTGGCGTTTGTTGGTTACCTTTGAGAGGCATTTAAAACATCCCTTCTAGTCAATATGTGAGCATTTTCTATAAACTTAAAATCATTTAAAATTAAGCTCCAATAGAAATTAAGTATTTGTACACTATAGGTAGCAAGTAAAATAACAATAAAATGATTGTTCATGTGTATTATTTAACATTTACTCATTTATAAAGACATCTTTTGATTATTTCATATTGCCCAATATTGTGTTCTTGAGAGCCAATGTTATTGCAGGTAGATGAAATGCTTTCATTTTTTACTCCAATGAGTATTCTCTCTCCTTTACATTTTTTTTATGTGTATACATGTGTTCGTTTGTATACATGCATGTGCAGAGGTCAAAGAACAACTTGCAGTTCTTGGTTCTATTTGTCTATCCTGTGGGTCCTGGGGATTAAACTCAGGTCTTCAGGCTTAACAGCAGGCACTTTTACCACAGAGCCATCTCTCAAATATAGTATGTATTCTCTAACATCAGCTATCTGTCTGTCTGTCCGTCCATCCATCCAACCTACCAATCTCTTTGTTGCTATTATAGAGCTATGTGGTTAAATTGTGTATGCTGATTTTGTTTAAGAACCTTGATAAAATAAGTTACTCAATACCAGCAATGATTAACAGTCTTCTGTCTTTTCTATACAATCACATCACTTGAGAATGACAGCTGTCATTCTTTCTCTCTGGCTTTTGTCTTGCTTTGCAATGCTGCTTGAGCCCCCTAGAGAAGGTATGTAGGAGCTGAAGAGCTGGCAGCCTGTCTTATTCCTCAACCCAAAGGAAGGTTTTCAATATTTCTCTATAAAACAACAAATACAATGCTTACATTCCAGCACATTGGAGGCTGAGGCAGGTGGATTGCCTTGAGATCAATGCCATGAAATCTGTAATCTCAGCACCTGAGAGGCAGAGGAGGCAGGAGGATCATGAGTATAAGATCTTTGTCTATTTCGTAGCAACTTTGAGACCAGCCTGGGCTACTGGAGACCCCATCCTTTTCACACACACACACACACACACACACACACACACACACACACACACACACACCACCACCACCACCAACAACAACAACAACAACAAAAATACAATTCCAATCTTAGAAAAAATAGCAAGAATAGATAAGGACTTTGTGTTTTTAGAGTCACCATTTTGGCCGATTTGTTTGTTAAGTTTTCTATGTACACACACACACACACACACACACACACACACACACACACACACGTATGCACAATATGTATTGCTATGCATTTGCTGAGGGAATATTTGAGAGCAAGTATAAAGCAACATCTTTGACCTCAAGCACACACTTCTTAAGGTCAAGCCAGTTTCCTCTGGTATAATTGAACATGTCGGCATAGCTACCTGACTACCATCCCATCCACAGCCCTAGCTGAGCTTTGTCAATTGTCCCAGTCATGTCCTTAGAGCTATTTTCTTTCCTATTCTGGGATCACAGAGTGCATTTAGTTGTTATGTCTCTTTAGTTTCCTTTTATCTGAACAGTTCCTTGGCCTTTCTCTGTTTCTTGACCTTGATATTTTTTGAAGAGAGCAGGAGAGCTATTCTGTAGAATGCCCCTCAACCTGAATGCCTTTGATGTGTCCTCTTAAGGTCTCAGTCATAACCTTGTCAAAGGAATAGCACTGAAATGACCCTCTGTCTTTCTCAGGACAGCCTATTAAGAGACAAGCAACAGTAGTCTGTCCCAGGACTGGCAATGTAAGCTTTAATTGTTTCCTTATAAGGTAATGTCCACCAAGTGTCTCCCCTCAAAGCAGAGTCACTATTTGCCCTTTTGTAGTTAAAATTCCTCCACTGTGTAGAGGAATGCTTCTAAAACATGTAAATATTCTGCGCCTCATCAAATTTGACTCCTGGCTCTTATTACTCACCAAGGCCTTTTCAAATCCTATAGGTTTTACAATGGATCATATAGCCTCTCCCCCGTGGCCTTGTTCTTTGCCCCCAAATGTAATTTGACATCCTTTTCCATCCCAGAGTTTGATCTACAAACCCACTGAGTCCTGCTACCTTTCCACTAGGCAGCTGGTCCTTTGAGCTCACCCTTCTCCTTGCATGGTTTATCACAAGCAGGAAGCATTTGTGGGGGGATGTTGAACATTCCGCCTGACAATCTCTTCAAACGAGTTTATCTGGTAGGTTTCACTTTTCTTGTATTATGACAAGAGCCAATACTAGCAAACTCTCCTCCGCCGATGGAGGGTCCTCTAGCGTCTAACTTCTAATAACATTTTCCCTCCTTGCTTGGAAGAGCCTCCTGAGAGCTCTCCAGACGACAACTAACCTTCTCACACAGGCCCTTCGGCCGCCACAGTGTCTCTTCAAAGCCCTTCAAGCTGCTGTTGCATTGGTCACATTGTCCCAAAACAACGTGCTGGGCTTTAGGTTTTCATTACACAACTTACTAAGATTACTTAACACTGTGCAACAAATCACCCCAAGATAGCACTTAAGACAAGCATTTTCCAGTATGTCTCAGTGTTGCTGTAGGTCTGGTATTTAGGGAGGGTGCAGGCAGGTGACCACTGCTCAAGAGCTTGTGGGTAGCTGCTGTCAAGTGGTGGCTGGCCTCACATTGTTCTTCCTCTGCTCACTCTGAGGTCTTCCACATGCTTCTCTCAGATGGACTAAGCAGGCTTTCCTTTTGGTATAGTGACCCCAGGGAACTTAGACAGCCCCATGGGGGCTCCAGACCCTGCGTGGGTACCCTAACTAGCACTGTGGAGCCACCCTGATTTTATGGCCAACCTCAAAAATTCTATATATAATTTCTGCCAATGTGCCCATATTCAACGGTAGGGAGCATAGTAAGAAAATACATCACATATTGCAGTGGCTACTTTGGGAAAACATAATATGCTGTGGTGGTGGTGGTGGTGGTGGTGCCTATGGAGCCAGGTGCTGGTAAAGATGGCCCGAGGGAAAATGTAGAGGGTAGAACCCAAGTTGTTTACAAAAAAATATGATTGGAGCTTCAGGTCAAGAAAGATGATGTCAGTACATGATTCCCACATGGACAACACTGTAAATGCTGTAGACTAAGAGCATGATTGGGTAACCTTTAAGCTGATTGGCCCAACGGGACATTTGCCCCCATCCAGCCTTGTTTTTTTTTTTTTTTTTTTTTTTTTTTTTTATGCTTTGAAAGAGCTTGTTGTTTTTAAATAAACGAGTCCTTGCCTGACTTGGCTCCCCACTACATCTGATTGTCTCCCCGGGGAAAACGGGAGGCTGGGGAACCAGTGAGCAGTGCCCTCCCTTTCCTTGGTTCCAGGTCATCCCTTCTCAAGAGACCTAAGGTTGGGCAGGACCCCACAATATGCCACTACTGATTTAGCATTATCTCTTTCTTGTCTTTGTGTGTGCACATGTTTGCGTACATGTTTGGAGGTACACACATGCACATGTTTAAATGGAGGCCAGAGGTTGTCCTTGGGTGTTGCTCCCTAGGCGCCTCCCACCTTGGTTGTTCTGACTGGAGATCCTGGAGATCCTCCTGCCTCTGTGTCCTCACTGTTGGGGTTACAGGTATGCAACACCATGCCCGACTTTCCCAGTCATTATTTCTAACCATCTTTTGGTTCTGAAGATCAAACTCAGGTCTTCGTGTTTGTATGGTGAACACTTTGCTCTCTCCCCTAGCTGCCCCCACCTCTCTCAGCTCAAAAGATCTGGTGTATCCCCTCCAGCTGGAGGGAATACATGGTGGCAATGTCTCACTTTCTCATACAAAGCAGCACTCCAGGTCCACTGTTCTTTTTCTCCTCTGGGGCTGGAGTCCTCCATTCCTCCAGTGAGTCTTAGCTGAGAACTCTTGGTACTAAGGGGCTCAGTGCAGTGTCATGGGTTACTGCTCTTATGCCTTGTCAGCACAGAGACATAGGAAGTCCTGTCATCATTCCCAGCAGCCCTCCCTGTTGATACTGCCAACTCCAATCCAAAAGCAAGCTCCTCCTCTTTCCATACCTGGCCCTTTCTTGCCCAGTCGTGAAAAGGCAGGCTCTCCTTAGGCTCGGTTGCATTTCCTCTTTGTGGAGGTCTCACACCATGTGTGACAGCAGAGAAGTTTCCTCATATCACAGAAAAGAAAGCCTTTGGAAAGAGACACAACCCAGGAAAGGACCAAATGCCTTTCTGATGCTAATGGAGCCAGTCACCTGACTTTCCTACTAAAACTTTGTTGTGTGATGAAAGACATGGAGAGAGATCCAGTAGCAACCACAGATGTTTGAGATGAAATCAAATTTTTATGAGTTTTTTTTTTAATAGACTACAAGTTTAGTTCATTATTTTATGCTTAGGGTTTTTACAGCCATGAATGACTGGCTTTTTTCTCTCTTCTATATCATCCTTTTTCATTTTCAGTTTTATTGTTGAGATCTAGTTGTGTCCTCCTGTCTCAGCCTCCCCCTGAGTGCTGGAATTACAGGTGAGCACCACCGTGACACCCAGCACCCATGCCAGTCTTCCTAGATTTGGGCTTCAAGTTCCAATCAGCCTCCTAAGGGCACACACTTGTATTCTGAAAAGCTTATACAGGAGTAAAATGGTAGCTCATTCAGTACTTGTTGGAATCCCCTGGGCCATTATCTGTATCTGTTGTCTTCATGGTGATAAAATTTACAGTGATTAGCCCAATTCTCTCATTGATTACTAGATTGAGTTTTTAAATTTTTATTTTTATTATTACATTTTGGGTTGAGATTATAATTTAATTATAACATTTCTCCCTTCCTCTTCATCCCTTCAAAGCCTCCCATATGCCCCTTCCTGCTCATCTATAAAGTCATGACTTTTTTCATTGGATTGTATGCATATATGTATTTGTGTATAACTATATGTTCCCAAATATAACCTGTTGCATCTATATAATGTTACTTGTCTGTGTTTTCAGGGCTAACCATTTGGCATTGGACAACCGACTGGTGTGCTCTTCCCTGGGGAGGACCCACCTCTCCCACTCCCAGCTTTACTCAATTGCTAGTTCTTTGTGTATTGAGGCCTCATGGGCTTTCTTGAGTACAGTCCGGCATGTTCACTGATGTACTCCTCGTTCAGCTTTGTTCACATTTGGGCAGTCATGTTGCTGAGACTTTATAGGTGTAGCTTTTGATATTTGTAAGAGGCACAGTCACAGAAAAGTCCCTGATCCTCTGGCCCTTACGATCTTTGGACCCTCTCCTGCAATGTTCCCTGACCCTTAGGTGTGGGAGTGCTCTGTAGATGTATCCACTGGGACAGGTCACCACAACTCTGCATATTGATTGGTTGTGGTTTTCTATAGTGGCCCTGTCTGTTGCAAAGAGTAATATTACTTTTAATTACGTGTATGTCTGTGTGTGGATATATGCACATGAGCGCAGGTGCCTATGGGAAGACAGGAGAGAGCATCAGGGGTCTTTGGAGCTGGAGTTGTAGACGCTGTGAACCCCTGATATAGGGCAACTAGGAACCAAACTGGATCTTCTAGAAGAGTAGTTTGTGCTCTTACCCACTGGGCTTCAGCCCCATGATCAGATTTATCTGAATGTAAGTTGGCAAACTTTTTTTTCCTATGAATTGGACCATCAGAACTTTCAACTGTATTGCCAAAGTAAGATCCTGTTAGCATTTTAATTTCATCAGACTCGGTAATTAAATTCCCCTTTCATTCTTGATAAGTGTATTCTCTTCTCCTCTTTTATGACTCTTGCCAGACTTTTGCTGGTTTTATTTTTTCAGAAAAATCAGAATTTGGCTTTTCTGATCCTTTCTGCTATTTTTTATTTTAATTTTATCCACCCCTTTTCATGATGGTTCTTTATTATTTATTCCCTTCTGGTTCACTGGCTTTATTCTAATACTATTTTCCTAACTCTATGAGTTAGATATTTAACTCATCAAATTTTGTGCTTTCTTATTCTAATGGAGCTATTTAAAATTATGTAACTGCTCCCACTGCAATTATGAATCTGTCTACTTTACTTCACAAAAAGGAGACTTTATATTTGCAGTGATGAGGGCCTTGATGAATAACACAGGATTTAGATTGCTTGTGTTCCTGGGAAATTCATTATTGTTTAGTGATGCTCCCCCACTCACCTCTGACAGCTGGGATAGAACTCAGGGTCTCCTTCTCAGCAGCCAAGCACTCTATCACTAAGCCACCCTCGGCCCTGGCAAGCATCTTACTCTCTAGCAAGGCCCTGTGACTCTGTCTTTCTTTGATAGCATAACCAACAGGGGCTCTGGAAGCTTTCCTGTAATATTCTCTTCCATTCTTTATTTCTAGCTTCTCATTATCCTGTATATTATTTATTATTATTATTATTATTATTATTATTATTATTATTATTGTCAGGAACTCAACTTATACATGCTAGGCCAGTGATCTGCCACTAGCTATGTCCCTAGTCCTGTCCTTTAATTCTATTTTATGTGTGTGTTTATGGTGTTTGGATATGTGCATATATATACACATATATATACACATACACCTATACACACACACACATATATATATATTAACATGTGTGTGAATGCATGTGTGCATATTATTATATGTGTGTGAGTGGAGGCCTAAGGTTGACATCCTACCAGATCCTTCCTTGTTTGTTCTCCACCTTTATACTGAGGCAGGATCTCTCACTGAAAGTACTGTTTGCTGCTTCAGCTAGTCTACCTAGCCAGTTTGCTCTAGGAGCTCTTGTCTCTGCCTTTGGCTTGCTGGGACTACAGACAGGCTGCCATACCTACGCAATTGGTTTTTATGTGGGTTCTGGAGATTCGATCTCTGAGCCTTATTCTGTAACTTCACACACACACACACACACACAGAGAGAGAGAGAGAGAGAGAGAGAGAGAGAGAGAGAGAGAGAGAGAGATTTACACACAGGTTTCATTATATAGCTTGTCTGGAACTTGCTATATAAATCATTCTGGCTTCAAACTTATAGATATCTGCCTGTCTCTATCTCCTGAGATTAAAGACATGTGCCACCATACCCAGTTAAATAAATACAATAAACAACTTTAATTTTTGTTTAAGTTCAGAAGAAAGAAATGCAGAAAAGGTATCTCCAAAATCTGAACAGGGTTTCTGTTTGGTCCTAAGTTAAATCTTGAGGACAACAGCAATATTGTGGGGGCCAAAGAGAATTTCTCTGTGGAGATGAACACAGATCTGACAGGCTCTACAGATAGATGGAGGTCCAACTCAGTCAAAGTGTTGAGTCTGGTAAGTTTTGGGGCTCTCAGACAGTTGAGACACAGAGGCCTAAGAAAGAATTGGGTTGGCTTTGGTTAATTTCTGTGAGGGAGACTGAATCCTGGGAAACTTCCAAATAACAGGAACATCTTTGTTATTTTTGAGTCCTGTGGTTAACTTCTGAGTTTACACTAAGAGATTGGATGACAAGAAGAGCTGGTCACCAGAAAGACTAACCATGTGCTTAGAGACTTGAAGCTGGGGGCCAGCCTGAGCTCTGGGGGAAAGAGTGGCCTGAAATAATGAGTTTAATCTCATAGTCTTGATTAAGTCAGCAACACCTTCAGAACACATCCCAGCAAAAATTCTGGACTTCAGGGGCTGGAGAGATGGCTCAGTAGATAAGAGCATTTGCTGCTCTTCCAGAGGTCCTGATATATCAGTTCCACATGGTGGCCCATAACTGCCTTTAAATCTCTCTCTGGGGGATCCAATCTACCCACACATGGCATATACACACACAGACACACCCATAAATAAAAAAATCTCTGGACTGTAGCAGGTGTTGAGTCATGCCCTGAAGCACCACCCCTAGTGAGGCAGCTGTGGCTGTTACACCTGCCTATGACCTTGAGGTACCTGCCCCTGGGGCGTGGCCACCAGGGATCCTTAAGACCTGGGATGCATGTAGGTGGTTCTCTCTTGGCTACCTTGTGGTTTGGATGCTGAGATCTTGGACCAAGCTGTTCAGCATGGGACAGAGCTCAGATTTCCCGGACCCTATGATAAATCTCCTGTGGTTGTGAGTTAACCCCCAAATAAATTCCCTTGATCATTAAGTTGATTCCGTGGGTTGCTATTGACTTAATCACATTACTGGACTCTGAGGTTGGTGATCACACTGATGTGCCAGAAAAATGAGACCCTGCTGCCATGGGGAGTGAGCATGAATGTGCTACAGCCAGGGCCTGCCCAGACTTTGGACATGTGCCTCCTCTTTTGGCTGGTCTTGATCTGTATTCTTCATAATATCAACAACAAACCTGTAATCACATATAAAGTGCCTGAGTTCAAGTGCAAGTTGTTCTAATGGCTGATCAAACCTGAAACTTACCATGGAAACTCCAGAATTTCCAGCCAGTTGTTCAGAAATGCAGGTGGCCCAGGTGACACCTCAACCTGAGGCTGGTGTGTGAAGGGAGAGCCTTCTCACTAAGAACTGAATCCCAAACATGGTGGATGGGGTGGCCCATGTTGACTTCTAGTAGTTAGTGACAGAACTCAATTGTAGCATGCTACTTAGTGTCAGAACTCCTCTCTAAAAGGCTTTGTTCTTTGCATGAGGACCACATCCCACAAATGGGCCTCCTATATCCTACAATTCACGGGTAAAACAAAATCCTCTAAGGAAACCCAGGCATGCAGGACAGGAAGGGGACTCACAATCATGGGATAAAATCACCAGTGGGACTCTGAGCACTCACCATATGACAAGGGTAGACAGGGAACTCCAAAATGACTATCATTAGTGAGGGAAAGATGGAGGATTCCCACAGATAATTGGAAGCTATTAGAAAGACTCAAATGGGTGCTCCAGGACTCAGAAATGCAGCCCCTGGTTTTAAGAGATTATTGACAAAGACAGCATCAAAATGAGCATTTTGAAAAGTAAAGGTTAATGGATGCAAAGTTGGAAAGATGAGGCAGAGCAAGAGAGGTATGGGGCAAGGTTAATAAGTCTAAAATTCCATAATGACCCATCTTCCCTCTCAACACACTGAAGACATTATTCTCCCACTTCCTGGTTTCCATGGGGAAAGTGCATAAGAAATGTCTTCTCTTTGTGACTCTAGTGTTCTTGTAGAACACATGGGTGTAGATCCCTTTTGGTTATCTTCTTTGGGATTTATTGGACTTCTTATATTGATGGTAGACTGCCTTCCTTTGGTTTTGCTCACAATTGTCAACCTTGACCTCGTCTAACATCAGTCTCCCACTTCCTCTCTTATTGTAGCTCTCTGTACAAGGGCTTCCTTCCTCTAGTCCTTGCTCTGTGCAACCTTGATGGTTCTAATGCCTAATTGCATTCTGGGTGCATCCAGAGCATCTCCCCATGTTTAAACCTACAAATCGATTATGTATGCACATGTGAGTGTTCGTGCATGTGCGTGTGTGTAAGCAAGTGCACCTGTACATGGGTGCATGTGTGTGTATGCACGCCATGTGTGCACATCTGTGCACAAGTACACCTGTACACATATACACACATACCAGAGGACTGACTGTTCCTCGGGTGCTAGCTACCTTGTCACTTTGAGACAGGGTCTGTCTCTCACTTGCCTGGAGCTTACCAAGCATACCAAAGTGGTTGGTCAGTGAGTCTCAGGGATTCTCCTGTTTCTGCCTCCCCCAAACTGGAATTACAAACACTCATACTGCTCCCAGCTTTCAAAAAAATTATATTATTTTATGTGTAGGCGAGTTTTGTCTGCGTGACTGTCTATCTGTGCACCACCTGTGTGCCTGGTGCCCATGGAGACCAGAAGAGTGCTGCGGGATAATGCCCTTGTACACTGGTTTAATAAAACACAGGCAGGAAGTATAGGCAGAGCAAGCAGACAAGGAGAATTCTGGGAAGAGGAAGGCTGAGTCAGGAGTCACCAGATAGACACAGAGGAAGCAAGATGACAAGGCAGAACTGAGAAAAGGTTACCAAGCCACGTGGCTAAATAGAATTATGGGTTAATTTGAGTGTCAGAGTCAGTAATAAGCCTGAGCTAATGGCCAAGTAGTTATAATTAATATAAGCTTCTGTGTGTTTACTTGGGGGACATGAGTAGGCAAGATTTGTCCTGACCAGCTGGCGGGACACAATAAATCTTCCTACTCAAGGAGAGGGTGTCAGATCTCCTGGAACTGGAGTTAAGCATGGCTGTGAGCTGCCATGTGGGTGCTGAGAATCAAACTGGGTCCTCTGGAAGAGCGCCAGTGATCTTACTCACTGAGCCATCTCTCCAGCCCCACCCCAGCTTTTTACAAAGCTTCTGAGGAGCAAACTCAGGTCTCCATTCTTATAATCCCTCATCAGCTGACCTATGTCCCCAGCTCTGACTGTTCAAAATTCAGTTAAATACTTTTATCTCAAAAATTACATATGTTTTTTTAGATTATCTAAACAGTTTATTTATTATAGCATTTTTATTTGCTCCTACCTTCAGCTCCCTTTTTTATTTCTTGTATCATGCATTTTTTAATTCTGTATTTGTTCATTTAAATTATCTGAAGTGTTCATGGTTCTCTATCTGCTGGCTCTATTTAGTGTCTTGCTTCCCTTCATATTTAAAAAGAACTTTAGACCATAGTAGTCATTGGACAGCAGACTCAAAATCCCGACATCTGTGTGGAGAGCTTGTCTGGTCAGGGTTTGTCTACTCCACCAGGTACCCTAGAATCCTCTGACTGGACCACTTGAGGTCAGTCTTGGATTGAGGCCTCCTCAAGAACTCCTGAGGGCAGAACGCTGATGGAAACGCAGCTCCGGAATCTTCTCAGAGAGGCTCCCTCGGTTCCTGCCCTGGCCTAGCGCTGTGTTCTGAGAGACCCATTTCCTCCCTTGCTTGCTTCCTGAGGGAAGGCAGGCAAGTGATTACTGCTCTACCCTGGAACTAACACTGAGGCCTGCTGGGGCTCAGTGGACTCTCCTGGTAGCTGAAGTGAGTTTTCTAATGAACTAATGTGTCCAGGGCTCAGCTCCCATCTCCAGTGTCTCCTGGGGTCACAAACATCAGCGTTCAAGGTCAACAGTAAGGAATGAGTACTCTTAAAAGCAAACAAGTCTGCCTCTAAGCCCTGATTTCCTATTCTCTCTGAGTTTTCTGGCTTTTTAGCAGCATTTCCCTTCCCGGCCTTCGCACTGATGTCTTTAAAGGATGGCTGAAATGTTCTACCCATAACTTTTGGTTGCTTTAAGTGAAAGAGTCAGCTAAGGTATCTCATCTCCCACGTGGCCAGAAACAGCCTGCACAAACAGTCTTGGAATTTTGACTTTATTACTCCCCCTCTCCCCACATGGCAGGTAAATGTGATTACTGAGCAGAGATAAAAGAAAATAAGTTGGCCTGCTTTAATCCAAGGCTTCCTGAACAATGCATCTCAGCAAGTGTTCTCTGAAGACTCCCTGGTTCCCAGTACTGCAGGCACACTGAGGGAGAGGAGAGGATGCAAACCCAGGGGACCCTGGCCCCAAAGGGGACCAGATAATAGCCAACAACGAAGGACAACAGAGAAAGACATCTCATCTTTGGATGCCAGCTTTGAATCTTGAAATGTGTGTGTGTGTGTGTGTGTGTGTGTGTGTGTGTGTGTGTGTGTGTGTGTGTTTCAGTTAGAGTAACCAGAGAAGGCAGGAAACTAGTGAGGGGCCATGACAAGGGGGAAGGGTAGGTGTGGGGGACTTTGGGTGAAACAGAATCGGACTCAGGTGGCATTAAGGGGGGGGTAATGGAACAAGGAAGGTTGAGTGGCGTAGGGAATGGGCATAGAGGAGTGAGTATGGGGAAAAGGACCTTTGAAGATGCCAGATGGGAACCTAACTAAGACTTAGCAGTATTCAGATGTATACACATCTATAAAGGGAGTCCCCTTATAGCAGGGACAATCCCTCTCCCCGAAACCACAGGTTATCAAATACAAAGCTCAGTGACAGGTATAGGTTACCTCTATTCGAATCGTTTGTCAGTGGGACATGTAGACATCTTCCCACCGTCACAGGTGATTCCTTCTGCCCAAGTTACCCTTTAGAAGCACTTGAATGCAAGACCCTACTGCTGAAGACACCATATCCTGGAGTCAGGACATGGAGAAATCAAGCCAGCACCAAGATAGAAGCTTTATTCCCACTGGCTAGCATTCTTAGTGACGTAAGGTTCTGTATATGCTACTGGGGGAGAAAAGGAATCAACAATATTATTACCCAGCTAATAAACTCCGTGAGCTACAGTAATGACTGGCCCGGCAAGATAGGCCACCAGTACAAGGTACAATAGTGGCATGAGTGTTTTGAGCGACCAACCACTTCCTGAATGGACTTTTAACCACTCAGAAGATGGAACCCATGCCTGATACTGTTAACTAGCCAAAATCCCATGGCTAACTATTATTATGCTATAATAATAATAGCAGATACAATATAACATAGTATGCTAAATGGATATAATAAACTTTCCCCTAAGTTCTTATCTTTATGCCTACAGATTACTGTGTTTCTTGACCCTCATCAGAGACTCTTATTTTTGCAGTTGACTGATACAGAAATTCACAATAGTTGACATACAGAGAACAGGAGACTGTGGGGTGCTCTGTTCTAAATGGAACATCTATATTGTACTTTGTCCCCACAAGGCTCAGGGATCATCACTGAAGAGGAACAGAGAGACGGTAAGAGCCACAGGTGGATGTCTTCATTGAAACTGTTTGCCAGCATGATGGGGTCTTTGCATTCACAAACTCATAGCAGGTGCGACTGCATGCACAAGACCTGGACAAGATCAAGCCAGCTAAAATCCTAGTCTGGATTAGGAGGAGCTCAGGAAATCCTATACCTAGCCAAGGAATAATTGGCAAGTAATGGCTTCTGGAGAAGAGGGGCGTCAGCTTTCTTCAGGGCTGAGAGATTTCCCATGCTCCAACAGATGGCCTTACATCCATGCACATACAGACAGCATTAAGTAGACCCAATGGGTTAAGAAAAGAGAGAAGAGCGTGGGCAACAGTAGGGGGCAGAGGAGGAAGAGGAAGGGCATGGGGATTGATTTAGTCCAAACACATTATATGAGGGCATGATAATCTCAAAGAATAGAAAAAGCAATTAATTAGTTAGTTAGTTTAACCCCCAGAACTTGGTCAGAATGTGGGCCAATACTACGTTAAGCATTTTTGTATGGATTTAACCCAGAGTAACCTTTACCGTACAGGGTAGATGAACTCATTATGACACACAGCAAGGCCCAGGTGAAGTTACCTCCTCCAAGTGACAGAACTGATGGTGAAGAATGCTGTCCCTCTCAGGATAACAGCTACTACCAGCTACATGACATCAATGAAATCACCCCTCAGAGACTTCAGCATCAGCCCTGTTGACAGTCCCTCCAGTGAATGAGTCAACAGTTGGTAGGAGCTGTCCATGAGTCTAGCCACATATTCTCTTTACACATCCCCATGCCCAAGATACATCTAGTCTTGGGAGGTACAAGAGTACACAGAGTGTGGTAGGTTAAAAAAGGGGGTGAAATTCCATCTTTGCAGCTATGGTGAAGTTGTGATCCATGAAGGGGATCACATGAATGGTAATGCAGCTGTTTGGGGGTTGCCCAGGCTCCTGTAAGTACCCCTTGTAGGTACCCCAATAAATCCATTGGTTATTCAGCTCTGTCTCAGTTTCTTTCCAAGTTGCTGTAATAGAGTGCCATGAAGAAAGCAACTTCAGAAGAAGTTTATTTTTTGCCAGAGACGATAGTCATACTGGAAGTCACAGCAGCAGCAGCTCGAGGAATTTGGTTACTACACTCACAATCAAAAAGCATAAAGTGATGACAAATGTGTGTTGACACTCAGCTTCCTTTCTCCACTTAATTCAGGACCCAGACAGGGAATGGCGCCACCCATAGTGGATGGGCCTTCCAAGTAAGGCAATCAGGATAATCCCCCACAGGTACCCCCAGAGGTGTGTCTCCCAGGTAATTTTAGAGTCTGTTAAGTTGACAACAGACGCTAGCCATCACACTAGCCTTGTGTGGAATGTTACTTTTGTCTATATTCTGCGTCTTATCTGAGGCAAATAGACATTTGTTTTCATCTCCCCAGAGCAAATTCATCTGGGTTCCAGTGAGCTGGATCCTAACTCAGAATGGCTGCCTATGGAATTTGGCAAAGCTGCCCAGAAAGGGGGGAGGGCTATAATTGGAGAATGAACCAGAGTAACGGTGTCTAAAAGTACAGTCAAGATGCCATGTCTCAGGTTCAATGGGCCTTGGCCTCTCTGTTCTGAATGAATGATGATTCCTAGACCTTTAACCCAGCATGCCACATTGCATGATCATTTACATTCAAGACACTTGTCCCAAGCTGCAAGGGCACTTTTTTTTTTTTAATTCTTCTCTCTCATCTCAAAAAGGAAAAAAAAAAGGAGCTTAGAGTCCTTGTTCAGACACTGTTCATTGTACACCCTTACTGCTCCTTAGAATGCTTTTCTAATAAATTTCCTCGGTTTCATACTCATCCTTTTACAGCAAAGCAACCAAGTAATTGGGAATGATCAGTCCTAAAGACAAGAGTGAGCCATGGGAAGCTGCTGGTGGCTCTGCTGGCCCCATTAGATGCAGGCAGAATCGCGAGCACAGGCCTTTTGCCTCTGCTAATGACATTTGGGGGAAAGCGAGTGTAAGCGGAAGGGTAAATCACATGGTAGCGTTTATAAACTGACTAATAAAGAATTAATGGGAACCCAATAATTACCAATTACAGAGGCAAGAGAACTAATAAAAACAATAAAACAGAAAACGTACAAAGCGAACAATTAAGTCTGTTTTATTAGAACAACACTTGCAACTCAACTCAGCCTTCCTTCGTTCTTGCCACACAAGGGCAGAGGCTGTGTGTCATATGTGCTTTGCACATGAAGAAAACGACACGGAGGGAGTTCCTCAGCCCCTCCGAGCTCTAGGACATTCATGAGCCCAGATTTGAAGCTGTGGCCACAGTCATGCTCAGGCTGCACTGTCACCTCTCATTAAATTCTAAATCTGTGCAGGGAGCACACCATGTGTAATATTTTTCTAACACCATGTGACTGATTTTGGAGATGCCAAACACTATCTTTGGGACAAACACGCTGATTAAAAATATGCTTCAAAATGTCTCTCTTTTTTTAACCCAGTGAACTGAAATATATCAATTAGAGCTATTCTGGTCTACTGAGTCCTGTAAATACGTATTTAGATGCAACGGGACATCAGTGGGAAATATCTTCGGAAAGTAATTACTTTCAACACATGTGGAGTGTCTTTTAATGCTTAAGCAATGCTCTGTTTTAAATTTGTGCAACTGACACAAAGAGGCACACATATTAATTACCACACCCAATGCTTGATTGCAAATCTCTTGCCTAGAGTGAATGTTTATAGATCAAGGGCTTAATAACAGATATTAAGATAGTTGAGTGGGGAAACCAAGGACCTGCTTCTAAACACTAGTGTTGTCATTTCAAAGGGATGAGGGATAGGTGTGGGCAAGTCTCTGCCACTGGGGTGTGGGGATAGGCATCTTATTCTCCTCTTACTGGCATGGATTGCTGTGCTATGATGAGCACCTGCTACACCCGAGTACAATAGTGAGATGGGTCAGTGGGCAAAGGGGCTTCCCACCACCTCTGCCAGCCTGAGCTCCATCTCTGGAAATGACGTGGTGAAAGAAAAGAACCGGTTCTTCCCAGTTGTCCTCTGACTTCTACCCCATGTTGTGATAGATGTGTGTGTGTGTGTGTGTGTGTGTGTGTGTTGTGATAGGGGTGTGTGTGTGTGTGTGTGTGTGTGTGTGTGTGTGTGTGATGGGGACACACACACATACACACACTCACAAGCATACTAAGTAAATGAATGTAAAAATAATTAACCCAAATGTTTCCTAAAGCCACACAGATGGTTTGATGAATGCAAGTTTCCAAGTCCTTCCACCTGGCTGCATTTCTTCCCTGTACTGGATTCAGCACACAGTCTCAGCATCAGAGGTGCCCAAGGGAGTGGTGTGTGTGGACTGAGTCAGACAGGGGAGAATGCACATCTGGGGACCTGACGGCCTCCAGTGTGGTTTTTGCATGTTTTGCAGGATACCGTGTGGGCTCAGAGCTATTTTGAATAACATATGCAAAATGTCCCTATTTTTTAATGATGGCAACTCATTCAAGTTAAAATAGAGGAAAAAAATTTACTCCCATAGGTTGATAATCTAAGTCAAACAAAATACAGTTATAGGCTACATCTGGCTTGTAGACTACCTTATGTTTAAAAGAACTATGGAGTGGAAATTGGGCTCAGAGGTCTTGGAGAAGCCAGTGTTTGCTTTATAAACTGTAGGCGGGGTCCAAGATGGCTTAACAGAAGTTTAGTAAGTTCGGCAGAACCTGAAATGACTTTGGAGTGTTCACAAGGAAGTGGGGGGTGGAGCCCTAATGGCGTTTTGTGTTTTGTGTTTGTTTTTTATACTAGCAGCTAACAGGATGCTGTGTGTGTGCAAAGCGCTCTCTTAGCTCCTTGAATATAGAGGAGTTACAGAATTCCCAGCATCCATTAAGTCCCTGGGTCCTAGTGGCACAGAGGATTGTGTCAGATAAGCAAAACGGAGAAGAGCTGCTCACCTCCTGGCGGCAGAGAAGGGGAAAACGGGATGGGGAGAGGCTGACAAGGCATCAGACACAAGATGAACGCGTCAAAGGCACATGTCCAGTGAGGGATTATTCCAACCGGATCCCTCCTCCTAACAACTCCTCCAGCTATGAATTCCTCTATAGACTGACCCATTGATGAGGTTCAGACTTCAGTCTCCAGTAACCTCTTACTAGTGCTACCAGCTAGAGACCAAACTATAATACGCATGGGCCTTTTGGAGGGCAGCACTTCATATCCAAACCACAACAGGTTCAGGAACCTTCTATCTGCAATTGAGTAGCTAGGATGATATCATGAATGCTGTTGCCATGGAGGGCATGATTGCTACCATGCCTAGCACCAGGAAGGTTGCTCGGTGGAAAGAGCACAGCTATGAAGACCAGCTGGCTATAGGGCTGGCCTCTGGAAACAGGTGTTAATCTTCCCAGAGTGCTAGGCACCCCTGGTATTTCTCTAGGTCAACTATGGTTTTGAGCTATGGACCTGTGTCTTCCTCTATTTCCAGGATCTTAGATCTTTGACTCCTGCATCCTCCAAGCATCAGGCATGGACACACTCTGAACTAAGAGTTATCTAACAGCATTTGGTTCTGAGATGGCTTCATCTGGTCTTCTCCTGAGATGCTCCACATGGAGATGTGGAATTTGGACAGATGGGTTGGCCCTGGACAGCTCTGCTTGCAGAAATCTCTTGGGGGAAGAAGTGGTGATTTCATTATTTCCTAAACACACAGATGCTGCTGAGCTTGTTAAACAACAAGAAATAAAAAGCTCCACTGCCCCGCCTCCTCGTCTTGGAAAGGTGTACATTTCCAAAAGGACTGGAGGAAATCGCTGTTACCTGCTGTTTACACGGCTTCCCTTCATCTGTGTATGCAAATTAACTTGTCCATCAGAAACCTTGCAAAAGGGGCAGGCGAGACAGCTCAGGGGCTAAAGGCTTTACCACTAACCTTGATGACCTGAGCTGGGTCCCCAGAACCCTCCTAAAGGAGGAGGGAGAGACCCAGCTCCACTAAGTTGTCCTCTCACCTCCACATGGGCATTGTGGCATGGAACTTGGAACACATATGCATGAAAGCACACAAACAAATGAATTAACTAAAAGAATAGAAGAGGAACCCTAGAGAGAACTGCTGAGAGGCCTGGCTATGAGAGAACATGAGGAACTGAACTCTGAAACCTCATGGGAGAATTGCACCCTGTTCCTGGCCTCCACTAAGCATCTGTGGATGGCTGGTCATGAGTTCAGAGTTGGCAGTTAAGGCTCTGGTCTGCAGGAGACACGAGCTCTCAGCAGAGCTGCAGAACTGTCCATCTTGGGAGCATCTGGGTTTGGGGGTTACTGATGTGTCTGCTGACATATGGCAGTGAAGTTACGTTTATTTTTGTCCATTTTTAAAATTTTACACATGTGAATATTTTGCCTGCATGTATGTCTGTGCACCACACGTGTGCCTGGTACCAGTGGAGGCCAGAAGAGGGTGTCGGATCTCCTGGAACTGGAGGTACAGACAGTTGTGAGCCTCATGTGGGTTCTGGGATCTGAACTCAGCAGATCTGCTGAACTGTTGAGATCCACTGCCAGAGCAGCAAGGACTCTGAGCCCTTGAGTCATCTCTCCAGCCCTGGGGAATGGAGTTTGGGGGCTCTGTTTAAACTGTCATCATTTCAAACCACGAGCTATGCCACGTGGCACTTCCTCATCAGCATAGACAGCCACTTGGAATGGGGCTGGGACATTTTCAATATTCTGGTTCCCCAAGGTAAGGACTCATTACATTGTCAGAGTTCTCTTTGCAGTATCTGATTTTAAAGAGCGCCACCCCAAAGGTTTTTTTGTTTGTTTTGTTTTTAAAACTCTGCTTTCCGGTTTTTGTTGTTGGCTGTTTTGTTTTGAGATATGGTCCCAAGTAGGCCAGGATGGGCTTTGACTCTCTGTAGCTGAGGATGACCTTGAACTTCAGATCTTCCTGTGTCTACCTCCCATGTACTGGGATTACAAACGTGTGCTACCATGCTTGGTGTGCAGTGCTGTGGACCGCCTCCAAGCATGCTAGACAAGTAATCTACCCTGAGCTATGTCCTCAGCCCCATTCCATTGGGTTTTAATTTATAAACTTCCTCAGTAAGCATAATGAGAATACTGAACTGGAAGTTATGAACTGTGTGACCCAGACTAAGTCCCTTGCTGTCTCTGAGCTGGATTCTGCTTCTAACACCAATGATAGTAGGATCTTCACTCTTTCCAGCTCACAGATGTTCTTCAACATGTCAGAGAGCAGTTCTCAACCCCTTCAGAGGGGTCACATGTTAGATATCCTGCATGCCAGATACTTACATTACAGTTCATAACACTAGCAAAATTACAGTTAAAAAGTAGCAACAAAAATGGTTTTATGGTTGGGAGTCACCACAGCATAAGGAACTGTATTAAAGGGTCACAGCATTAGGAAGGTTGAGAGCCGCTGTGTTAGGAAGAGGACAAACTCAGGGTTGACAAGATGGCTCAGTGGGTAAAGGCACTTGCCACTGGGTGACCACCTCGGTTGGATTCCAGGGACCCACATGGTAGAGGAAGATGACTGGCACTAATAGCTGTCCTCTGATTTCCATATGTGCACATGTTGGCGCGTGCACTCGCGCACGCACACACACACACACACACACACACACACACACACACACACAGAGAGAGAGAGAGAGAGAGAGAGAGAGAGAGAGAGAGAGAGAGAGAGAGATAAATGAGTGTAAAAATAAATAAAAATAGAAAAAGAAGGAAAACCAGAAAGCATTTGGGAGCAAGGATGGCCTAGTAACACTTCAAGCATAAGACATCATTTCAATTTCCCTAAAAAGGGGGAAAGCAGTTTCATAGGCCATTTTTACAAACCCACTGTCTTTCAAACCAAAGCAAGAGATCAAGTCATTTTCTGTTGGGCTGAGTGTCTAAGCGTGAGATTAGATGTGACGCCCTGATGTAATCCGGCTCCTCTTGGCCACAGGACTCGCGGCTTGTGTCTGAATGCTCAGTGGCTCAGGCAAATGTTAGGACAGCAGCACACAAAGCCACTAAGCAGCTGATGGGAGTGCTGCTGCCAGCCAAACAGGAATCCTAAAATTAGCAAAACACACAGATTGGAATGTCCTCTTCCTCCCACAACTCGCTGCCAGCCCCCTTTCTTTTGATGTGGGGGGCTCTGTTTCTCTGAGGCTGCCAGGGCTCCCGAGCAAGCAACCACAACGCTTACCATCATCAAGAGGCAGCCCTGCAGGGTCCCTTGCCTTCCACCTGTCACCTGAAGAATGAGGAGTCCTGGTGGGAGCCTGAACTTTGAAACACAGTAATACAAACACTGTCAGGTAACCATAGCAAATATGTTTTCCCAAGTGGCCTCTGGGAAACTTGTGGTTCAATTCTGTGATCAGTCTCCCGCAGAGCTAAGTCTCAACTCCCCCACCCACCCGCCCAGTCTTTTTTCTATTTACAAAATGAGAGTGCACTGCTCCATCTCAGAAGGTGTTTATAGGAACCCATTAAGGCTATTCTGAAAATATTTCCATTAGATCCCTTCTTACCTGCATAATTGAATTTTGTCCACCAACTGGCTTTAAAATGCGGACAGTGTGAGGCGGGTATGGTGGCGCACGCCTTTAATCCTAGCACTCAGGAGGCAGAGGCAGATTGGTCTCTGTGAGTCAGAGGGCAGCCTGAGCCACATAGTGAGACCTTTTCTCAGACACACAGACACACACACACAGACACACACACACACACACACACACACACACACACACACACACACACACACACACACAGTAGGAAATAGGAAATGGCTTAATGAACAAGTGGCCTTGGATGGCATCTCTGGCTGTGAGGTGCTGTAAGCCGGGCTAGCTAGTCAGCAAGCTTCTGGGTATTCTGTCTCCACTTCCCATCTCCACACAGCGCATGCTGGCACTGCAGACACTTTCCCTGTGCTTCCGGCTTCTATGTTGGTTCTGGGCGTCTAAACTCGGGCCACCAGCTTGGTGAGGCAGTGCTCTTCTTACCCACTAAGCTGTCACCCCAGTCCCAGAGGTGTGTGTTGTTTTTAACTCTTCTGCTCCCATGTCCCAGCTGTCACTTAGGGAACCATCTTCCTCCTATGTTTGGTTCATGACATGCCAAACTGGGCACAGCTGGTGACTCTCCCTAGGCCTCAGTCATTGGCGCAGAAGGGCTGTGTGACCTGAGTGTATGTAGTCCCCCGAAACCCCAGTACCTCAGGGAGAGGCCAAGGCTGTGTGCTGCCTCTCTTCTGCTGAACTGGCCTTGTGAGGAGGAAGTTTGGCGCTCAGTGTAGGGGGAGTCAGCCAGAGGGGTGCACTGAAGAGAAAAGCCAGGTCCCTGGGCCCACATCAAGTGTGCTGAAGCCAGTAAACCCTCCGATCGCCTCAAGGAAACTTACATTAGCAACCAATAACCTAGGAGCATGCCACCTTTTCACAGAGAAATGTCTCCATCACAAACACGGACTGTCCACCTTGGCCCCAGGACATTGCCTCTGAGGCAGTGAGAGAACAGCCAAGCAGCCCAGGAAGAACTGAGGCGCTAAGGCCTGCAAACCAGCTCTGTGCACCATCCCACAGGGCCAACCACACTCTGACACCACCCAAGCCTCCCCACCACTGCCTGAAACCTTGGTCCCAAGAGGCTGTGGGGTGTTGTCAACATAATACAGAGCCAGTGCTCAGCCCATTTGCTCATTTCTCCAGCACACAGGCCCTGACTTCCTGGGGACATCAAGGCAAGGCCACCTTCTTTGGGGTGAAATCTAACATTACAAACAAAGCTTTCCAGGAACTGAATGGGAGCTTTGGGCAAGAAGTACAACTCAGATAAGAGGATATAGAGACCCAGGAACCAGTTATAACTCACAGACCCTCCCAACATGATCACATGACCTGCAAAGGCCCTTCAGGGTAGCCATGGCTGGTTCACCAGCATGTGTACCCTAGGAGGCACATTGTGGCTCTCCCACCATAGCTGGGAGGGTGGGGAAAAGCCAACTGTTTGGCTAGTAAGGCTGATAAATCACCAAAGAACATTGACAGCCTTGCTAATTTAGATGAGCTGCCTCCCCATTCAGCTCAGGCCCAGTGTGGGCTCAGCACATGCCAATGCAGAGAAATTAAAGATTTGTTAAGAGACAGAACGGTCTGAAAATAACGAGATGGCACAGGTTTGGGAGGTAGAGGTTGTTAAAAAGAATTTTTAGGAGGTAAACTAATTTTGATGACAGCCAGAGAATTAGGACATAATGGTCAGTTGGGTTCTCTACTTCGTTTCCTAATAAAGAAAAGTGCTGGGTGACAATGGGACAAAGAGACAGAAATAAATGGTTCTTAAGTCACAGATAATTAACTCCAAAGGCTTGCCGATGGCACATTAATATGCTGGAGCAAACAGCTTCACAAAGCTTCAGTGCTTAGAGAGAGGAGACCATTGCAAAGGTTCCTAAACAGCAGAGACTCCTTCTGATTTGGGGACTAAGAAAGGCTGGAAGATGACAAATGCCAATCTTGACTTTTTCTGGATGCTCAGGGGAGGCATGGCTTCTGTGCAAGGATGAGTACTTGTTAGGTCCCGTAAGAGTGTCCCCATCCCCTCCCTCTCTTGGACATTGAGGAATGGCATCATAATAATGGGACTGTAGGAAGGGGTGATCTCATGGTCCTTGTGACTCTGCAATGGTTCATACCTTGGGGAATTGTGCTGGATAGTTGTGTCAACTTGACAAAATCTGGAATCACCCAGGTAGAGTGTCTTAGTTGAATTATCGAGGTCAGGTTGTCCTGTGGGCATGTCTACAAGAAGTTGTATTGATTGTTAATTGACCCAACCCACTGTGGGTAGCGCCATTCCCTAGTCTGGCCCCTGAACTGTGCAGGGGTGAAGAAAACTTGCTGAGTGAGCAAGCAGACGGCACAGGAGCCTTGTTCTCTCTGTTCTTGACTATGGATGTGATGTGACCAGAGGTCTCAAGCTCCTGATGATGAGACTCCCCTGCAATTAAGGACTGTCACCTGGAATCGTAAACCAAATAGCCACTTTGCCCCACTATGCTTCTTTGAGTCAAGATGTTTTATCACAGCAACAGAAATAAACAAGAACAGAAATCATTATCTCTTTGACAATGGGACTCCCCACCAACTCCAGATAGGCCTCCCTGGTCTAAGTATTGTGATGGGAACCCCCAAGGATAGGGTGCCATGAGCACTGTCTTTAAGGGATGGTTGTGGAGTGTGAAGGGATGGTGATGACTCAGCAGGCAGCTTGGCCTGATGATCTGAGTTCAGTCAACAGAACCCACACGGAAGAAGGAGAGAACCAACTCCTGCAAGTTGTCTTCTGACCACACACCCACACCCACACACCCACCCACCCACCCACACACACACACACACACACACCATATACACAAACACAATTATACAAACACAAACAAAAAAGCCTGGGGGTAGAATCCCTGCACTTGAGTAGACACCCTAGCAGCAGGGCTGCCCATTTCTCATCTACTTTGGGGCAACTGGGTACAAAGTCTTCTCTATCCGCTTAAGAGAGACAGTGTGCCACAGAGAAGGCATATCTGCCGAGTAAGGACTGTGAAGAGGCGGGCACCACTCTCCACTTCTCTGAACTCAGCACCTCCACAAGAATGAATAAACGAGTGGAGGCTGGGAACTCCTCGCCTTGCCTAAGTAGAAGTCTACAACTGAAAAGGACTTACTGTCCCAGCCCTGTCAACTCTGGTTGGTTTCCTCTTAAGTTCCCTCCATCTGCAGCCATTAAAGTTGGTCCCCCCAAACCTGGGAGTTCATTCATCTGTTTTAGCCCAGAGTCAGCCACTTCACATTAGACTGAGACACATTATGCAGGCAATGGAGAGATCCAGAAAACATCTGCTAAACAAAATCAGAATTAATGGCAAACATCATACAGATCTTGATAGCTAAGTTCCCCCAGATGCATGGAACAATAAAGGGGCCATTAGAGGCAGCTGTCAACTGGGGACTGATTCCAGGGGTTTTCAGGAAGCCAGGGTCCCAATTTCACACTCAGCTCTGGCAAGTCCTGTCTAGTCGGGGGGATTTGCATTGCCAAGTGGCCCAAGTACCCAGAGTCGCCCAGGCTAAGGGTGACAATCCCTCCCTCCCTTCCTCTCCCCTGAAAACAGCAGCATCCTTGCCCTCCCAGTCTCTCATTGCTTTCCTGGAAAGCCAGGCCAGGCTGGCTAAGTCTGGAACACAGTAAGTGAGGCATCCTTGGGAGGGCCAGTAATATAACATGACACCCCGGCGCCCAGCTCCAAACTCAAGCCCCTAATCACAGCACAATCACAGACATCTGGAATAGCTTACAGATCACCTCCTGCCCTTCAGAGATAGCTGACAAGGGCTGAATTATCCAAGCCACTTGCTCCATGAGCTCCAGGGTGTTCCCATGGCTGTAATTCAAAGTGATGGGATCAGTCAGAGAAAAGTGCTGGTGTGAGCCGATGGGTTCTGGCAGGCACAATCAGCACCTGCCCTCTGAGTGGACATGGGAGTGTCTAGGAAGGACTGAGGTTGGCAACTCTTCACTGTGAAGTTTCAGAAGAGGTTGAAATTAAATTTTAGGTGTCTGGAAAGAGATGTAAAATGAACTGTGCTCCATCTAGGCAGGTGGCTCGGTGGGCAGAAGACTTGCTGTGGAGAAATGAGGCCCTGAGTTCAGATCCCCATCATCCACGAAAAATGCTGGGCAGGGTGGTGTGAATCTTTAATCCCAGTGCTGGGCAGGTGGAGACAGGAGGATCCACAAGTCAGCCAGCCCAGGTGAATCAGTGAGCTCCAGGTTCAGTGGAAAAGATGCCTAACATTCACCCCTAACCTCCAACACCACCCCCCCACACACACACACACACACACACACACACACACACACACACCATGTATTCTTAGACGTCTGGGGAAAGATGTGTGTGGGGAAAGATGTGTGTGTGGGCTAAAACCTTGTTTTAGAAAGCAGACAAAATGTAGCCATGCCTACTTTCCTGTGTAGCAGCTAGTAAGGTGGGGCCTGGATACTAGGTCATTACAGGGCTGTAATGCAGAAACAACGGCCTTTTCCCTCTAAGGAGTACATGTCTCCTGGCCTAGAGACAACCTGTGGTCTTACTGTCCTACCCCAATCTTTACTAGGAACTTGGATACAAAGTCTCAGGAACTCCCGTTCATGAACTTCTCTCGGCTGTGTAGGCTTGGTAGCCCATGTGATGTGCACTATCCCTTGATGAGCATGAATCGAGAGCAGACAACTTACACAACCACCACCTTTAAGAGTGGAGGGCAGGGAGAGTCCTTCTCTCCACTGACACATGGAACTGGAGGAGCCTCGGATGTAAGGTGCTGGCTGCTCTGCTTGTGTCCTGGAGCATCCAAGGTCGAGGGAGATAATGAATTCTCTGAAACTTCATAATGAGTAAGTGAGCATCATTGCACGCCCCTCACCATTCCAGACAGGCTCAGCCCCTGCTGCCTGGCCACCGAGGAAGCCATCCGCTTGCCTGGATCCGCTGCAGCAGACCTCTCAAAGGCACTGAGTGCAGTGCCAGCCCTGAACGCCAGCAAAGTTACATTTGTTTCATCCCATGGGAAGCCGATTCGGGAATACGCTGCCTATTATCTTCCCTGCTGAGAGTGTATTTAACACAAAAGTCAGAGTGATTCTACAGCCCAAACTAACTCAACTGCAGCCACACAACTCATCTGGTTTTTGGAGTTCAGCACTTTCTGAGTATACTGGCACCCTAGGGCTGCAGTATCAAAGTACCACAAACTAGGAGGCTTCAGAAGTGGGAATTCATTTTCTCACAGTTCTGAAACTCAGATGACCAAAATCAATGGAGGGTTGGCCGGACCATTCATGGCTCCTCTCTGAGGGCTCTAGGGGACAATGCCCCATGCCTTTTTCTAACTAGTGGTTGTCAGCGATGCCCTGTCTCTTCCTTCACATGGCATTCTCCTTCTGTGTCTAGATAAGAAGTTCCCACTGCCACTCATGGAACTAATGTCAGCACTGAACCAGTATGACTCTGCCTTAACTTGGTATGTCTATTGTCTGGAGAGACCCTAATAAATAAGGTCATGTTCACAAATTCTGGCTTAAGACTTCAATATACCATTTTGTCAGTTTGTCTGTTTTCTTTGAGAAATATGGCTCTACATTCACCTCAAAACACAAAGCTTATTTGAACCTGAAGCCTTCTTATTAATGTATCACCCAGGAATATCCAGAGGATGTACCCAGAATGGCCTTTTCTTTTTATTAGAACCTATTTGAATATAATAATCACCAGAGATGGTAATGCACACTTAAGAACTATAGTGGTATTTTAAAAACTAGTAGTAACAATTCAGAATATCTCTTTTAAATTATCTTTTTAAAACCCAAAGGCCTTGGGTCCTTGCTAGTATATCATGAAGATGAGACCAGGGTGCAAATGAGTAGCTTTATTTAATTCAATAAATAATTGTTATCACAGGCTGATGGGAGAGAAAAGTCTTCATCAGTCTTACCCAGCTGTGAACTGACTGGGAAAGCTACAATAACAACCAGTCTGGCAAGATATGTCCATGGGCTTGATAGTGGCATGAACATTATAGGGCTTACCAACCACTTTCTGGTTTCAGGCCTGCTCCACAAGTAGAGATGTGTGACTGATATTATAAATCCTGCCAAGAACCCATGGCTGGGGAGCTCATAGGCTCTAGGGGTGAACATATTACGACTATTTTGTTAAATGGACATAATATCAAACTGTCTTCTGCTTCCTAATGAGCAGGATCAAGATGTTGTTTCCCTACACCCATAGAATGATGGCACTCTCGACCCTCACCAGAGAAGCTTCTTTGTGCAGCAGACAGTGGTTAACACAGAACTTCACAACTGGTCAAAGGGCAGAGAAGAGACTATGAGGTGCTCAGCCACAGCTGCGACATCTCTATCATCTCTACTCTGCCAAAGGCGTAGGAAACGTCAGGGAAGAGGGGCAGAGGGAGTCTAAGAGGCAGATCTGGGGCAGGAAGGACTGGGTTGAAACGCTCTCTTCTGGACATACAGGACCACGGCACGTGAACTCATCCCAGTTGCAGTTGCGGATGTGAGATCAAGCCAGGCAACACTCTAGCATGGATTCTAGGGGGCTCACTGCCTGTCACCCATAGCTCAGGAACTACTGACAGCTGTTGGCTGCTGAGAGAGAGAGAGAGAGAGAGAGAGAGAGAGAGAGAGAGAGAGAGAGAGAGAGAATTTTTTTCTTTAAGGGTATGGTATCTAATAGGTTGCCTGTGCCTAAGTAGATGCCCTTACATTCATGTGCTTATAGGCATCACAAATTGGACCCAATTGTTTATGAGAAAAAGGACATGAAGTTGGGGAGGGTAGAAGTAGCAGGGAAGTATGGGGAACATAGAGAGGAATAGAAGAGGTTTCTGCTTTTAGGTGATGAATAGGATGGACTAACAGCATCAGCCACCTGCTTCAGGGAAGAGTTGGATGGTATGAAGTAGAGGTGACTTGGATGAGGTGCAAAGCATACAGGCTGTAGGAGCATTGATTAAAGTCTCAGGCAGTCACCTCCCTGGTCCCCCTCTCAGATTCTGTAGTCAGGAGGCTGTCGTTTTCGACTCAAACATCACTCAGAGTGATCTTTCTTCATCATTCTGGACCCCCCAGGGCTTGCTGAGTTGAGCATAACCGACCTCTCCTGTTCCAGGCCAAGTCAGGGCAAGGGCTCAACCCAACATAAATGCTGCTGGACAATAGTGATCTATTTTTGTTGGTAGGAATAATTCAGTGAAATTTTCACAGCACTGTTATTATTTTTTTATACTAATAGACTGTTCTGAAGATTAACAACCCCCAAAACCCATGACAGTGAATTTTCAGGCCCCCAAACACTTGGAAGTACCATTCATCGCCGTGTGACAAGCATTGACATTGAGCTATTTCAAGAACTCTGAAAACACTCAACTTTGACAGAAGAAAACAAGAAAGACATCCTTCACAATAGGAAGAAACTATGTTTGTGACGTCAGGAGAGACTTGCTAATAACAACCCAAAGAGCATGTTCCCAGGCAGTCACCATGGAGGCCGCTGCTCAGGAAGTGGGAGCTGGGAATGAAGATGGCCTAGCCTGCCATTCCTGTGCCCGATCTGGTGTGCTCACCATCATCCTTTGGGGGATCTGAAGCCCTGGAAGTTCAGTGAGGACTTTTTTGTCTTTGGAAAGAAATACACAGGGCTGTCCCATAACTCCAGCCTAGTCAAAGACGATTTCAACACACTGACAAGATGATTACAAAAAAGTTAAGTTTATATGTGATTCCTTCATGCAAATCATCTTCAGACATTTTCAGCCAGGGGTACTCACACGGATAACTTATTCAAAGCCACACTGTGCATGCCAACTTCTACCTTCCTTCCTTTTCTCCAGCTCATAATCACTGGTTCCACTGGGAACATAATTTTCAAAAATGAACACTGCCCTCCATCTACCTTTATCCAATTTAATTCAGTATCAATATCCAAAGAACGTGGTTTGCCCCATTGATATGGTCCAGGGGCCACAGCACACTGAGTCCGTGGAAGCCAGCAAGTTCCTGCTGGAATCAGATTACCCAACTCTTTTGAATTTCTGGTTTCAGAAGCGTGATGACAGCCACTTGGGTGACAGGTATGGACAGTACTGCCAGTGTGTTATCAAGCTCTTAAATGCTGGTACCACAGTTATCCAAGCTTCTCATTGCAACGTACAGCGTAGGTGCTAACTAAGAAGGAGGAAAAGATACGTTCGATTTAGGAGCCAAGGATGTTTTTCGACCCCATCATTACTCTTTTAGGAGACGATTCCACAGAGGAGGCTGTGACTAAGGCTAAAACCAAAGCCTATGCACTAGGCTGAGAATACACTACGATTTCTGACTTGATTCACTCCCCGTCCCTACAATAAAGAGATGATTCCACAAATCACACAAAAGACATTCTCTCATTAGAGACTAGCTGTTACTGAAAGTAAATAAGAGAAATTTCCATTAGAAGATTCTGAAATTGCCATTCGTACATGCTTACCTCTGAGACCAGAAAACAAATGTGCCAGAGGAAGGCTGGCAGAGAAAATGGAACATCATGGAATTGTTTTCAAAGGGGAAATTAATTGGTTATTTTTATTCTGGCTTAGATGAAGCTGTAAAAATCTAATCAGAACCATTTTTCATAGAGGCTTTGCCTGCCCAACAGTGAAGCCCCCAAACCATAAACCAGTGTGAGTGTGTGTGTGTGTGTGTGTGTGTGTGTGTATTATTGATGTTTTCTTCTGGGTGAAACCAAATGACTTCAAATGTCACCCAACACTGAGGGTCTTCTTCAGAGACCACAGATGTGGTGGTTAGTGAGCTAGTTCCCAGGAGCCACCACTGATACTTAAAAGCAGAAACTCTGCTCTCACAGGCAAACCCAGCCTGAAGTTCTTGGCTTTCTGGAAGCAAGAGGCAAACAGCTAGCATGCAGGAAAGACCACACGGTACTTCAAAGAACAGGCTACCTGTAGTCTAAGTTCATTTTAGTTTTAGTTCCAAGCCTCTTCCAAAATATCAGCGCCAAGAATGATATCGATGTAAGTAAATTTTTCCTACCTTCTCTTCTTGTGACTTCAAAGCCTCTAGTTTCCTGGAAGAGAAAAGAGACGTGGTTTTGAAGAATAATTCATAGGGACAGAAGGTACAGACGCTTGCAAATGGCTCCTGTCTTGTTAGTTTCATTCTCACCAAAAGGTGAAGCAGGTAGTAAGGCGGGACAGTCAGCAATGCTGGGTCTTCTAACCTCACGCAGCACGTGCACACACATGTGCATGCAAACGCATGGGTGAATGCACATACGTAAGCTTGTAAATGTAAACAACTTATTACTTTGGGGACTTAGATGTTAAAAATACGTTATTGGGGCTGAGAGATTAAGAGTATACACTGGTTTTGCAGAGGACCCCAAGTGGAGTACCCAGCACCTATGTGAGGCAGTCCACCTGTAACTCCAGCCCCAAGGGATCTGACACTCTCTTTGGGCCTCTTCCAGCAACTGTACTCATATGGACACACTCCAACACCCAACACATACAGACATGTAATTAAAAATAAAACTAAAACTATTAAAAATACATTGCTAATCATGGGTCTTCTTTATGTGCAGTTTGGGCCAGTTTAGTTCCAAGTATTAAAAAGGACACTTCCAGGGTGTGGTCCCATGCTTGGTCTCATCTCTGTGTGCTTATATGGTCCCCAGAAAAAACATATCATGAAGTGTACAGTTATAGTTCCCAAAGGCTGAGATCTCATGGACAATTTAGAGAGTGAGTCTAGTTCGCTGGCTAAGTTAAGCCCCTTTGGTTTTCCTAATCCGATCTCAGGGATCTTTTTGATGCCAGCTCTGTACAGTGCAATAAGCAAATTATTCGGAAACTACCCAGGTGCCACAGGATGTCTGCATTAAAATTCAGTCGAACAGGGAGCTTCAGAAGAAATACACATTACTGAGAAATCAAAGGGCGATTTGCCTTGATAAATGCCAGCATTTCAAATTCAGCTGGAAACAAGGCAAATTATTTTTTTAAGAGAATCTTTGAACATGGCACTGAATAATGGAAAAATTTTCAGGCAGGGAGCATGGAGGGAGAGTGCACCAGGATGAGAGGATGAGGGAAGGGAGGTCACACACTGAATGAGTATACAGGGGATCGGGAGAGCAGGAAGGTCCCAGTGAGAAGAACTGAAGGGGAAAGGCCAGGAACACCCTGTGCTTTCATAACAGAATGAAGACTCTACAACTCATTGTAAATGATCGGTTTGAAATGAAAACTCCAAGGTGGAGAGAAGCTGGAACTCTGAACTGTCTGCTAAAAGAAAACAACAAATGTGGACCTCCCCCGCCATCCCTCCCCACCAAAATCATCCCGGAGCACCACACTGGAAGCAGGTGGCCTGGTCTTTCCCACCTTGGCATTCTTGTCTAGCATCCTTGTGTGGTCAGGAGAAGGAAACAACTACAGAGGTGAACCGGGAAACCCACCAAAGGCTGGCCTCCCTGTGACAGTTTAAAACGTCATCTTGCCATGCCTAGAATGACTGGAAGGAGTCTCACTTGAGGAATTTGAGGAATGCACTAGCTCATTTGGCTTGTGGGCATGTGTGTGGGGTTGTCTTGATGGTTAATTGACAAGGACAGGGTCCAGCCCATTGTCGGTAACGTCATTCTTTACGAAGGGGATTCCGAGACATAGGAGCAAAGAAAGCTAGCTGAGCATAAGCAGCAAGCAAGCCAGTGTGTGTGTGTGTGTGTGTGTGTGTGTGTGTGTGTGTGTGTGTGTGTGTGTGTGTGTCCTTTCTTCGCTCTTGACTGCGGATATGACGTGACTAGCTGCTCGAGTTCCGGCCTCTATTTCCTATCACCACTGGACTATAATCTGGAATTGTAAATCAAATAAATCCCTTTCCTCCTAATTTGCTTTAGGTAGGATGCTTTACATAGCAACAGGAATGAATCCAGGCCACTCAAATGACCTCTCCCATGAGTGAAAAGACCCAGTGGGGACCAGTGGAGGACCCATGTCACACAAAGGTGGGCAAACTAACAGCACCACAACACTCACCCAGGCTGGGTTTACTGACATGAGGAAACAAATGAGCCTCCTGAATGCTGGACCCTGGAGGACTATCTGGGTCAGGGTTCAGAGCAGTGGCGTGGAGACAGGAACGATGATACAACATGTATAAACCCAAAGCAAAGCCATCTTCTCCCAAGCGGCTCCTCAGCAACCTGCTCCTGGGCCTGGCAACTCCACCCCCTACAAACCACCACACGTAGTATTGTGAATGAAGGCGTAGTCATAGCCTGCCTTATGTTACCAGGAAAGCCTTTACAAAACATTATTGTCGTTGCATAAAGGTTTTGCATTAAGAAAAGCAGATGTCTATATAATGTTGTATCTTCCCAAATAACATGGCATTTCTAACCATTTCTTCAAGTCTATATTTGCTTCTTTCTGGAGTATTATGGGCTGGGGATATGGCTCAGTGAACAAAGCATTTGCCACACAGGCATGAGGACCTGAGTTTGGGTCCCCAGACCCAGTGAAAAGTCAGAGGTGGTAGCATGCATAACTATATTTTTGGATGGAAGGGTACCACAGCACATGTGTCGAGGTCACAGATCAGCTTGAGGGAGTTGGTTCTCTCCTTCCACCATGTGGACCTGGGGCATGCAACTCAGGTCATCAGGCATGGTGGCAAGCACCTTTACCCACTGAGCCGGCTCACTGGCCCAGCAGGTGAGTTGATTGATTTTAAAACCAGCCACTTGACTAAATTTCCTATTGTTTGTGATAGGCCTGCTCCTTGCTTCTCTGGGGATTCTCATTTGCAGCTTTTATGAGCTGCTGAGGTTTCATAACCAATGAAAAACGGCTACAGTTCACTGTCCTGTACTCTGCAAACAGCAACGATCTTATCTCTGTCCTTAATGCCCAACTTCAGTTCTGCTTTCCTGTCTTGTTAACTTCTTCCTTAACTGGACATTAAATGTGGCAAGCTGGGAATCCCAGGACTCTGGAGACTGAGGCAGGAGGATCACCACAAGTTTGAGGCCAGTCTGCATTACATAATGAGTTAAGGCCAGACTGAGGCATGGCATGAGACTCTGTCCCTACCTCCTAAAATAATAAAGGGTGCAGACAAAGTGAGCCTTTTAGCTTGCTTCTGACTTCTAAGAGAAAACCTTTAGTGACTTTCTACTCAAGAAGCGAGTCTCTGGCAGAGGTGTGCTAACTATACTGGTACGATCGATATGCATTGAGTTTCACGTAAATAACGCTCTGGGTAAAAGTGCCTGTCCCCTTACTCTCGTATTTACTGACTGCTTCCCTTGGTTGGTGCGAGGACTGGAATGGAGCCAGCATTTGTCTCACTCTTGCAGCCTCTGTACTGTAAAAGAACAGGTGCTTGACACATATTTGTTGAATAAAAAATAAAATAAAATACATATGTCTTGAATTTTATCAAGTGCTACTTCTGCATTTATGGAGATGATGCTTTCCTCAGTTTTATTAATAGGACGGTTTATAAAGTAGGCTTCATAATGCTCTATCTTTCTGGAATAAGTTTTCCTAACTCATGATAGACTTTTAAAAACACAATCGTGGGGGCTAGAAGGGTGGCTCAGCTGTTAAGAGCACTTGCTGCTTTTACAGAGGATCAGGGTTCAGTTCCTAACACCCATGTGGCAGATCACAACTACCTATAACACCAGTTCCAGGGGAGTCTGAGGCCCTCTTCTGGCTTCCACAGGCACTGTACACATGTGGTGAACATATATACATGTAAGCAAACACCCATGTGCATATAATTAAAATAAATAAATATTTTAAAAAATGTGATCTTGAATACTATCTGCTGTGATTTTTAAATATGTTTTATATCGATTTCTCTATGATTTTATACTGATAAATGAGGTTGGTATAACGTTTTTATAAATTTAGGAACTTAAATGATTCTAGCTTTATGTAATGAATTTAGAAATTTTCCTATTACCATGGCTTGATACAGTTTAAATAAAACTAGGGGAGACTGGCATTGTGGCCCACATTTGTAAACACTTGGGAGGCAGGACAGGAGGGCAAAAACTCCAGGATGAGCATTGGCTACAAAATGAGACCTTGTTTCATTGAAGGTTTCTCTTACATCTTCTTCTGTTACTGATTAAACAGAGAAGAGATTGAACTTGTCTAACATCTGTCATTTTGGTCAGTGGCCAGTTGATAATAAAATCCCTAAACCTGACTTCAAAGCTGATGATGGAGCCAGATTGGTGGATGGATTAGAAACTAGCAGCTCTTCCTGGCTCCCAGCAGCTTGTGAACAGCATCTCAGCAAGGAGGATGGCGGGAGAGGCGCTCTCAAGTTTAATATTGGACAGACAAGGCTGGGGGGAACAGGTGAGAATAAGCTGAGGCAGTGGCGGTGCAGGGGTGTGGTGGAGAAGGCAATAAGGGGGAAGAACCAGGAGACAGACACCGTGGTTGGGGGCGGGCGGCTGGTATAAAACGGCAGCATGGCCTCAGCTGATGTGGGAGCTGAGTGGTGTTCTTCGATTCTCAATGTTAAAAAGTTGTGACAGGAAATAGTGCCATACTATCTTGTCTAGTGTCCTCATCATGACTCAATGTGGCCCTGGACAATGACACTGAAATGAGCCCAGCGAAGCCAGCTAACAGGCCAGGGCAGATTACTCGACACATCCCACTCTTGCTCACACTTCAGCAAATTCTTTAGCTCAAAGAGATAACAACCAGGTAAGCATGGCTAGGAGAGGCCTGCACATCCACCTTAACTACAGCAGGTGTACAGAACACCATGCCTAGACAGCACTCTAGGGAAGTGGCTTCTAGAACACTTCAAACTGTACTGCATCTACCCCATAGACACTGTTGTCCATGATACATCCCCCCCCCCGATTTAGTAGAAGGACCCCCACATTCTCATGCCCATGGAGAACACAGACACTTGGGCTCTGGAATAGCATACACTGTGCCAAACTACACTAATCCTCACAAAAGGAATAACAGAGAACCTATACTACAAAATCCAATCAGAAATACATTCGACACATCACAGTAAGTTGATGTCCAAAGACACCACCAAGAGAAGGCTATTTCCTAAAATGTCTATGATATGAAATTAGAAGAGATTCATGACCAACAGACCCACAGATCTCAACATAGAAATATGGAAGACCAAGGCAACATGACTTATCCCCAAAGTCATAATTCTTTAACAAATAACTGCCAAGATACTGAAGTAGACAAAATGCCAGATAAAGAATTTTTTTTAAAAATGGTTTTTAAAAGTATCAAATTCTAAGAAAATACAAGGAAAAATTAAGCTGAAAAATTAATGAATACAATGCAGAATGTTAATGGATTGCACAATGAAGAGAGTTGGAGGGACAAACTGCAATCTTATAAATGGAAAGCTCATTTAGTCCAATAAAAACCCCACTGCAAAGCTAGAAGGTAACATTAAGAAGAAGAGAGGATTTTAGAATTTGAGAACAAAGTTGGGAAATGAAAACAATCAAACAATAATTAAAATAAAATAAAATATGAATAGACATGTAAGAACTTAGGGCATGATTAAAAGACCAAACTGGTTTTGTTTTTGTTTTTAGTAGAATAAAGTGCTGTGGCACACACTGAAGCCATACAAAGACATATTTATAAACTAATAGGACACATTTACCCAAATATTGAGAAAGACATGAACATCCAGGTACATGAGGCCTTTAGACCCACAACAGACACACCAGAATACACAAAAAGAATGCACACTGAAAACTGCAAGGAATAAACACACCTACATAAGTGAATCTATCAGAATAACTGTAGTTTTTTTTTTTCAACAGAAACTCTTTAGAATGGGAGCACATGGAATGATGTCTTTTAAAACTCTGAAAGAATGCAACTTCTAAACAATATTACTATAGGATGCAAAGTTGTTCTTTGAGCTGAACAAGAAATAAATAAATATGCTCCAATATAAGTATAATGTAAAGGAATTCATGATCAGTAAGCCAGTGTTATATGGAAAACTTAATGGAACCCTATACACAAGAGAAAGAACAAAAATAACCATCAGCACCCAGGAAAGGATAAATTCTAGTAGAAGCATAGATCAACAAGGAAGAATAAAGAAAAAAATCCAACATCAGAAAAAATGACAAAATGACAGGAATTAGGATACACATTTAGTTTATATCTCTGAATATAAGTGACCTCAATTAAAATATATGAACTAGATGTCTAGATTAAAACACAAGATCCAATTGTTTGCTGAATGCAAGAAACACACTTCACTGGCAAAGACATATATAGACAGAGTGTAAGGATGGGAAATGACATTCTAAGCAAATGGAATCTGGAGGAGAGCAGCAATATCTATGCTTCTACCCCACAAAGTAGACTCCAAGTGAAAATTAGTTGATAAAGCAGAAATCAAGAAGGTTCCCTGAATGTTGGTAAACCACATGACAAGGCACAATCACTACTGAACACAAAGGAGTAGACAGACACCAATATCTAGTATTGGATAACTTCAGATCTCCACTCTTACCAATGTAAGTCATTCAAACTAGTAATCAACAATGAAACTTCAGAGTTAATTCATACTATAAACCAACTGGACTTAACAGGAATCTACAGAATATTCTATCCAGCAATTACAAAATGCACCTCCTTTCAGTAGCACACGGAACTCTCTTCAGAACAGATTTCCAGGTCCAGTCTGCAGTTCATGGGCCATATGCAACACATGCAGCCAAGCCCAACATGGAATCATAAGCTTGCTAAAATATTATGTGATACTTTTGAAACTATTTTGTAATCTGATTGCTCAGTTCTTGAGCATGAACTTTGTAGATAGCAATTGTCATATCGCAGTATCAAAAGTTTGGACATTCCTTCAGTCATTAAAGTAAGATTTAAGTTTTTAAAAGTGGTATAATGTCTTGTGCCTTATGAGATAACAATAGGATAATACTAGATAATACTAGATATACAGAGAAATTACAGACAGTATATAACACATACAGAAGCTTTGAGATGATTAACCAGTAAGACATTGAAGAAATTGGAGAAGATAAATTTTTCCTAGACTCTAATAAAAATGGAAATGTAGCAAAATCTGTGATACACAATGAAGGCTGTTCTAAGAAGTAAGTTTATATCAATGAATGCCTAAAAGAAAAAAATCAGAGAGATCTCAAGTTATGTAATGGTGTACCTCAAAATCTTTGAAAAACAAAATAAGCTAAACCTCAAGCAAGAAAGAAATAATAAAAATTAGAGCAGACATTAGTGAAATAAAATCTGAAAGAAAAAAACCCAAAGGATCAATCACAAAAAAGACTTTGTTCTCCAGGAGGTGGTGGTGAATACCTTTAATTCCAGCACTTGGGAGGTAGAGTCAGGTGAATATCTGTGAGTTCAAGGCCAGTCTGGTCTACAGAATGAGATCCAGGACAGCCAGGACTGTTACACAGAGAAACCTTGTCTCATAAAAACAAAAACAAACAACAACAACAAAAAAAAAACACCAAAAAAAACAAAAAACAAAACAAAACAAAAAAACACACAAAAAAGACATTGTTCTTTAAAGATAAATAAGATTGACAAACCCTCAGCCAAACTATCAAAAAGAAAAGTAGAGGAGACTGAGATGAGTAGATCTGGGATCAAACAGGAGATATTACAACAAATATCATCAAAACTCCAGGATCATTAGGGATCATTTTGAAAACTTACCCTCTAATAAAGTGGAGTGTTAGAAAAAATGATTACATTTTTGGGGTATACACTACCTACCAAAATTAAACAAAGAGGAAATTTAAAACTTCAGCAAGCGGGGCTAGAAAGGTGGTTTAGTAGTTAGGAGCATTTGTTAGTTTTGCAGAGGGCCTGGGTTCAGTTCCAAGGGGTCCAACACCTTCTTCTGACCTCAGCAGGAATCAGGCATGTATGTGTGCAAACATACATACATGGAGGCAAAGTACTCACACACATATAATAAAAAGGAAATGAGATAATAGAGAAATCAAGTCTCCCAACAGTGAAGACCTCAGTACTAGATTCTTTGCTGAACTTTACAGACATTTGAAGAACTAATGATGTTGTTCCTTGAGCTATTCCTTAAAGTAGAAAGGGCGAGGTTGTTTTCAAATTCATTCTGTGACACCACTATTACCTCCATACCCAAAATGGATCTGGGCACAACCAAAACTTAAAACTGCAAACCAACATCTTTGACGAACAAACACAAAAATCCTCACCAAATATGTACAAACCAAATTAAACAATACATTAAAAATATCACATATCACAATCAAGTTGTTTTTATTCTTGGAACATCAGGATGTTTCAACATAGGCAAACAATTGATATAAAATGAATCAAGAACAAAAACCATGTGACCCACTCAACAGATTCAGGAAAAAGAAAATCCCTTCAAGAAACTAGGTACAAATAGAGCATGCCTAAACCAGGGAAAGGCTACATACAACTAACCCACAACCAACATCATAGTGAATAGTGATACATTTAAAACATTTCTCTAAAGTTTTCTTTTTAATTCTGCAAAAGAGATGTAGAAAGAAGTGACCTACTGGTGTGCACAAAACTCCCCTAGAAGGTGTGACTAAGCTGGGTATACACAGGAAAAGGGGCCAAGAAACAAGGAAAAATGTAGTCCAAGCTTAAAAAATGAAAAATTTAAATAAGCCCCAAATAATAAAATCTAAGTACAGATTTTGATGGTAACATGATACCAAGGAGACAGAAGTTAACTGAGAAAGAATGGCCTTGGTGCACTAACAGACTTTAGAAGATCACAATATTCTCAAGTAGTTTCTATACTTGAATAGATCAAGATGACCGGCAAGCATTCTCTGTGCCTAGGGAAAAAACCAGTAACTCAAGAAAGCCAAAGGATTTATTCCCACGGCTCCTTACACACACTCTCTAGCACCCAGTCCAAAATTACCAAGCACGACAGGAGACATCATTAAAATGACTAAAACCCAAGAAAGAGACTTCAGGTTACCAGAACAGAGTCACTGGTTGTCTAGACTCTACATCAGCAGACGCAGGCTTTAGAATATGACTAAAAGGTTGAAAAACGTAGAGAGAAGGGTTCTAAGTTTCAGCATAAAACTAGAATCTATTAAAAGAACCAAGAGGACGTTCTGAACTGAAATTTAAATAACTGAAGAATTAAACAGATGTAATAGCTCACGAAAAGAACGGCTGGATGAGAGGTAGGTCCGTAGAAAACAATCAGATTCAAGAGCTGCGGTGAGGAAACACAAGAATTAAAATTTTAGGTGTGTAAGAGACGCATAACCCAGTGAAAAGGTCAAACAAGGGTGTAATTGGAATTTGAGAATAAAGGGAGAGAAGGAATTGAGCAGAATTGGCATTTGAAAACAGATTGGTTGCAAATTTTCTTTTAATTAATGAATGACAGCAAGCCAGACATATGAGACCTCTACAAACTCTAACCACAATCAATACAAAGAAACCTATCCCTGAGTTCTTACAGCAAAATACTTGAATGGCTGTGAACAAAAAGAAATCTTAAGACCAGCCAGAGAGCAGCTGGTGGAGATGGCACATGCAGCATCTACAGAAGAGTAGTTTAGGGGTGACGCCTACTTCTGAGGAGACAGGAGAGCCCGAAGACAATGAAATGACATCCTCGAAGTATGGTAGATAAAACCTTAGACTTCTGCATCCTGTGAGAAAACAGGAATGGAGCTCAAGAGACAGCTCAGTAGTGAAGAGTGCATGCTGCTCTTGTAGAGGATTCGAGTTTGGCTCCAGGCATCTATCTATGTCAAGTGGCTCACAACCACCTGTAACACCAGCTCCAGGGGGTCTAATGCTAGCCTCTGGCCTCTGGGGGCGCGCGCGCACACGCACACACACACACACACACACACGCACACACACACACACACACACACACATACACACACATCAGGGTGGGAGACATATGTAAAATTTTAAATAAATCTTTTAAAAATTCAGACAGTATTATAGTAAACTAAGTGAAGGTGAAATAAGGATTTATTTAGGCAAAGAAAACTCGAAAGGAAACATTGAGGATTCACAATAGCAATATGAAAAGGAAATAAAAAGTGCCACAGAGGCTTAAAAGGTAAGTAAAAATATCATTTAAAATATTGTTTAACAGTATTGCTATAGGGTAAAAGCTGACTTGCAGGATTAAATGATCATTGAAGGTCAGAAGCTAGAATGGAATAGACTGTCCTAGAACTATCCCCAAAAAATGATGAAAAATATGTTTTTGTTACTGGAGATATAGGGAAGTCCCACACTGGGTATCTTATTTCTGGGAAAGCTGGACTCCCCTCTTGGGAGTTTTAAAGAATGGACTCGAAAGGAAGCTGGAGGTGATTTGTTGTTTTAGAATTTAGAATTTAGCTTTGCTTCCCCCGACCCCCAAGACAGGGTTTCTCTGTGTAGCTTTGGAGCCTGTCCTGGAACTCACTCTGTAGACCAGGCTGGCCTTGAACTCAGAGATCCACCTGCCTCTGCCTCCTGGCTCTGCCTCTGCCACCACTACCCCGCTGCTTGTTTTAGGGTTTAAAATAAAACCAGCTGCCTGGAGGAGGAGGACAGAGAAGGAAGTGAGAAAGCCTGCCCTTTGAGTTAGGCACAGAGGTCAGCAAGCAAACACAGGCCAGACAAGCAGCTGCCAGGCAAAGGTGGGGAGGGCCAGAGAAAAAGAGGAAGCCCAGAGGGTCTGGGAAAGCATGTCCAGGCTTGGGAAAGTATCTGAAAGAAGAGAGACAGAGACAGAGACAGACACACAGAGACAGAGACAGACAGAGAGATACACACAGAGACAGAGAGATACAGAGAGAAACAGAGGCAGACAGAGACAGACAGAGATACACACACACACACACACACACAGAGAGAGAGAGAGAGAGAGAGAGAGAGAGAGAGAGAGAGAGAGAGAGAAAGAATGAACAAAAGAGAAAGGTTACCCCTTTCTCAGTAACTCAGAAACTTGGGTGGCTTCACCCGGCCACAGCTGTGATTCCATAGTGACTACATGGGCAGGGTTTCTGGGAAGGTAAGGTGCACTTTCTCATTAAAGGAATAATTATTCCTACCATCTCCTTAACATGTCTTGAGGAGGAACAGCCCAACTGGAGTATTAAGTCTCTGCCAAGAGGTGAATTTTATTCTTTTGGCTAGGAGGAAGTAGCTTTCCCATAATGGGCATTACATGACGTTATAACACCATAAGGCCAATGGGATGGAACAAGAATAACAACTAAGACAAGTGAAGAATGAGAAGAAACAAGGAAAAAACAAACAAACCAAAAACCAAAGGCCTCCAACTGCAGGCTGCTTAGAAGAGATCCATGGTAACTACAAGACTACAAAAGTTTGAATGTGAAAATGTTTAAAAGCAGTTAATATACCACATTAGTTCCAGCAAAAATTAGTGATAAAAAGGATGGTTCGTAATATATATATACCTAATAGGAGAACCTACCCACCCCACCCCACACACACACAAAATGAAAGCTAAAAGAGCTGGAAAGAGACATTTTAGGATATGATAACGATTAAATTTAAGAAATCTCTATTAATAACAGAACAAATGGAAGGAAAGCAGTAAGAATATAGAAGAGAGGCTGCAGAGGCGGCTCAGTGGGGAAGGGTGCCTGCTACACAGACATGAAAACCCTCCCAGCACCCACGTACCAAGACAGAAGTGGCAGCATGCTCATAACCATAGCACGGTAGGTGATGGAGACAGAAGGATCACTCAGACTTGCTGGCTCCCAGCCTCACTCCCCACTCAGTGAGAGACCCTGTCTCAAAGGACTAAGAGTGATAGAGCAGGGCATCTGACACCCCCTTCTGGCCAGTGCATGCAACTGCACATATGCATATGCACATATACCAGAGAGAGAGAGAGAGAGAGAGAGAGAGAGAGAGAGAGAGAGAGAGAGAGAGAGAAGAAGAAGAAGAAGAAGAAGAAGAAGAAGAAGAAGAAGAAGAAGAAGAAGAAGAAGAAGAAGAAGAAGAAGAAGAAGAAGAAGAAGGGGAGGGGAGGGGAGGGAGAAGAACTGAATGCCATAATGAAGAAGCCTGACTTAATAGTATATATGATCACTGCTTCCAACAACTGAGCTCTACATATTCATTGAAGTCTCCATAGAACATTTATTAAAATTTGCTGAGCCTTGCCTAGCAGTAATATCACACACCTTTAATCTCAGCACGTGGGAGGCAGAGGCAGGAGGGTCTTTGAGTTCAAGGCCAGCCTAGTCTACAGAGCAAGTTTCAGGAGAGCCAAGGATACACAGAGAAACCCTGTCTCAAAAAAGAAAAAATTGCTGAGCCTTCAACAAGTTTCAAATTATAGGACCCACCTGAGAACTTCCTGACTAGAGGGACTTTCAAGTAGAAATCAGTAACCAAGACAGTGAGAAAAATTTCCACAGACATTTGGCCCTTATCTCCCAAAGCAAATCACAGAACTTCCACAGGCAAGAATCACCTGAGAAGCAAGCTGTCCAGAGCAGAATAACAATTAAATTACAACATTTTCACAAGGGATATAGGACTGGGGTCAGCTCTGTGGTTGGGCACTTTCCTAGGGTGCATGGAACCTTGAGTTTTGTCCCTAACACTGAAAAAAAACCAACAACAACAACAGAATAAAAACAAGTGAGATGTATCAGCGTTGAGAGGAAAATGATAGCCTCAAATGCATACTTGAAGGACATTTTTTTAAAGACTGAAAATGAATGACCTAAGCATTTATCTTTAAAAACTAGAAAAATTTAAGTCCACAAAGGGTAGGAGGAAAGAAATATGACAGAAACTGAAATCAATACAATAGGGAAGAAAATTGCACCATGAAAAAGTTGGTTCTTTGCAAAGATTAATAGCTTGATAAATCCCTAAGAAAGCAAATCAAAGAGGGAAGGGACGTGCAGAGATGCTAACAAATCACACACGTTGTTTGTTTCCGGTGTCTCTGCAACACAGTAGGGAACAATGGTCTTTGCAGCAGAGGGTGCTGGATCAATGGGACATCCACATGGCAGAAAAGCAAACTCAACCTTCTGCCCTACCACACACAGGTGGAGGTCAGGTCCAGATGGATGGGGGCTCTGGAGGTGAAGGGTCATGAAATGGAAACCCTGGGTGGCTTCAAGATGCATCTTGGCAACCTTTAAGAGGATGGAGATGTCTGTGGTAGGTCATGACAGGGTCTCCGAAAGGGTGAGACTGCTATCTTAGACGTGATCAAAACGGAGACTTTGGCTCCTTGCAAAGGTACAACAGAGATGGTGAAAGGTGGAGACGCTTCAGCTCTGTGTGGTGGAGGATGACTTGGAACTTCTATCCCCCTGCCTCCACCTCCCCAGTGTGCTGGGACTACACGTGTGTGCCACCACATGTGGTCTCCGTGATGCTGGGGGGGAAACCAAGTCTTCACAGATGCTAGACGAGCACTTGCCAACTGAGCCATGCCCCAAGCCCCGCCACAGGTCTTTAGCAGAATGGAAGAGAACTGGTTAAACAGAGACGGGTGTCTCACAGGAAAGTGTCTGAACTGTATCTCTCTAAGTATGAAGTATCTCTCTAAGTATGAAGTATCTCTCTAAGTATGAAGTATCTCTGTAGATAAGAAACACACAAGTAGCCTAGCTGAAAAATGAGCAAAAGACATGAACAGCACATTCTTAAACAAGGGAAATAGTACTATGTATCACAGAATCGACAATACGGGTTTTTTTTTTCTAAACTGTATTTTAAAATGCCAAATGTTTGCACAGACTGGAGTGGCTATCATTTTCCAGCTCTAGAGGGATCAGCAGCAGCAAATTGACTTCACTAGTCAAAGATCTGGCTGGGTCTGTGAGTCTCCTCCTCAGGAACGAAACCTGTGTCCTGCAGGTCAGGAATGAAAGCCTGGGTCCTCCAGGAATGGCTCCAAATTATCACAGTGAGTCTTTCGATGCCTTTAAAAAGCATCTTTAGCATCTGTTTAACCAATTCTCTGTATTAAATTCCACTAAAAGACATATTTTGGGGATAGGATGCAGCTTGGTTGACTGGGTGCTTGGTTCAGAATCCATGAAGCTCTGGATTCTGTTCCCGGCACCACATAAATTAACTGTGGTGGGGAGGGGGAGACAGGAGAATTAGAAGTTCAAGGTCATTCTCTGGAACATGAAGAGTCTAAAACCAGCCTACATGAGACTCTGTCTCTAGATAGCTAGATGATAGATAGATTAGATAGATAGATAGATAGATAGATAGATAGATAGATAGATAGATAGATAGAATAATGAATAACTGTCTTTTGTTTTTTGTTCAGTTGCTTCTTTGTTTTTGTTTTTTGAGACAGAGTCTCCATGTGTAAAGGAGGCTGGCCTCAAATTCACAGAGACCTGCTTGCCTCTAAATAAATATTTATATTTATATAATGCCTCTAAATATATATTTATATATATATATATATTTTATTTTACAATACCATTCAGTTCTACATATCAGCCATGGGTTCCCCTATTCTCCCCCTCCCACCCCTCCCCTTACCCCCAGCCTACCCCCATTCCCACCTCCTCCAGGACAAGTCCTCCCCTGAGGACTGCGATCAACCTGGTAGACTCAGTCCAGGGAGGTCCAGTCCCTTCCTCCCAGACTGAGCCAAGTGTCCCTGCATAAGCTCCAGGTTTCAAACAGCCAACTCATGCAATGAGCACAGGACTTGGTCCCACTGCCTAGATGCCTCCCAAACTGATCAAGCCAATTAACTGTCTCACCTATTCAGAGGGCCTGATCCAGCTGGGGCCCCTCAGCCTTTGGTTCATAGTTCATGTGTTTCCATTCATTTGGCTACTTTTTTTCAATAATTGAGTAAAACTGAAATTTATTATATGCCACAGTTGTCCTAGGGACCTCCATGCTATATATATAGCCTCTATGGTTCTATGGGTTGTGGTCTGATTGTTCTTTATTTTATATCTAGAATCCACCTATGAGTGAGTACATACCATAACTGTCTTTCTGGGTTTGGGTTACCTCACTCAGGATGATTTTTTCTAGTTCCATCCATTTGCCTGCAAATTTCATGCTTTCATTGTTTTTCTCTGCTGAGTAGTACTCCATTGTGTATATGTACCACATTTTCTCCATCCATTCTTCCGTTGATGGGCATCTAGGTTGTTTCCAGGTTCTGGCTATTACAAATAGTGCTGCTATGAACATAGCTGAGCATGTATCCTTATGGTATGAATCAGCATTCCTTGAGTATATGTCCAAGAGTGGGATGGCTGGGTCTTGAGGTAGTTCGATTCCTAATTTTCCGAGAAACCGCCATACTGATTTCCACAATGGTTGTACAAGTAATAAATATTTTTTTAAACTCCACAATTATTGTGACATCTGTTTTTCTGACTTAACGACTCAGCCCTAAGGTAACTATCCAACAGAGCAGGTGGAAAGACTGTAAAAGCCAGAGGTGGCGGGTGACTCCAAGGAAGCTGTCTTCCAGACACAACAGGACTGATGCACATATGAACTCGCAAAGACTATGGCAGCACACAAGACCCACACAGGTTCAAGCCAGACAGGGTCTCAGCACTGATAGAGGAAATGGACACAAAGGCCCACCTCTACCCAAGAAGCTATTTGCAATCGATACATGCTGCAGAAGGGAAAATCGGTTTTCTCCAGCTGAGTGTCACTGGGGTCATCCACGTTCCAAGACAGGCCCCATGCCTAGGAGCTTGCCAACACAAAACAAACTGTATGGCTATTAGCGGGCTGTTTGTTTCTTTTTTGTTTTGGCATTTGTTGCCTTATTGGGTTGTTTTGTTTGTCTTGAGCTTTGTTTTGGGGGCGTTGTTTGGTTTTGAGGGAAAGGGGTAGAGAGAGAGTATATAAAGTTGGGCAGGTAGGGACGTGGGCAAGATTTAAGAGGGGTTAGGGGAGAGGAAAACAATCAAAATATATTGTAGAAAAAGTTTTAATAAATAAAAAATAGAAGACAGTGAGTGATTATGACACCTTCTCAAGTTCACAAACTCCTTAGTTCCAGAAACCAAAGATAATGAAATCGATTAAATGCAGAAAAAGATTTGAGTCCTACACTGAACAATATAAATAAGGATTGAGAGAAAGACCAAGAACACTCCTATAAGGACCAAGGCATGTTCACTGCTGCTCACAGCTGGTTGCATAAGAGCCGAGCATGGGACCAAACCAGATGTTAACCAATGGTAGAATGGATGAATAAACCATGTCACAACTCTACCATAGGAACCTGACAAGAAGCAGAAGAACCAATTTCTGCAATAGGAGAGAGATTTGGGTGAGTCTCCAAAGCAGTGTTGAATAAAAGAAGAGGACAACGTGTAAGATTTCAGTCCTTTGAATTCTGGAAACAAGCCATAGTGGTGACCTTGGCAGGGAGAATGACAGGGTTACAAGAGGGTTCTGGGTACCGGGGAGGTTCTAGGTCATGATTTTCGTGCGGGTCACACAAGCATGTTCACATTGTCAAAATTAACTGAGCTCTGCGCTCGGGAAATGTATGCTTTGCTATGCATTTGATACCAACTGTTGACACTTGAAATATGAAATGTAAGATATCACACAAAGAGTACGCATTGGAAGTTTGCTGGATGAGGGAAACAAACTTCAATCTCTACTGTAAATTATACAGTATATAATATATATATAATATAGAAGATGAGGAAAAGTCTTTGAACACCCCCTCCAAAACAGATTGAAACTTAATTGCCACTTAACAGCATGAAGGGATGGAACCTTGGGGTAAAAAAGTCACAGAAAAGGGTCCTGTCAGAGGAATGGGCTACTTTTCTCAGGAATGGGTTCCTGGGAAAGACTAAGTCAGACTTAATTTTTCTCTGGTGTGAACATGTGTGCATGTCCTTACTGTGTGACACCCTCTGCCATTCTTTGATATGGTACGAAAGCTCTCTCCAGGCAGTGGTGCCATGCTCTTGAACTTCCCAGCCTCCAGACTTGTGTGGAACAAATCTCTGTTCTTCATGGATAATCCAGCATTGTGCATTCTCAATGTCAGTTCTACAGAGAAAAAAAGGCTACACTCTGCTGATTACCACACACAGAGGAAGGGACCCAGGCAGAGCTCCGCTCCAGTGTCAGAAATACCACCCCACAGTCTCCTGCCACAAAGTAACCCACAAATACTCATGAAAAATATGACACAGATGAAGAGCTGGGCTTTCAAATCAGATAGCTCCAAGCCTGTCCTCACCAGATGCCCCCAAACACACAGGCATCTCCTTTGTAACCATTCAAGCTCCCCAAGCTTCAGTTTATGTATCTGTGAAATCTAGGCAGGAACAGAACATTCCCACAGAGCAGTATTGATGTAAATGACGGTGAGTCTAAACCTGGCTTCATAGGTATTTGGCACAGAGGCCTCCAACGTTAATCTTGACCACGACTGAAATAACCAAGGGAGACAGAACAACTATTGGAGGAGGCAGAGAAGTTCAATGCCTCCCTGATGGCAGAGGGTTAATCAGAATCTGCCCTTCCAGCCCCTGAGAGCGCAAGTCCCTAAAAGCAGAGGAAACATACAAAAGTGAATTCGTTGGCATGCGTGGTGACATCGGGGGGCCCTGAATGCCTCACCGAAGGAAGAAATGATATTCTGTGGAAAGCATCAAGTCAGACGGTTATAAATGAGAGTAAGCGCACAGGTCTTTCTTAATGACTAAATTTCTTTAACTAAAAATCTAATTTTATTGTGGTATAAATCATACTTTCTTGAAGTAGGGAATTAATTTTAGATTTTTCATTCACTGTTCATAACCTTTCCATGAATCTGACAGCCAAATCATTCTAAATGTCATTTAACCAATACAATACAACGGCTTCATTCCTCGTGTGCCCTTCCTGAATCCATTATCTCCCACCATAATGTAGAAGAACTTAAGTAAAAAGAAATTACCATTCCAAAAAGCTGTATTTTTACTGTGTAGTTGAACAGCATAATCTTTATTTTTAAATCAATATAATGTGAGTGCTGAGTAATATTTTTCCTAATCCAGAAGTTCTCCAGTGCCAAAAAAAAAAGGAGTTTGAGGGCTGTCTAAAGTGTTTGAACACAGTACTTCCCATGTCAGGCCTGGAGCCTCCCGATGCCCCATGTCCATCTTGGGAACAGAGATTAAGGCCCAGGAGGAGGCAGGTAGCACCTTCCCATGATGGTAGTTGTGACTCCTCAGCCAGGTTCCCAACCATGCCTGGTTAGGGGAAGAGTCTCTGGCTGTCCTTTAAATTCTTATGGGGTGCAGTGACTTCTGGGAAAATGTGGACCATGTGGTTTAGGAAAGGTGTGACAAGCACATTCAACTGAGAAGTGATGTTCTGGGAAACCAACTGGAGCCCAATTTGGTCAGTGTATGCAGACTAGGTAGAGGGTAGCCCATCAAGGACGGGCCAGGAATAGGGGGGTCCCAGTGTCACTCTTCTGAGCCCCCCATGACAACTCCTCCATCCAGCCACAGAGGGGCTGAGGAAACTGCTGGCATCAGGATTCCTCACACTCCAGCTTCCAGAAGACGCTGCAAAAGGAAGCCCACACACTCAGTTCCTAAACCACAGGGTGTGGAGGAGACAGACACCTCTTTGCTGCTGCGATTCCACCATCAAGTTTCTCCTAACGGAGATGCTTCAAAAACCAAGGCTGTTTTAGCAAGCATTCTTGCACCTCCTCCACGGATTCATTTTAATTCTAAAAACTCCACTCCAACCACTTTCATTTTCACTAGCAAGATACTGTTCTGCAATTAAAATCTCCTCCTGGACTGACAGCAGACAGCTAAATAAAGCAATGTCTTGTATGGCGTGTGTTCCATGACTGGCTCCCCCTCACTGAGCAGGCACAAGCATTTTGTAGACTCACTCGAATTTGGGTGGCTGAATTAGAGGCAGGAGGAAAGCCACCTCATGGGGAGGCTTCCCAGCATGTGTGTCTGAAACTTCAGAGCCAGGTGAGCAGGAAGCCTGGAGAGTTAGCTTTAAACTTGAGATTAGATCCAGGCTAAAGAATCAAGACAGCAGGAGGGGTTTGGGAGAGGGCAGTGGGGCCCGCGCCTGCCGAGCAAGCCTGAGGACCTGAGTCCAGAGCCATAGCAGCCACGTAAAAGGCAGGCACGGTGCATATCTGTAATTGCAGCACTAGTGGGTTGGAAGCAGGTGAATATGGTGTCTCACTGGCCAGCCAGTCAAGTTGAAAAGGTCAACTCCAGGTTCAGAGAGAGAGCCTATCTCATATAGTAAGGAATGGTAGAAGACAACATCTAACACCAATATCTAGCCTACACATACTCACACATTCTCACACATTCTGTCTCTCTCTCTCTCTCTCTCTCTCTCTCTCTCTCTCTCTCTCTCACACACACACACACACACACACACACACACACACACACACACACACATATACATACATATACCACATGCTAGACAGAGAGACAGATGATAGATTGATAGATAGATAGATGGAGGGAGGGAGGGGAGAGAGAGATGATGGATAGATATAGATGATAAAAATTAAATAGGTAGATAAGTAGGTAAATAATTAAATATAGAGATGATGTAAAATTAGATAATAGGTAGATAAGTAAATAATTAGATGGTAGATAGATAGATAGATAGATAGATAGATAGATAGATAGATAGATAGATATAATAGGTAGATGAGTAAGGACAGAGATGATAGGTAGGTAGGTAAGTAGACAGGTAGGGAGAGAGCTGATAGGTAAGTAGATAGATGGCAGGCAGGTAGATGGGCAGATGATAGATAGATGGATCGATGGCAGGTAGGTAGGTAGTTGATAGTGTCTTAGGGTTACTATTGCTGTGATGAAACACCATGACCAAATGCAACTTGGGGAGGAAACAATTTATTTCACTCACATTTCCATATAACAGTTCATCATCAGAAGCAGTGAGGGCAGGAACTTAAACAGGGCAGGAACCTGGAGGCAGGAGCTGACGCAGAGTCCATGGAGGGGTGCTGCTTACTGGCTGCTGCCTGTGGTTTGCTCAACCTGCTTTCTTATAGATCCCAGATCCATCAGCCCAGGGTGGCACCACCCACAATGGGCTGGGCCCTCCCCCCAAGAAATTATAAAATGCCCAACAGGCTTGCCTACAGCATGATCTTATGGAGGCATTTTCTTAATTGAGGTCCTCTCCTCTCCGATGACTTTAGCTTGTGTCAAATTGACATAAAACTATCCAGCAGAGATAGACGGGTAGATGAGGATTGTTTTTTTCTGAGAAAGTGGACATCTCCTGCCTTCTTCATTCATACAGAGCCTACTCAAGTATCCAAGATAGTACCAAGCCACAGAGCTCCCGAGGATGTCACCTAGAGGAGGATTCAGAGTTCATCTCCTTCCTCACGAGGGACAGGACCAAAGAGGCTCTCTGGAGTTAGGGAGCAGTATGTGAACTCCTGGGGCCCCTGCCTTAAAGCCAGGTCAGTGTGGGAAGGTGGAGGTGGTAAGTGGAGACATTAAGATGCTGGGGAAGCTAAGGGAGTTAGACTCACATCATAGACCCTGGCACTTGTCCATCAGCCCTGCCCACAGGCTGCCCAGGTAGACGAACCCTACACAGGAGTCCAAGGGCTAGAGAGGGGAAGCTGAGCCTGGTCATGTGGACAGAGAACGTGTAATTCTCTCACACTTTGAAGCTAAAACACAAACAGGAAGGTGAGCAAATTCTGTGTGCCTTCTGTTTCCTAACCACGAGTGCACTGATGTAAATCAATCAGAATTCACATAACACTGGGAAGGCTAAAATACCCAAGCTAGAGAATCTGAAGGGAGATTTACCAACACACACACACACACACAGAGAGAGAGAGAGAGAGAGAGAGAGAGAGAGAGAGAGAGAGAGAGAGAGAGAGAGAGAGAGAGAGAGAGAGAGAGAGAGGAGAGAGAGAGAGAGAGAGAGAGAGAGAGAGAGAGCACGCGCTTGGAGATGTAGCTCAGTTCACACAGTGTGTGCCTAGCATGCACAAAGTCCTGGGTTCCATCCGCAGCAACAGATCAACTGGGTGTGATGGTGCATGCCTGCAATCCCAGTGCTTGAGAGGTAGAAGCAAGAGAACCAGGAACTCAAGGTCATTCTTAGCTACTTAGAGAATCCGAGGCTATTCTTGGCTATATGAGATCGTCTATTCACCCCTACCCCCAAAAAAATCTCTGTCTGACTTTTTTTTTTTTTTTAATCAAAGCAGTCTCTTTACTGCTGAGGTAATTTTCTGACTTTACTATTAAAAATAACTAATGTGATAAACCCATGAACAGCATTCCAGAGAGCACATCTGGGAACATCAATTCTGCTAGCTCCATAAGAAAAACTGGGAAGTTACTCGGGCCCTCAAAGTCTCTGATGGGTCAGAGTAACCTGTTTGATTAGCTGCTGCTCTGTCCACTGTAGCCTGTGAGGGAGCCACCCAGGAGGCTCTTGATCCAATTCACTTATCTGTGCAATGAGAGACAGGACCAAGCCAAAATGAAGTTGGCGATGTCTCAAAAAAAAAGGGCAAAATCCAGAGACTTTCCTGTCAGGGATTTCTGAGTGATCAGTGAAAGGGAAAGATATCACACTAAAGAGAATGGGATCTGTGGAAGTTTCCAGAATCAGAAAGAAAAGGTATGGGTGAGTTGTCAGGCCTTTGGGAAAAAGATGATCTGAACATTCATGTTCACATTCCAAAGTAACAGAAGGAATAGGGAGTGGGTAAAGCTCCGTCTGGGCAACAGTGAGAATGCTGGGCAAGCATGCTGGCCAGCCTATAATCCCAGCACCTGGGTGGCAGAGACAGGAGTTCCGGCCAGCTAGACTAGCCAAATCGATGAGCTCTGGGTTCAAGAGACTCTGCCTCTTGTATTGAGAGATCCTGCCTCAATACAAGATGGGGATGATCAAGGGACACATTTAACATCAACCTATGGTCTCTTCACACACATGCATGGGTATCCACATGTATCCACATACGTGTGAACATACCTCCCACAGTGGAGGGGCTGTGGGGGAGGACTGAGCCTTGTGCAGTTGGCAATCCTAGCTACTCAGGAGACAAAGGCAGGAGGATGGCAAGTTCAAGGCTACTGCGTGAATTCAAGGCCACCCTGAGCAACCTCGTGAGACTATCTCAAAATAAAAGGTGAACCGGGCATGGTGGTACACACCTTTAATCCCAGAACTTTGACTGAAGCAGAGGGGATCTCTGTGGGTTGGGGATCAGCCTGGTCTACATAGCAAGTTCCAGGATAGCCTGGTCTCTGTAGAAAGACCCGTCTCAATAAAACAAACAAAAAGTGGGCCTTTACCACAGGTAAAGCATGTGTCTAGCATGTGTAAGGCCCTCCCCTCCCCAGATTTACAGGAAAAAAAAAAACTATAACAAGTAAAATACAAAGATTTAGTGATTCGAAGTTGTAGATATCTGTAAAGCTTTATACAGTAATGTTACTTGCTTGCACTTTAAAAAGAAGGGCTAGTTCCTCATTCGAGGCCATCTTCCACAGTAAAGGTAGAGTCCGCCATAGTGAAGCATAGGGAACCACTAACTCGAATTGGATGGAATCGATTGCACTCTCCAATCCATCACTCCGCCTCCCCATCAGGAATCAGGGCCTGAACAGTACTACTGAAGGGCCAGAGTGAGACGGACAGGCATTTGACACTTGTATCTCTCTGACAACTCAACAAATTAAAACCTAATGATCATTCTGACAAGAAAAGTAATCCATGTCTTCCTAGAAGAAGTAATCACTGTGTCCAGGACTATCATAACAGTCCACAGCCTGAGGCTCTAATATGGCAACCCAGGGGATCTCATCGCTCAAATGTCATTTCCACGAATACAAGGCAGGCCTGGCAAGACACAGGCAGCCTGTGCAGAACCTCTCACCTCACACAGCCTTGCCTGTACCAGACTATAACACTGAGTACAGCATCTGCCTGTCCTGTGGTCCACAGGTCCTTGTGCCTCAGTGTGAGATCTAAGGCTAAAAAAAATCAAATTATTTGTAGTTTTTTGGTTTGTTGTTTGTTTTCTGAGACAGGATTTCTCTGCATAGTCCTGGCTGTTCTGGAACTCACTCTGTAGACCAGGCTGGTCTTGAATTCACAGAGTTCCACTTTTCTCTACCTCCTGAGTTGGGATTAAAGGCATGTGCCACCACTGCCTGGAGAAACCAAATTATATTAAGAACTTCACTTAAGTGAGTTTTCCCACCAGACTTGAGGGACACACTCTTGACTATCTATTGTTTTGTTTTTGTTTTTAAACAGGTCAGTACTATATTACCTACTTGAGAAGCTTTTTTGTTTAGTTTGTTTGGGGGATGTTTTTGTTTTGTTTTGGAGATAGGGTCTCATATAGCCCAGGCTGGCCTCGAACTCATTATGTAACGAAGGATGACCTTGAACTTCCTATCCTTTCGCCTCCACACCTCTGGAGTGCTGGGGTTATAGGTGTGAACCACCAGGTTGGGTTTAAGTGGTACAAAGGATCAAACACAGGGCTTCGTGCACATGAGACGAACACTCTACCTTCAGACCTGTTTGAAAAGCTCTGTGCCCACTAAGCAAATGAGCAAGCACCCTCACCCCCTGCCAGGCCTTGCTCCAGCAGTGGAAGTCCCTTGAAGAATCAAGGCTACCAGGTAGACATCTTGGGAAGGAGAACAAGAGAGCAAGGACAGTTGTGCCCAGGAAGGAGAAGGCGGGAGTTTGAGTCTTAACTCTTCATGTAGGATGCCCTCTAGGGACCGCCCAATAGATGACACAATAGCACCAACTTGTTCAACAGGTTGTTCTCAACTACCAACCACTGTTTGGTTCTGCCAGCAGGGAGCCCAAAATGAGGCTTAGAACAACCTGTGCCCAGGAAATTAAGAGTGTGATGGGCAGGGCAGGGGGTGTCCTCGGGCCTGACTCTATTTTTTATTCTTGTTTTCATACATGGAGTAAGAGGTCACCCTCATATAGATGACCTGACATAGATACAAATTGTTTCCGAGTCCTGGTAAGTGGGGATTGAATGACACTGGCTGAACCTGTGAGAAGGTGAGCCAGCAGGGAGAGGGTGGTACAGACCAGAGCTAGGCAAGAGTGGTGTCTGTTTGGGCAGGAGAAAGGCAAATATCCAGAGTGGCTGATGTCGAAGGGCAAGATTGCATTCTTCCCCAGGCGAGATTCTAAACCAGAAATTGCCATCTTGCTCAGAAACAAAAGTCTTTATCCCTCTGTCCTCCTTGACCAGTGTCCCCTCCAGCTTCCTGAACATCTCCATTTATTCTTTCCTTTCATTTTGAAATAGGGTCTCCTATAGCCCAGGCTGGCTTCAAATACTCTATACAGTCAAGGATAGCCTTGAATTTCTGATCCTCCTGCTTCCTGCCAATTCTAGGACCTGTGGCTGGCTCTTAACTTTAAGTACCATAAGTCATCCACTTGAAGAAGAGTTCTTGGCTCACAGGTGTGCAGCACCATGCTGGATTTAGGCATTGCTCAGGGTTGAAGCTGGGGCTCCTTGTGTGCTAGGCAGGCCTCTACCTTCTGAGGTACAGTCTGCTTCTCATTTCCCTGGGTCTGCAGGCATGTTTCCAACAAGCCTTGCCCTCTTATTTCCCCAGGAACTCTCTCCAGGACACAGCCCTCAGCATGGTCTCTCGACAGAGCTCTTGGTGAGTTTCCTAAGCAGTTAGTTTACTCTTTACTTCACAATAGTATATCCATCCACTCAAGAACTATAGTGGTCTCCAGATATATGTACTGGGACAGCCACAGCCACAGTCGTCATGAAGATCCTAATTTCATGCAGAAACAGGCACCCAAGAGGCCAAGGAGACAAATCACCCCATGATAGGAAGCACCACATTTTGAGAGGGAAGAGGGGCATGAGCTAGTCACAGGCACTGGGGATGGGAAGGACACTGTTTCAGACAAAGTAGGCAAGGAGGTCCTCACACAGGGACTGTGCTGCAAGAGAAACCCACTCCACCCGAGTGCCCAATGCTCCTGGACTGCTCCATCTCTCCTCCTGTCCACCAGGCAAGCTTCCCTCTCCAGGATCTTCCCTCACCTCTGGTTCTTGTTTATGGTTCCCAGACCATGCTGTGGGATGGAACTTAAAGTTGAGAGCCCGCAGTGGGCCCCAGATTTGGTAGAAAACTGTTTCCAATTGGCTGAGCGTCCCCCCCATGTCTACCTCCTTCAGCCCGGAAGAACAGACTCCCACCTCATCCTGGGAGCATCTGCCTCACCTGCCTTCTGTCCAGACTTGATGAGCTTCCGTTGTTGTCTGAATAAATCACTGGGGTGGGCTTCTGCCCAGGCTCAGGAAGAGAACCACCTCCCCCATGCTTTGACTAGAAGATGCTTTCACTGCACCACCCTAACACTTATATTAAATAATGGAACTTAAAGTTGTTTAAATTAAATGAGTTATATTTAATTAAAAAGCCTGTAAGGCACAATAAGGCTCTTTTTCAATTTTCTTTCACAACCGAGTCCAAAGGAAGAAAAGCACCAGGGGTCAGCACAGCTGGGCTGATATTTACTTAGGACTTAGCCCATCTGAGAACATCAACAGCATTTCCCCGTCCTCTCTCCGATCCACATGGGAATCTCTGGGGACTCTAGTGTCCTTACCTGAGGAGGGGGTCAAGGGTGGGTTTTGATGACATAGGAACCTGCATAAAGTACACAGGGTCACCACTCCACTAACAGGTGCCAGTTAGGGAGCCATCAACGTCACCCACACATCCTCAGCCAGCACCTTGTACTTGGCTCAAATGCATTAGAGCTCTACCCGATCCCACACAGCCTAGCTGACCTTTCCCGAAGAGCACCCATCGCAACGGACAAGGCAGAGGGAAGAGGACACTCTGTCTGAGTTTCTCTCAGCTAATACCATGCTTTCCAAACAGGCACCATCTCAGGCAGCCCTAGGCACACTCAAGCACTGTGTAGCCAGTACCTAGCCTAGCAGCCAGCCTGAAGAAGGTGCTCACCAGGGTTTCCGGGCCTCTGGGGTAGAGAACAGCTGTTATGCTGCAGCCAGTGGCCAGTGACTGGGAAGGACAAGGCAAAAAGCGCTTCATCGATTGGAACAGCATAAATATGAATCACCCACACTCACCAGAGCTGTTCTTATCCCAGGCCAGTGTACCATCCACGACCT